>NW_006399939.1:1547646-1612009 GCF_000299155.1 Elephantulus edwardii | reverse complement strand
GTGGCAATTGGACAATTAAAACAGACATTCGGATGGCGGGGGAAGAAGAACAAACTGGGGAGGAGGGTAGAGAGAATGGTACAGCAATGAAGGAATGAAAACCCAAAATCCCTGTAAATGTTCATTAATACTAATAAAATTTAATAATAATAAAAAAAAGATTGGAGGAAGACTCAGCAACAATCTCCATTATGCAGATGACACAACCTTGCTTGCTGAAAATGAGAAGGACTTGACGTGCTGCAGAAGTGCTGCAGAAGGTCAAGGACTGTAGTCTTCAAGATGGATTGAAGCTAAACATCAGGAAGACAGATTCTCACCACTGGGCCACTTGGCAGCACCATGATGGGTGGAGAAGAGATTCAAGTTGTTAACAGTTTCAGCTTGCTTGGTTCTACAATCAACACTCTTGGCACCAGCAGTCAGAAAATTAAAAGACAAGTTGCATCAGAACAGTCTGCTGCCAGGGACCTCTCCAAAGTGCTAAAGAGCAATGATGTCAGTTTAGAGACTAAGGTACCCCTGTTACAGGCCATTATCTTTACAATTATTTGCTGTGCATTAGAAAGCTGGACAATGGCTAAAGATGGCAGAAGAAGAATTAATTCCTGCAGAAGAGTCTTGAACATACCATGGTTGCCCAGAGAATAAACAGGTATGTCTTGGGAAGGGTGAAACTAAGTTTCTCCTTGGAGACAATTTTGAAGCTGAATCTCACATACTTTGGGCACATGGCCAGGAGGGGCTAGTCATTGGAGAAAGACATTATTATGCATGGAAGCATGGAGGGACAGTGCAGGAGAGGAATTGGCACAGTAAATGGAGTCATGGGGAGGTAGGTCTGTCAGAATCAGTGAAACTGGCTTAGCATTGGGCCAGGTTCTGAGCTATTGTACATAGGATTGCTATGAGGCCCAGGTGATTCAATGGCATGTAACAACAACACATCCATAATTGTGTGAAAAAATATCAGATCCTTCATTCCAAAGATCTTACAATCTACAGCGGTAGGAAAAGAAATTAAAGCAGCTAAAATTTAAAGCAATATATTGTGTTAGGCATCATGGAATCTGCTGTAATTCAATAGTGACCTGATGAAAAGCTGTAGATGTTTAGTGAAAGGAGAAAGTCAGGAAGTTCTATAAAAGGATGCACTTTTAACATAAACCTTAAAGAGTAAATTATTTAACAACATCTTTAATGGAGAGTTGTTATTGTTGTTGTGCACTATCAAGTTAAAAACCATCCTATAGCTGACCCTCCAGCAGATTTTCAGAGGCAGTTAATGGCATGGGAGGAGACTGTCCATTTTTCTCCCAAGTGCAGCTGGTGGATTCATACTGTACCTTTGCACTGACAGCTCAGTTCCTTACCACTAAGCTATTAGAGGTCCCTTAATGGAGAGTGGGTAAATAAGAACAAAATTACACTTATACTTTTAAAATCAAAGATAAAGAAATGATCAAAAATCTTGCTAATGATAAAAAAGTGTAATAAACTTTAAAACCTTTGGTCAGGATTTGGAGAAATAGACAAACAGTTGATGGATATGGAATGAAGATTTGGCCTTTTTGTCCTAAGTTTTTGAAAATATTGCTGTTGCTGTCAGGTGCCATCAAGTGAGTTCCAACTTGTGGAGACTCTGTGGATAAGACACTAATTAGTCCTACTGAGATTAGTAGCTGCTCCTTGGAGGTAAGGATTCTGAAGCTTTGTCTGACCTACTTTGGACATGTTGCAAGGAGGGACCAGTCCTTGGAGAGGGACGTCATGCTTGGGAGGGTAGAGGGGCAGCACAAGAGAGGAAGACCCTTAAGGAGATGGATTGACTCAGTGACTGGGGAAAGGGGGTAGGTGTGTCGGAGACAATAAGATTGGAACAGAATAGAGCAGAGTTTAGGCCTGTTGTACGTAGGGTTGTTATGAGTTACGGGCAGCTCAATGTAGCAGACTAGTTACGAAAAGGGGAAACTCAATAGTGTCCCAAATGTTTGATCAGCTGTACTATTCCATGATTTTGACATCATCAACTCTTTTTCCTTCATTCCATTCTCCCACTTCTCTGTGTCCCTTAGGTTCAGTGGTTTGCTGGAAGGTCTCACAGAAAGCAAATGCATCAGAGAAATGACTCATGTGACTGTGGGTGACGCAGGCCAATGTTCAGATACTCAGTTGTGGTGTAGCCGGATGCTGTTTTCTAGGAAAGTGAGCTTCCTAAAAGAGAGCTAGGATTTGGTTTCCATGAGCTTTCATAGGCCTCTAATAGGATGAGGCTTGTTATTGTTATCTATTATGGAGTCGTCAGAGCTTCCAAGGGCTTGCTCCCGCCGGAAATCCCAGGTACCTGTGAAAAACGCCTGTCCGTTGCTTATCTGCGGTCGCTCAGATAACAGATGTTGCCCTGGATGTGCTCACCAAGTTGTGCCAAGAAATCTGGAGAACAACCACTTGGCCAACTGACTGGAAGAGATCTATATTTGTTCCCATTCCAAAGAAAGGTGACCCAACTGAGTGTGGAAACTACAGAACAGTGTCATTGATTTCACATGCAAGCAAGATTCTACTGAAGATCATCCAAAAGCGATTAGAACAGCACATCAGCAGAGAACTGCCAGAAGTCCAGGCTGGGTTTAGAAGGGATCGTGGTACTAGGGATATCGTTGCTGATGTTAGATGGATCTTGGCTGAAAGCAGGGAATACCAGAAGAATGTCTATCTGTGTTTCATTGATTATGCAAAGGCATTTGACTGTGTGGATCATAGCAAACTGTGGCTGACTCTGAGAAGAATGGGAATCCCAGAACATTTAATTGTGCTAATACGAAACCTATACTTGGACCAAGAGGCAGTAGTCAGAACAGAGCAGGGTAACACTGCATGGTTCAAAATAGGGAAGGGTGTACGCCAGGGATGCATCCTGTCTCCATACCTTTTCAACATGTATGCAGAGCAGATTATTCGAGAGGCTGGGCTCTATGAGGAGAATTGTGGCATCAGGTTTGGTGGAAGATCTATTAACAATCTCCGTTATGCAGATGACATAACCTTGCTTGCTGAAACTGAGGAGGACCTCATGCACTTGCTGCGAAGGGTCAAGGACTGCAGCCTTCAGTATGGACTAAGGCTCAACGTCAAGAAGACAAAGATTCTCGCCACTGGACCAATTGGCAGCGTCAGGATGGATGACGAAGAGATTGAGAGTGGTCACAGCTTCACTTTGCTCGGCTCCACAGTCAACACTCTTGGTACCAGCAGTCAGGAAATCAAAAAGCATATCGCGATGGGAAAGACTGCCGTTAGGGACCTCTCAAAGGTACTCAGGAGCAACAGTGTCTCTCTGGAGACTAAGGTGCGCCTGATACAGGTCATGGTATTTGCAATCGCTTGTTATGCATCAGAGAGTTGGACAATGACTAGGGAGGACAGAAGGAGAGTGGATGCTTTTGAGCTGTGGTGCTGGAGAAGGGTACTGAATGTACCATGGACTGCCAGGAAAACAAACAGATTCATCTTGGAGAGGATTAAACCAAGCTGCTCCTTGGAGGCAAGGATTCTGGGGCTTCGTCTGACATACTTTGGACATGTTGCCAGGAGGGCGGGTCCTTGGGGAGGGACATCATGCTTGGGAGGGTGGAGGGACAGCGCAGGAGGGGAAGACCCTCTATGAGATGGATTGATTCGGTGACTGGGGTAGTCGGGATGGGTGTGGCAGAGGCGGTGCGGTTGGCGCAGGATAGAGCAGGGTTTAGAGCTGTTGTGCATAGGGTCGCTATGAGTCGGAAACGACTCGATGGCACATAACAACAACAACAACATTATGGGTCAGAACTGACTCATAGTTGACCCTCCAGCAGGTTTTCAGAGGCTGTAAATCACACTGGAAGGGACTGCCCATGTTTCTCCCTTGGAACAGATAGTGGATCCAAAACTGTGTTCCTTTGGGTTGGCAGTACAATTCCTTACCACTAAGCAATTAGAGCTCCCTAAATATGATAATTACTTCACCACTTTCACAACTATGATTATTGCTCCATTATTCACAATACAAAGAGATGGAAGCAACTGAAGTGCCCAACAACAAATGAATGGATAGAAAAACGATGGTATATCTACACAATGGAATATTATGCAGCTCTGAAAAATAATCAACTCATAAAACATTACACAGCATGGGGAGCCTGGACAAGAGTATGCTGAGTGAAATATTTCAGTCACAAAATGACAGATACTGCATAATACTGCTGTTATAAAATATGACAGACGTGAGGGGTGGGGAGAGAATGGGAAAAGAGTAGATAAATAATAAACACTGCATTAGATGAGGGGGAAAACTGTCCATAAACAATGTATGATTAGGCATCATATGTATGACAGCAATCTGGAATGAGCAGTGAGTACATTGCAGGAGGGAGACAGGAAATGGGAGAGGGAAGAAAATATGCAACAATGGGGGGGAAATGAAAACATTTTCTATGTTTAAAAACATATAATAATTCAAATAAGAGGTTAAAATTATCAACCTTAAAAAATATTTCATCACAAAATAAAGTTAATGGCTATATTTACATATCCTTCTAATTCAACTTAAGATCCCTTCAAGATCTTATCAATAGGTTTGAGGATTACTGTATATTGGACTCCTGTGTCCAGAAGCCCCAGGAAGGTTTTTTTCTCCATTTCCAGGCCATTTTACCCACACATGCTCATAAGGTCTTGGGCCCCCCTCCTGCGAGTTGGACCGGAAGACCCTGGCCTTCTAATCAATCCATATCTTGATCAACTAGCTGAGCTTCTGCTTCATCTATTAATTCCCTTATAATTGGCATAAACAGAACAGGCTTGGTTGGCCTTCTTGATATTGTGGGAACAGAGAGAGCCTTCAATGGCCTGCTCAATCTCCTGTAATGCTCTCTCGGAACCTTTGTTTCTACTCCATCAATGTCCACTATATTCATCCCATTCCTAAGTAACCATCTAAAAACCTCCACCATGCTAGGGTAAATCTTTTTCCCATAGAATCCTCCCATTTGCCTATTAATCACCCTGCTGTTCCTTTTATCTCTAAAACCATTAGAGGAATTAGTTTTAAGAGCACTGACACAGCTTCCCACATAGTTGCCTTATTCTACAGTAGTAAAAAATAAAAATTTAAAAAAAAATGTGAGTCGCCCACGATGGAGGAGCTCTTGTGATTTCCTTCTCTGTTACGGCCTTTGCAAGGAGTGTACTCAGTGGATTAATGTCCTTAGCGCCATAAAGCTATTCCAACATAGCTTGCATACGCAGATCATTAGCTGCTTCTTCTGGAGTGTTTCATTTATAATTTAGTTCACTGGAATAGACTTGGGAAGTGCTAAAAAGTGCAGCATTGAAGAGACAGAGAAGTTTGGGTGGGTTCTATCGGCAATGTTGACCTAGCATCCACAAATATATGGATACGTGAAGAAGGGTTGCTGACTTGAGGGACAAGGAATAATGAGGACCCCTGGCTTGTTTCTTGGCCCCATGTGGTGTCTAATATTGAGAGAAGGGGCAAGCTGGGCTGGAACAGAGGAAGAAGTGTGGATTCCTGACTTTGAGGCTAATGCTGATTTGGGCCTAGTCATGGATGACTAGGATTGCGTTGACCAAAACTCAACCAGATGAAGAGATGTTTCATGCTATAAACTAGTGCTGATTACTGCAACTTGATGTTTTGTTTATAGATGCAGATGCTTAAGGGTTCAGTGGAAAAAGAGGATTCTTCAGAGAAAGCAATATACTTATTTCCTCAGAGTACAGGTTTGATGTTGTTGGCTATATGCCATCAATCCCGAGCCAATCTCACTGTCTCTGACATGCCTGGGTTTTCCTCTCTTGTGCGTCTCTCTATCCTTCCAAGCATGATGTCCTTCTCCAAGGACTGGTTCCTCTTGACAACATGCCTGAAGTATGTAAGACAGAGCTTCAAAATCCTTGCCTCCCCCATCAACAAACGAATGGATAGAGAAGCTATCGTATTCCATTCACACAATGGAATACGACGCTGCATTGAAAAACAAGGAATTCATGAAATATTATTCAAAATGGGTGAACCTGGAGGGCATTATGCTGAGTGAAGTATCTCAGTCACAAAAGGACAAATACTGCATACTGCCACTGTTGTAGAATGGGACTGACATCAGGGTTGGGGTAAGACTGAGAAAAATTAGATAAATTATGTATACTATCTTGAAACAGATGAGGGAGAGAATGGTTTAAAAGTGATATATGATTGGGTATTATGGTCATGACAGAGTCCAGAATGAAGGCTGCATAGTGGAGTGTACTGGATGTGGGGGGGATTGTATACCAATGAAACAATTTTTCTTTTACTTTTTAATTTATTTCAATGAACATTTACAGAGATTGTGGATTTCCATTCATTCATTGTTGCACTTTTCTCCCCGCCCCCCCCCCAGTTCGCTCTTATTTAAAAGCAAAAGAAAAATCCTTCATTGGTATACAATCCCCCCGCACCACCCCACCCTCACCCTGAGTGTACTCCATTCTGCAACCCTCAGAAGAGCGAACTGAGGGGAAGGGGGAAGGGAGAAAAAATGCAGCAATGAATTAATGGAAATTAAAAAATCTCTATAAATGTTCATTAAAATTAATAAAATAAAATTTAATAAGAAAAAACCCCCTTACCTCCAAAGAGCAGCTTGGCTCCACTGGTTTGATAGGGATGGGCAAATGAAAAACTAGCTATCTAAAATGGGAATATTAAGGCATGAGGCATGAAGTATCTGAGTTGCATGCTTTCATGAATATAGTTTGTATTAAGTTGATGAAAGAGAAAGTTAATTCTTCAAATATGAAGGCTAATGGTGTGGGAAAAGCTGTCAGTATGCAGGACCCTGTCTTGACTCCTCTTGACAACTGGTGAATCAGTATGGTCCTCTGACCAGGGCTGTTTTCCTAGCTGGGAATGGCACTTTCCAGCCATTTCATTCCATAGGAGTTTGCAGATAACTTACCCAAAGTATTGGCCTGACAAACATTCAGAAATCTAATCCAAATTCAGTTTAGTGAGAGTGAGGCTTTATTAAGCAGTTTTGCAAAATTAGGTACCCAAGCCCAGTCAAAGAAACAGGTTGGTACACCGTCCACAGTCTGCCAAAAGTTTTTATCCCCTAGGTCACAAGTCCTTGCCCCAATTCCTCATTGAGTGCTATAGGGTGTACATCCTTTCCCCCAAATCTCCTAGGTCTTACCTCATTTTGTGCAGCCCCTGTCCCTGCTTCCCCCCTTATCTTGTTTGCGTCACATTGCAGAGGCTCAGTTGTTTATTACATCAGTTAACAATTTACGTTTCTTTTCTGTCAATTTGGCACTCATTACCTTGGCTTTTATTCCTCCTGATCTGAAGATGGACCAGTCTAAAGTCTATTTCTTAACAATGACTAGAAAAGCCAGAGGCTGTTCTGTGGTATCAAAGGTTTGTTATTCAAAATGGCTTTTTAAGCCATTGATTTTGACACATGGATGGGCAGGAATATGCTAATAAGGTATGTTTACCTATTGACCAGAGAGGACTGGCTAGTCTTGCCCAAGAGTGAGCAGACTTAGCAGCAGATTTTGGGAATCTCACCATCAGTAAAAAAGCAGCAAAGAATGTGAAGTATGAGTCCTTCATGGCCAAAGATTGCTACACCAATCAGACTGGGATCTATAGAAGCAGCAGTAGCCACAGGTGCAACAGAAAACCAGAAATATGACCTAAGACACAGCTGACAGCTGACCTTGGGATTGCTACCCTATGGAATTGAAGCTAGGGGCCTTTGCCCAAGTTTGTTGGAGGACTGAGGAGGAGAGCCACAATTGGCAAGAATAAGCTTTATAACATTGATCTAAAGCTGAACGCTGAGGTGCCTGCAAGCACATTTCAGAAGCTGTCCTGACTGAGTGATTGTATCCTGCAGCCAATCTGAGTTAGTCTTTTGACTTCCCTAATAAACCTCATAACTGTAAGTATGGTTCTGTGTGGTCTATGAGTTATTATAATGAATTTCGGCTCCAGCAGAGCAGTAAGATTGCTGTTGGGAGTTAGTAGAAAGATTTGTGGGAGCAGGGGGGGAAGTGTCTGACCTCACGGGAATGGTTTTTGTGTGGTAAATGCTGTTGACGGGGGTAGTTACCATTTATGGAGTTAGTAGAGGTCAGGTATGGCTGTCCCCGCATTGCTTTTTCTCCTTTTACAATGCAATACTGTTCATTTCTTCACAATCTTTACCATCATTGCTCTTTTGAGCCACTGTCCTCATTAGAGCATCAATCTATCTCTTTGAAGGTGTTCCTCTTTTTTTACCAACTTTCTAGTTTACCAACTATGATGTCCTTCTTTAAGGAGTAGTCCCTCTTTTTTTTCCCAAGTCCAAAATTCTTGGTTTATAATAAAATTGTAAAGATAAAAAAAAGACTAAAATCATCAATGCCATCTATTTCAGAAGTCTAAAATCTTAAAATATTGCTCAACAAGTTAGAGAAACATGTTTGGAAGCAACATATTAATTGAAAAGCAACCACCTGTGTTTTTATCATTTCACATTTTTTCTTTAGTATTTTCTCCTTTTCAATAGAAAGTCACATCTTCTAGAATGTTGGTTTTGAGTCAGCCATTTTATGCAGTTGCCACTTGCATGTTTCCAAATTCCTTCTTCATGCTTTCTCTTCACACTGCCTGTTATGCCAGAAGGAGTAGTCTCTCTTGGTAACATAATGTCCAAAGCACATAAAATGAAGTCTAGCTATCCTCATTTGTGTCATCCTAGCAATTATTTAATTGATTTGGCCATGAAGGTCTGCAGAGTTTGGAGCTGGCCTGTCTGGCAGTTGATTATGAAAGAGTCCAAACTTGTGAAGATTCAGGCTTTGGGTGGCTGGTGGCTAGGAGAGGGCTAAGCAGGCAGTCATTTCTAAATACTTGACTCTGGATGGTTAGAGACAGAGAGAGAAAACTCCAAGTGGGCATGTTAGAGATGGAGAATGGAAAAGTATAAATTTGAATTAACATTTGAGACTTAGCCTTCTGTTAATTTTTTTTTTAGCCGAATTAACAAAGTTTATTTCGAGTTTGAACCCGGGCTCCCGCGTGCTGACACAGAAGCATCCAGCCTCCTTCTGTTAATTTTTAATGCAATAGCAATAGAATTGGTGCAAACTTTTAGGAAGGCAATTTAATTTGCAGGTATTAAAATGTAATACTGATGTGGAGCAAGAGATATCATTACTGATGTCAGATAGTTCTTGGTTGAAATCAAGATACCAGAATAATGTTTACTTGTGCTTTATTGACTATACAAAAACATTTGACTTTGTTCATAATAAATTATTAATAACATTGAGAAAAATGGGAATTAAAGAATACATAATTATATCCACGCAAATCTCATTAATAGACCAAGAATCAATCATTCAAACAGAAGGAGGATTTAAAATCATGAAAGCATGGTTTAAAATCAGGAAAGATGCGCATCAGGTTTGTATCCTCCCTCCTTAGCTATTATCTGCTACTTGCTGTGCATCTGAGAGTTGGACAATGAATAAGGATGACAGGAAAGAATCAATGCCTTTGAGGTATTGTGTTGGAAAAGAGTAGTGAACGGATTGTCAGAAGGACAAGTCTGTATTGGAGGGAGTGCAATCAGGGTGCTCCCTAGAAGCAATGGATAGCAAAGCTTTTCCTCAGCGACTTTGGGTGTGTTGTTAAGAGATGCTATTCCTTGGAAAGGGACATAAGGGTCAGCGAAAGAGAGGAAGACCCTCAAAGAGATGGACTGACACAGTGACTGTAGCAAAGGGTTCAAGAATGTCAGAGAGGATGGAGATGGCACTGGATAAGGCAGGGTTCGGACCTATTGTTCACAGAGTCACTAGGAGTCATGCTCAGTTCAATGACACCTACCGGCAACAATTCAATCTGTATGCTGAGCAGATAATTTGAGAAGTTGGTCTGTATGAAAAAAAGAGTAAGACTCATAAATAATCTGTGTTAGGCAGATACATAACCTTGCGTCAAGAGAGTTAAGGAGACTTAAAGTGCTTATTGAAGAAGATCAAAAACTTCAATATGTATTATACATCAACATAAAAAGAACAAACATTCTTACCACTAGACCCTAGGGTGCTCTGATGGCCTAGTGGTAAGGAACTGTGCAACAATCCCAAAGGCAAACGATTTGAATCCAGCTGCTGCTCCATGGGAGAAGGATAGGGAGTTTCCTCTCACACAATTGACTGCCTCTGAAAACACCTCTGAAGGGTCAGCTATGAGTTGGTTCTGACTCCACGATACACAACAGACCTACAGGCAGCATCATTATGGAGAGAGAAAGAAAAGAAAAAAGAAGCTTTTAGGGATTTCTTTTTACTTGGATCCTCAATCAACACCCATAGTAGCAGAAGTCAAGGAATCAAAAGATGTATTGCACTGGGAAAACCTACTGTCAAGAACCTCTTTAAAGTGCTAAAGAGCAAGGATGTCATTTCTAAGGACTAAGATGTACCTGATCCGAACTACAGTAGTTTCAATTGCTTCATATGCACATGAAGTTTGGACAGTCAATAAGAAAGAACAAAGAAAAATGGATACTTTTTAATTGTGTTGATGGACCGCCAAAAGAACAGACACATCTATTTTGGAGGAATGCAACCAGGTACTCCTTAGAGGAAAGAAGGAAACTTTGTCTCACATACTCTGGGCATATGGTCAAGAGGGGCCCACACTTGAACAAAGATAGAATGCTTGGGAAAATGGAGAGTCAGAGAAAGAGTGGAAGACCCTCAACGAGCTGGATTGATGCGGTGACATGACTGAAACCAGGGACTTGGGCGTGGGGAAGACAGTGAGGATGGTGCAGGGGAGGGCAAGGCTTCAATCTGTTGTTCATAGTGTCTCTATGAATGGGAGTCGATCCAATGACACTTAACAATACCTAACAAAATGCAATGCCACCTTGAGGAATTTACTTGATACTCTATGCAAGAATGCAGAGAAAAATGTCCAAGGATGTTTGCTGCAACACTGTTTATGATATTGCTGCTGCTTTCTACCATCAACTCAGCACTGACCTAGACCTGACCCTTTCATGGGTTTTCAGAGGCAGTTATTCACACAAGAGGAGACTGTCCATTCCTCTCTCTCTCTCTCGGAGCAGCTGGTGCACTTGAAGCACATGTTTTTGGCGATTGTAGCTCAGCTTCTTGCTACTAGGTCATCAGAGCTCTGTACGGTTTATGATGTTGCTGTTATCGTTGATTGCTATCAAGTCGAGCACAGCTCATAGTGACTTTATGAACAAAAGTCCCGAAGCCTTTCTAGAACTATCATCATTTCTCCAAGTTCATAGAGTTTCCAGAGGCATGTGGTTTAGGAAGTGGATGCCACTCCTGCCTCCAAACCTGAATTAATCTGGGAGCTCTACTAAACACTGCCTACAATGAATAGCCATCATTTATGATAGGGGAGAAAAAAATAAACTGGGAAACTACATGTCCATCAATAAAGAATTTATTGCATGAATTATAATATAGTAATTCACATATATATGTGAAAATGGTCAGAACACTCCTGGAGTTATAACAAATTTAGTAAGAATAGGATACAGTAAGCAGGGAGATGATTTTTTAAAATTTTTTTTAATTTTTTACTTTATTATTTGTGTGTACTGTCAAATCAGATCTGACTGGTACAGGAGGAGATTGTCCCTCCTTCCCCTTCCCCGGCAGAGCATCTGGTGGATTTGAACCATGCGCCTCTGGGATTGCAGTGCAGCTTCTTGCCACTAGGCCACCAGAGCTCCCCAGGAAATGATTTTTTTAAAAAACAACAATAACAACAACCAATTTACATGTTACTTTTTTTAGGCATAGCCCTAGGGAGTTGAATCCACCAGAAGCTCTGCAGGAGGTCTCTTTCTGCATGGTTTATAGCCTCCAAAAATCCACTGAAGAGTCAGCTGTGATTCACTTCCAACTCAACAACAATGAGTGAGATGTTTTAGTAAAAGAGGCAGCTAGAACACCTCTGGTTTGCTTGAAAAGCTTGAGGAAGGGAATAGACACAAGATAGTGCATTGCATGTAGAGGAGCAGAGGACAGGGCTCATGTTGTGAGGTAGTGGGGCACAAGATAGAGAAGGTGAAGACTCAGTCTTTTGAGACTTTGATTGCTAGGCTAGGGATTTGTATTTTATTTAGTAGGTAAGGAAGTTTTCTGAGCAGACAAGTGACAAAATCATAACTGCACTTTAGGTTGTCTAAAATAGGTTACAGCTGAGAAGGGAGAGCCCAATTAGGACACTGACATGAGGTAATGGCAGTGGAAAAGAGGTGAAGAGATTCAAGAGATAGTAGAGGGTTTCACAGATGACTACGTTAGACACCATGGCAAGGGTGGGGCCCATTTAGAGAGATGATTCAATGACTGTGACAGGGTTGGAGCCTAGGGACTAGGATTACTTGAAGGGAAGGAGAAAGGCAGGAGAGACTTGTTTCAATGAGAATGTGAGTCTAAGAAAGGTTTGTTTGCAAGGTGCCAATGAGATGCTCAAATGGAATCATCTAAGCAGTTCTAGGAAATACAAGACTGGAACAGACTGAAGAGATTAGGACTCAGCTGATAGAGATTTGAAAATAACCTCCATAGGAGAAGGGATGACGTTTTGGTGGTGAAAGAGTCCTCAGAGGGAAAAGGGGAGAGAACAAAAAGTTGGAAGAGATGGAGATCCAAAGGAGGAAGGAGTAGGAGCAAAGGGGAAAGGACGGACAGAGGGGAAATCTTAGGGTCACACAATTAGGTGGGTGGGTGGATGGATAAAGGAAATGGGAAAGCTCCTGCAGGGATGTGGCAAGGCAGGGTAATGGTGAGCATAGTTCAATGGCGATTCCTTTTCTAAAACACAATGAATGGGAATGATTGTATGAAACACAATGTGAGTGAAGGATAGTGCGAAACACAATGTATACAAACTTTGTATGCAAACCAATATAACATTTCTTTTAAAAATGGGAAAGTTGGAAGATGAGGACTGGTTCACATGTAGAGGAAGGAGAGAGCAACCAATCAGAATAAAAAAGTCAAGGTAAGCTTTGAGGACTGAAGGGACATATATAGACACAGCCTTCTTCAGTCTTTGGATGTTGACATGCCTATTTAAATATACTTGAAAATAAGTGGAAGCCTGTAAAGAGAGGGTAATGGTAACTTAAAACTTGCTTAATGAAAGATGTATAAAGCCTGGGTCCTAAAGGATTTTAGAATAGGATAGAAAAATTCTCTTTTAGCTTGGATGTTTTAGTGCAGCCCTACTAGAAGGGGGGCATTACATGTCTGATTTCATTCACTTATTCATTCATTGAGCACCTGCTATGCAGTGAGGTGCTGGTGGCATAGTCCATAGGGAGTTGTGCTGCTAACTCCAAAGTGTACTTCTCTGGTGGTGCACATCCGCCAGTGACTCTGAGGGGCAATCTGTTCCTGTGCAAGAGTTCACTCGCTGGAGGGTCAACAATGAGTCAATTTCTGCTTGAAGGCAATGCTGATTGGTTACTCCTTTGCAGTGGAGCTCTGGTGGTGGGGTGGTGCTGCTGTCACATGCTCTCAAGTTGGAACTCATAGCTGACCCTCTAACAGATTTTCAGAGGCTGTAAATCACGTGGGAGGAGATCGTCCATTTTTCTTCCGCAGAGTACCTGCTGGATTCAAACTGCCTGCCTTTGGGTTGGCAGCACAACCCCTTGCCATGAAGCCACAAGAGCTCCCTTTTGGTGATATAGTCTATTGCAAGGTGTGCTGCCAGTTCAAAGGCTGTGTGTGTCTGACAGTTCAAATCCACCGGTGGCTTCTCATAAAATGGGCGTCCTCCCATCGCAATTTATAGCCTTAGAGGGTCAACATGGGTCAGAGCTGACTCAACCAGCAGTGAGCTGGGTACGCACAAGGACTGCTCTAGGCATTTGGGATAAACAGTGAAAGAAACGAAAACCTCTCCCTTCATGGAGCTCACATTCTTATGTGGAAACAGACCATTAACACTTAAGTACGTCATAGAGTATGTAGTTGTACATTAGAAGGTGTTACATGTTGTGGAAAATGCAAAAGAATAAAGCAGAATAAGGAGACCAGAGTGGGGGTGGGGAAAAGACTATAATTTTGAAAACTTGTTAGAGCATTCTCCATTAAGGGCACACTGGAGAAAAGGCTTTAAGGTGATAGACTATGATATACTATGAGTAGATCATGTGAGGGGTGGGAGTCGGGCAGCAAGAATCAACCAGAAGGAACAGCTAGCTACACAAAGGCCTTACGGTGAAAGAGTGCCTGGCTGGCTTGAGGCAGCAAGGAGGCCAGTGGAGCTGGAACAGAATAGTAGGCAGGAGTAGTATGTAGGGTAGTAAGAGCAGATGAGGGGAGAGGGGAAGCAGATAACGCAGGGCTAGGTAGGAACCTAACAGTTTGTTCATTATAAGACTTTAGTAAAAGTTTGGCCAAGACTCTTTTGCAGTCCAGAATTACCATCTAACAGTAGTTATCTTTGTGTTTTTGTTAGTGTGTTACGTGCCTTCTTTATTCCGAGGGTCTTACAATAGTTCTACATAAGAAGGGTATGTTTGTATAAGGTAGCAAAAGCCTTGTGGGCATCACAAATCAAAGTAAACTCTTTGCATTCAGAACACTTTGTCCATTATTGTGCTCAGGAAAAAAAAACCCAAACAAATGCCAAACATTGCAGCTGCTGAAGAACTGTGTTGGATATTCCTGCAAAGCCTGTTAAAGTTGGAACAATGCTCATCCCAACTTATTCACAAGCTGCATTCATGTCAATGTGTCATTAGGATGAGACAAGGATCCATCTGTCCATCCTAGAGAAGAGACACTTCAGTGGTTAACTTCCATTCAACTGTACGTCCAGAGGTCTCCTGAATTGTGCCAAAGATAGCTGTGCTGATAGTAATACAGATTTCAAGTGGCTGTAGGTTTTAGTGTCTCAACTGGCCTCCAAAACGTCAAGATATAGTCTGACTTATACTCAGTTACATGTAATAGGTGCTGAATGATACATCTTCACAGTTTCCCCTTCAATCCATAGCCCCAGGAATGCAGGCTCTCCAAGAACTTTGACCACAGTTACGTCAGCTCCACCAAAATGGGCTGGAAGGCATAGAAGGCAGTGCAAGGGAGAGATAGGGACCTTGCTAGCAGGCTGAAAGGAAAACCACTAAGGAGCACAGGATAAGTGAGAGTTCTTGGCTCCTTATAGCCACTGTAAAATGAAATAAGTAGACTGGATAGCTTGGGGCTAGCTTCAGCTCAGACCTTTAATTAGGTTGTCTGGCTCTGCGCTAACAAGATAAGAGTCAAAGATTGTACACTGGCTCCTTTGCTGGACATGAGACTGTCCCCTGTGCTGAACTCTAGTAGTCTCTGTCAATTAATTAATGGGAATGATCTGGAGGGAAAAATGAATGGGCAAGAGAGGTATTATTCTAAACGAATTCAGATTGCATGAAACCTATATCCTAGGAGTTGGGTCATTTCAGTTATGCAAACACATGATGAAAACATACGCTGTTAAGTGCCATCAATTCAGAATGGCTTTATAACTGACCCTTCAGTTGGATTTTCAAAAGAGATTGTCCATCTTTCTCCCATGGAGCAACTGGTGGATTTAACTGTGTACTTTAGGTTGGCAGCACAGCTCCTTAACACTAGGCCACCAGTGCTCCCAGCCCCCCAGGGCCATTTGAGTCATGTGAACCTATAACAAAAAGACTTTCTTAGCCACATTTCTCTTATGTCTACAAAGGACATCAGGGAAGAAAGTCTATTTCATACTCTTAAATATCAGGCCATCCCCCTTAGAAGTTTACATACCCTAAGTTCTACATGTGCTTTCTAAGTTCCTAAGTAGCCTGGACTGTTTTCTTCAGGACCAGAATTAATAAAAGCTGCAATGTTCTTGCCTAGGAAATCTTCTTGGGAGTGGGCCACAAAGATTGTTCAGTGTTGGGTTTCATAGCTGTGTGGGTAAGGAGTCGCACTGTTGAGCCAAAGGCAGAAGGTTTGAATCCACCGGTTTCTCTGAGGGAGAAAGATGGACAGTAACCTCTCATGCAATTCACAGCCTCTGAAAATTCCCTGGAGGGTCAGCTTGGAGTCAGTGCTGACTCGACAGCAGTGACTTTTTTCACTTACTTCATACAAAGTAGAGAGAAGGGCAGTGACTAAATTTTTAACACAGTTTGCAAAATGATACGCAAAAATGTTCTAATTTTACTCTTCTCCTTTTCTATTTCAGGTTGTACATCCAGAGACCTGGACAAGGATGTCTCAACTCTTGTGTCATCCCCGAGAGCCACCAGAAGCAGCACAGATTTCAGGCTGGCAGTGGCGCTAGTAATCATCCAGTTACAACCTCTTCACGTGACTCATCAGGAAACTGAGAGGCAGGGCATCTTCCAAGCCTGAAAACAGAATCCCTGTCCCGGCCGCTGTTATTCCAGGTGGCGGAATTCCTGACAAGACCTGGACCGTGAGCCCCAGCCCTTTCTCTTCATCCTCTGCTAAAGTTACCAGACAGTCACAGGTCAGCAGGGCTTCTGAGGCCTGCATAGTGTTCAAGGGCCACAGATGCGGCCACAAAACAGTTAAACTTTGTTCTCCCAAAAACATCTTCCCTTCTCCAAGCAAATGCTGTGTTTGGTGCATTTATGTCCCCCACCTCCAACTCCCATGTACAAAGTTCCCAGGTCTAATGGCCACTGTTCACATTTTGGCCCATAACCTTGTGACCTGGTCCATTCTGGATTTCGCTGCTTAAAATGACTTCTCTTTGTTGTGAGGTGTCAACTTTCCTTTATCTGTTGTAAATGTGAAAAAACAAGTCATGGGATGAGGGGTCATGGTTGTTCTTGATGTATTTCACTCATTTTTGTCTTATCACATCTACTCCCCTTCATCAAAGGTTGAAGAATTATAAGCGGTAGCTCATATCCAGGTCTCTCACCACTTAAATGTAAGAGGCTTCCGTCTTCCTTGCTTCAGTTTTCTCTTTTGTGTGTGGGTATTGCTGGGTTCTGAGCTCTGTGTGATTATGTCTTTCTTGTTCATGCTTGGAATGAATGAATGAGGGAATTATTCTACAAACGGTGTGTAATTTAGTCAATTAACTATTGAGTGTTGACACCAAAGTCTACTCTGGCATTAAAACGAACATGTTTTTCAATCTTCTTGGAGATGTGTTATCTCCAGAAAACCTGAAAAGGGATTATCAGCTGCTTATTCTAGCATTGAGGTGTGATGGGTAAGAGAAAATAAAACTGCTTTTTAAAAGGAAAGAAATCTTAGTACTCATTTGATCTATTTGCAGAGTATCTATGAAACTTGGCTGGGATCACATGGAATTAGTGGCAGAAGTGGAGCTGAAATTAGCTCTCCTTGTCGCCATTCCAGGGCTTTTCTGGTTACAGTAGACAGCTTTGCCAGTGATCATCATTATAATGTGCGACACAAGCCTTCACAGATGTAGAATATTGATAGAAGATACACAGCACATATGACAGGACTGGGGACTGAGGTATCATCACTAATGACCATGATACTTTTCCTATCGAGTCTGGATAGACCCTTAAGCAGTGCCTGCACTCAAAAAAAGCTGTCACTCCCCCCTCCCTCTACAGGGAATTAGGACTTCATGGTGAATTTTGGTCTCGACTTGTCTCAAGAAAAGTTGAAGGTTCAGTCAGGAACATTCCACCTTTAATTACTCTTTGTTGTCCTCATGACCCCACAGGGCTCAGAGGTGTTGTCTGCAAGCAGATTTCCAGGGCAGAGGTCTACCAGGCAGATAAGTCTGTCAGGTGCAGATAAGTCATGACTCCAAGCCAAGCAAAGTGATTAAGTAAAGCTAAATTTATATTAAATAATCATAAAGTCCTAAAATACTGAACATAGTGGTTAAATAACTCCAGAAAGTCCAATCTCTCCAGTGAGTAACGTTAAAACCATTACACATGAGTGCGGGAGAATCACTTCCATTAGCTTAGGACAGAGAGATTTTGCTTTTTACACAGTAAATCAGTGCTCAAATAGATAAATCCTCAAATATGTCCTTTCTACATTCTGAACAGCCCAAGTGCAATAAGATCCTTCCCAATTCCAGTCAAGAAAATGCCGCTTTTCTTTCTCTTTCCCAACCAGGAGTCTCAAACCCCACAAGGCTCCTCTAGTGTGAAATGTTGCCTTTTCCTCCCGGAAGTGGTACCTTACCTCCCCCCCGCCCCTGGGTGCTCTGGAAATGCCACCTTGGCCTAGCTGTAATGAGTAGGCCCAAACTGGGGCTGGCTACTGGGGCAAGGGAAAGGGTGTAGCAACTATGTTTACCTGAACAGAAAAGGCTTGATCTTGTCCTCTTTTTTCACCCCTAACACTTGGCAGCTGTTTTCCTAACACCAATAACCATGAGGGAGAGGCTTCAAGTTCAGAGGCCGTTCTAGAAGCCTTCTCCTTCATTCTCAGCCCTGCCACCTCTCCTTCCTGGGTGGAGGAGGTCTAGGCCTGTGCCTGGGCTGAGGCGCTTCATCAGTCATTCCCTCTACCTTTCTACTCTTTTGCCCACTCCTTTGCATCTCTCTCCAGCCCTCCTTAGCACAGGGCTTTGGAGATTACTGGAATCACAGGCTAGGTCAGAAAAAAAGGCAATAACGAGAAGAGCTAGGTAGAAATTTCCAGATAGAAAAGGTCTCAACTTCTTTGACAGGAGCTGAGACACATGTCCTTGGTGAATGGAATGGGATCTTCACCAGATCTTAGCCCCAGGCTCTCCGTCCCCGACCTTCAATTCCTGAGCACTTGAAAAGGACCAGAGGGGGTTCAACCTTCCCTTTAGGCTCTGGGCACCATAAGACTCTAACCCAATTGCTCTTTCTGACCATTTATGGAAACCCCTGGATCTTCTTTGAAATGCTGTTTCAAGTTCTCTTTCTTGAGACACCCAGCGAGTAAGAGAAAGAGAGAGAGAGAGGGAGAGAATATTAATGTTCTGGTGGTAGTCTAGGTTTCGTCTAGCAGAGCTGCTTAAACAAACCAGCAGGGACAAAGTGTCACCCAGGGTTGCAGCATTCACTGAAACCACTGGCCCACAGTGGCTACTTAGAGTAAAGATCTTGGGAAAGGTATTGGTCAGTGGTGGTACCAGGAGGGAATCATCTTAGTCATGCGACAGGGTAGGAAGGCTCCAGACACTGTAGCAGGCGGAAGAGCAGCCAGAGCCATGCCCAGATCTCACGGGCATCTCTGCAGCTAAAAAAAGATAATGACTCTGAGGGTGAAAATACCATCCACCGCCAGCAGCGGACACTCAGGCCCAATTACCTCCCAAACTTCCTAATGTTACCATCCTGGAGGCCGGAGTTTCCCCAGATGCCCATACCAGCTGGGCTGACCCTTCTTCTCTCCGCCTCTGTCTAAGCATCTCTTTACCCAAGAGCCCCTGTCTCAACCCCCGGGGAGCAAGTCCTCAGGGAAACAGTCATGTCACTTCTGATGGGGAAGGGTCCAAACTGGCATCATCGCTTGTTGTGGGGCTGACACTGAAGATGCAGGGTGAAGTGGACCTCTGCCCTGACAGAAGTCGCGTTGCTGTGCCCAGTTTCAGGGGGCTCGGGACTAGGTACAAGAGGTAAGGCTGATGGTGACATCCAGGCCTAAGTTCTCAGATCTGCCATCCTTTCTTCTCGTGCCCAGATAGATAGGGCCGCGTGGGAACAGCTCCCAGGGAGGGCTTGGGAGCAGCTGTGGGGTGAGAGGAGGAGGCGGCTGAGCACACGGGGAGAAAGCCTGCTGTACAAGCAAGCACAGGGACTGGAAGTCCATACAGGAGCAGGAACAGGCAGGGAGGGGAGGACCACGAGCCTTTAGACCTGGCTCTCGGAGGAGAGCTTGCGTTCGTGTTTCCAGCCCGTGTCTGGCAGAGAGCCCCGTCTTTCTGGAGTAGCCGCAGTATGGACGCTGCTACACTCCGATTGCTCTTCCTGCAGCAGCTGCTCTGTCTCCGTGTCGTCCAAGGAGCCAGAGCTGGCCTGGATGGACACCGTGTCCGTCTTCATGCACACGTGATCACGCAGGAGGCCCCCCCTCGAGCTGCGCAGTTGTTTGAGGTCATCCCACTCGGCTTCATCCCCAGAGAGAAGGCAGATTCCCTCCACAATCTTGATCTTCTCCTTGGTGTAGTTGTGGTCAGGCCCAGCCTAGGGCGGACAATGAGGAGACACGGTCAGTTAGCTGGCTGTCAACAAAGGATCATAAGGAAAAGGAAGTGGATGCAGTAGAAATGGATGTGAGAAGCACGAAGATCCCATAAATAAATGGGGGATTTGATCAGAGCGAATATGTGAGGCCTCGCCTGTAAGAGGAGGAGCAGCTATGATGATGATCATTATCCTACAGGTAATGATACATACTGTAGGGAAACCACCACGGCTTCCAATCCTGTTCCAGTCACTCACCAGCTATGTCACCTTGAGTAAATTACTTGACATCTCTAAAACCCAGTCTCTCATCTACGATGTGGGGG
This sequence comes from Elephantulus edwardii, assembly GCF_000299155.1. Classification (NCBI taxonomy): domain Eukaryota; kingdom Metazoa; phylum Chordata; class Mammalia; order Macroscelidea; family Macroscelididae; genus Elephantulus; species Elephantulus edwardii. The sequence goes on along the minus strand of NW_006399939.1, from coordinate 1,591,416 downwards.
AGAATAATATTAACCACACCTCACAAGCAGTCACTGTTGAGGATTAAAGGAAGTGACACAGAATGCAATTATTGCAGTACTTGACACACAGGATGCACTAAAACATGTTAGACATTGTTACATTGTTACAGTTGCTTATTAATGAACACCATGCTGACTTGAATGATCAAAAGCAACTGACAAAAGCAATTAAATGTGTATGCAGGATTTTAAACTACTATAGATACTATTTTGTCCCTAATTAACTCTTCTTTTGGGTATTCATAAAGAAAATTTAGGAAGAAATGCAGGAGGAACTTAGAAAGAGTTCTAAGTATTGATCCAGTGGGTCCCTGTAACCCATTTTTGAGCAGGCAGGTTCTTCCGGCTCTGGAATGCTTGGATGGTGCAAATGATTAAAAGATTGAATGTTGGTGTTTAGTGAGAGGTGCCTTGGGAGAAAAGCCAGCAATCTGCTTCTCAGAAATCAGCTATTAAAACCTATGGAGTATAGAGCTCTACTCTGGTACACGGGGGGATCGCCTTGTGTTGGAACCAAATCAACAGCTACTAGCTTCCTCTGGTTCTGCTCCCTGAGCTGTGGGCCATTTCCAAAGAGCCTGGGATTGTTCCAAGGACAGCCTTCAGTTTTATAGGCTTCTCCCTTTAAGGATTCCTCAAAGGATAGCCTTATTTCTGATTTCTGGGGAATATCAACCAACATGCTCTGATTGCCAGGAGAAAGTGGGCCATTGCTTGGATCCTGTCCCTGGGATAGTGTTCCTGCCAAGGACCCTGAGACTACAGCTCTATTTTTGTAATAACAATTTAACCCCACAGATAATTATTGAGCTCCTATATTATAAGGAAGGTATTGTGCTTGGTGCTTTCATGATTACACAAGTCTATGCCAAATATGATCCCTAACACCTGGGAGTGATAGCTCCTTTAATCATACAGCGATAGCATACAGGAACACAAACCCCTACACACACAGTTCATTCATTCAACACACTCTCCAAGCTGAAATTAGTATAAGATTAGGTGCAGGTCACTCAGAGTCTTCATCACAGAGTATGTTAGAGAGAGAAGGGGGACTTGGCACAAGTAATTTGGGGGACACCACTCCCTCAACAAGCACACAGAAACAGGTACCTGAAATCAAGAGGAAATCAGAAGAGAAAAGGTGAAAGACTATCAGAGGGGTGAAATAGCTGCTGAGGAAGAAGCATAAAACAGAAGAAAGAGGTCACACGATGTTCATTTCTAATCTAACCTCACTGAGGTTCTCTTCTGGGGGGAGGGGGATCAGATACTGCAGGAAATCAAGAATCTCCAAAGGATATTAGCTGGGGGGGGGTCTACCTCCCCTAAACTTGCAAGATATCCCTGTAGGTTCTGTTTTCACTAGTAGTGGAAGTTTTTTTTAACAGGATAATTCATGGATCCACAAAACACATGATTATCAAGTTAAGTGCATTTACTGTGCATGAGAGCCCTCTAAATTTTGACTGTGTAAGCCAGGTCAAAAGATTAGACTGATTAGGGTCTCCAGAGAGACAGCTGCTGCTGCAAGGTTACAGGATTTTGAGGAAGAAAACAACAAAGAAACACCCCCAAGGTCACATCAGACTAGGACGAAATGAAGTCCCAGGCTACACATAGATACCCTTGTGAAAACGGTATTATTTGCTAGGCCTAAATTTTTAGCACCATGACTGTCCAAACACTGAAGTGGCAAATGAGTTTAAACAGATAAAGAAAATATGAAAAACTTTTTAGAATTTTAGAGGAAATTCCTTAAGACTCTGGGATGAGAGGAAGGATGGAGAAAAACTAGACCTTCCCAGTTGGGAATGTTCACAGGACAACTAGCTTGGACTGGAGATTAGAAAGGGGAGTGCAGCAGCTCTGGAGTTTTGGGGGGCTGTCTTAAATAGCACCCTTGTTTCAATGGGACACCAGCCCTCATTTTCATTCAATGACAAGCTCAGGAGAGAAAAGACCCCTTGAATCTGGCAAAATAAGTAAGTTCTAGGAGAGAGCTGAACACTCTAATGCTTTTGGATTTAAACCTGGGATCTATTTTTTTTTTAATCTATTTTTTATTTTATTATTTGTGTGTGTGTGTGTACTGTCAAATTGGATCTGACTGGTACAGAAGGCCCCTCTTTCTCCAGCGGAGCATCTGGTGGATCCAAACCATGTGCCTTTTGGATCACAGTGCAGCTTCTTGCCACTAGGCCACCAGAGCTCCACCTGGGATCTATTTTCTAACCTTGCTCTCACTAGTGTCCCTCTAGCTCCTAACAGAATCTAGACTTTTCCAGAAACACACATTCTTTGGTTCACAGTGACTTTCAAAATGATGGCCTGATAACGTGACAGACCCATTCAGGTAGCTGGAGCCTAATTCTTCCATCCCTCTGAAAAGAGCTTTTGATTATAAATTTCAATTCTTACCTCTTTCTTATAGCACAGTTGATTGTACATGGCTGGCTTGGGGACGGTTTCAATTTTCACTTCTTGAGTGGACGTTCGGTAGGATGGGTTACTGTAGGTCAGGTTTCCAATTCCAGGGTCAGTGAACTTTGCTTTTTTGTGCCTTTAAGAAGAAAGGTGATTAAGAAGTCAGTTTTTGAAACAGACTGCTATGGAAGGATCAAGCCACTATGCTGTAAGCTTTTCATCTTACGGACAAGCCCACAGGGCATGGAACTGAGAATGGAGACCTATATCCACAGCAAGAAACTGAGACTCTCAGTGCAAGAACTGATGAGAACTGTATCCCACCCACAATGACATACATGACCTTGGAAGGGGATCCTTCCCTGGTCAAGCCTCGAGATGAGACTGTGACTCCAGCTGGCACAAGGATTACAGCCCCATGAGTGAACTTGAGGAAGAGACACTGAGTTAAGTTGCAACCAGGTTCCTGACCCACAGAGACTGTGAGATCATCAATATTTGCAGTTGTAAGCAGCTGTATTTGGGAGTAATTTATTATGCAGTAGTAGATAATGTCCTAAGCTTTGGAGTTAAGACAGACCTATATTTCGGTCTAATTTCTGTTAGGTATTAGCTAGAATCTTGGTGGACATTACTGAAACTTTCTCTTAGATCCTCATCTGTAAAGTGATGAAATATGATACCTGTATTACAAGGTAGTTGTGGCATTGTTACATATGCATTAGATGATAGCTACTATCAATATTATCAGTAGTAGCAGCAGTAAAACAGAGATGTTTTGCTGAGAGTTGTTTTTAAAGCATTTAGGGGAAAATGAAGCGACATAAAAAGAAAGTTCTAAATTCAAAATGAGACATTTTATCGTCCCAGGAGGGGACGCCTACCAACGAATGATATATCATCCAATATTGTAGTAAATGGTAGAGAAGAGAATTTCTAATTACAATGGTTAGAGGCAAAGCAAGGTAATGAAAAAAAAATCTCCCAAAATAACAAAACAAAGGGGAGCTCTGGTGGCCTAGTGGTAAGGAGCTGCAACTACAATCTCAGAGGCGCACGGTTCGAATCCACCAGATGCTCTGCTGGGGAAGGAGGGACAATCTCCTCCTGTACCAGTCAGATCTGATTTGATGGTACACTTACACAAAAATAATAATAATAAAAAAATCTTTTTAAAAAAAATAACAAAACAAAGATGCTGCAGTTAGCCTGAGCCTTGCCTCTGTAGCTTGACCCTGAGTAGTGTCCTCTATGCCCTTGCCATCCTAGTCTATAAAGAAAATGCCAAGAGTTTTAGTGGTCATTTGATGAGATATGAAAGGCAGTGACTGGGGAAGAAAAGTCAGTACTCATGTTTTGGTCTTTTTCCTCTCTTACTCTGATTGGACACCGAATTATGGAACGAGGCTGCTCAGGAGTCAAATCAGTGAACTGTGGAGCTTCTGGAGGATCCCGAACCTGGTAATGGAAGCACTGAGCATGTGGTCGCTGCAGAGGAGGCGAGGTTACCTGTACAGCATTAATGCCGCAATCACCAACAGAATCAGCAGGACACTGAGGAGTCCACCGATGACATAGCTGGCATGGAGTCCTTCCCCTAGGAAGAGCGAAGAGACACTAGACAAGGGCCATCACAAAGTTTCCGGCTCCTGCTGGTATTAAGGGTGGGAACATGGAAGTTTCCTCTTGGAGATGTCGTATTTTACACTTTCTGAGGATGCGCAGGCATCACTTTCTTAGAAGACAGTTACAGGGATCTGAGAAGGAATCTATCACTCTGCTAACAACCGCACTCACAATTCTGACTAGTCACAGGCTTAAGATGCTGAAGCTTATGTCTTCTAACCATGAGTAAATAAACAACTGTTCAAAGAGCTGATTGCAACTAAATGGAGGAGGGGAGAGGGAAAATTGGTATATAAATAAACTTAAAGTAAATCTATTTACCTATAGCTGGATTCTGCTAAGGTGTGTTTTCTGATTTGAGACTAGGATCTGGCTGTTGTTCACAATAGGGTGTGAGCTGATTGGATTTGACTTTGTATTTAAAAAGGCTTTTGGACCGTTGGGCTTGCAGCCCTGGGGCCTGCTTTTTGTGAATCTTCCAAATAAAACAGGCTTGGAAGCAGGAGTGGCATCCACTTCCAAAAAAAAACAAAAAACAAAAAACAAAAAAAAAGCTTGCCTCTGGAAACTCTATGAACTTGGAGAAAAGATGAAAGTTTTGTGTTCAAGACTTTCATTCACAGGGTTGCTCCTGGTCTTCTACAATTCTACGTCACTTAACAACAATACAATAACATAACTCTTTATCTTGAGGCTACCAGAGCTCCTTATATATCTGAACATTTATTCACACATACACAAACAGCATATGGTAAGCTACCTAGTATTATTTCTATAAAGTTAGTCTAAGAGAAGGATTCATCAGTTCTAAAGGTTATGAGAGACAACAGCAGAAACTAAGATTCTTTAGATCTTTGTTTCCCAAACTGGTAGGCACTTGGGACTTACCTGGAGCAGCAGGTATGGCCTCATTGGAATGTGCACAGAGACCCAGCTGGGCGTCCTTCTCAGAGCATCTATAAGACATTCAATGTGTAGAGACTGAATGTACAGTAAAGATCTCGCTTTACAGAGGGGAATGTCTAATGAGTGAGCTGTTAAATCTGACATCAATATGCAGAAACATGGAGCGGGCAGGACCAAGAAACAGAGAAATTAGTGTGAGACACTGTCTGCAAAATGCTAGACCACGTTTAAGCCATGGTCATGTGGGTGATTCCAACTCCTATTGACGCTCCATCAGGTTTCCTTATGGGAGAAGATCGCCCTCTCTCTCCTACAAAGCTGCTGGTGGATTTGAACTGCTGTTAGCAGCCTGACAGGTTATACACTATGACACCAGAGCTCCTTAGACAACGCTGAAATGTGTTTTGAAAGGATTCCTTTAAAACAGATCATTCATTTGGGAGTGAGCTGAAAGCCTGCTGAAAAAAATAGTGAAGAAATCATCAAGTAGGCTTTATTAAACTACCAGGATGAGCTGGAAGAAACTACCAGTTAAATCAACCTCTGATTTGGCTTAAATAGAGCACAAAAATTGTTTGTTTTTCTTCTCATTGTCCATCCAGAGGGGAATTGCACAAGACATCCAGAGGGAGGGCTCAGATGAACTCATTGGGAATGTTAAAAAGGTAACTTCTTGGTGGCATATTATGAGCAGGCAATTAGAGCAACCTCTAAAAGCCTAGAGAAAAGCTTTTGGCAAGAGCTCCTTTGAAACCAAGATGTACTGAATGTTCAATTAGCACTATGACCTTACGGAAAGGTAGGCAGTGAGTTTGAAGATTATTTAAATAAACCCAGAGAAAATGAGAAATTAATAGGGCTTTGTAAGACTTTAAAATTTAGTGAGAAGGGTACACAATTATACTCAGGTATAATTCTTCTTTACAAACTCTTTTAAAAAGAAAATGAGGCACATAATATATGGATTTTTAGCTCATGTAAATCTTGTCATTTTAGGAATATGCATCTAGCATTCGTATTTGAGATTATGTTAGGTTTCTGATTTAGAATGGAAACCAAGTGTCATCATTTTCTATCTTCTTTTTCCCCATTTGTTATTATTTGTTCATTCATGCACACTTTCCTCCCTCCCCCAGCTCCCCTTGTAAGGCTATTAATTGTCATACACAGGGTTTCTAATCATCCATTCTTTCAGAATGTCCTTCCTTTCACCTATTCTAGCGCAGTGTTCATTATCTAGCCATTCGTTTCCTGCTTTTCTCCCCCACTGAGATACATTAACTATTCATACTTTAGAGAGCCCTGGTGGCCTAGTAGGTAACAAATTACACTGCCAACCCAAAGGTAGAAGGTTCAAATCTGCCAGCTGCTGCTTGGGAGAAAGATGGGCAATCTCTTCTTGGGTTATTAACAGCCTCTCTACACATGTTAGAAGGTTGTCAGCTCTCATTTGGTTCCAACTTAATGGCAATGAGAAAGATTACTTTTGGGGGGGGATGAATTTCAAAATATATGCTAGAATAAAAAAGAAATGAGTACCCACATAAGCACTCAATATGGACACCTTTTTCTAGTCATTTTTCTGCTAGGTTTTTTTCACTATAATGTACTAGTCTCTTTATTATTTGAGATTTTTACTGTGGTTTGGGTAAATATATACAGATCTTATTTCACATTGACAGTAACCTCCACAATGTAACAACGTTCTACTTTCTGTGAGCCTTGTTTCCTTTTGTCCTTTTTGTCAGCTCCTTCCTGCCCTCTGAGCTTTGTCTTTAGACATATGATGTCCTTTTGGTCTTGTATGGTTGGTTGTTCTGAAAAAGAAATTCCTCTTTGGCATTCCTATTCACTTTATAGGTCACAGCTCCCTAAATGAACAATGTTGTTGTTGTTGTTGAGTGCCGTCAAATCGAGCATAACTCATAGGGACCCTATGAACAAAAGGCCTGAGGCCTGTCTATAACTATTGTCATTTATCAAAGTTCATAGAGTTTCCAGAGGCATGTTATTTAGGAAGGGGATGCCACTCCTGCTTCCAAAATGAACAAAAGACAGGTATAAAAAAGAATATCTCTCAATTGCATGTAACATCATATTTTTTTAATATCCTAACATATGAAAGAGAACAAACTAATACCTGGTATCACAGACATTGCTTGTCATTTTATTTGTTTAACCTCTCTAATCAGGATGCATCTTATCTGACAGTAACTTTGATTCAAGAGAACATAATATATTCTACTTGGTGTAAAAACTGTTCATTATTGCACTTGGCTATTTAATAATTTGTGTGTATATGTGTCTATTTGAATACTAGATGCCGTGGGAAACCTTTTGTTGTAAGACAAAGTCACAAACCAAATTCCACTATTATCAATTGAATTGTATCTGCAAAAAACACGCATCCTGCTCATGTCTGTCATGAGGGTTTGGGAGGAGAATAGGACAAGAGTGGATAGAATGAACATTGCACTGGAACAGATGAAGGAAAGAACTGTTTAAAAGGAATATATGATTAGGCATTATATGTATGACAACAACCCAGAATAAGAAGTATGTTGCAAAGAGGACTGGGTGGAGGAGGATGGAGGGAAGTAAGTACTCCAAAATGAATGAATATTTAAAAATACAAAACCAAAAAGAGTGAACTGGGAAGGGGGGGAGGAGGGAAGGAAAGAGGGTAAAAACGTGTAACAATGAATGAATGAAAATCCAACTTTTCTCTAAACTTTTGTTAAAATTACACATACACAAAAACATAACCCAACCAACCATGTGTCGGTGGGGCTGTGTTATGATTCTCCATATTCTAAGGCTGTCTTTCAGCTTGTGATTTGATGTACTTATCCTCTATTTTGTGATGTGCTGTAAATCTTCACCTCTGTGTGGTAATGAGCTGTGGTGGCTTAGTGGTAACTCAAAGGCACATGGTTTGAATCCAATAGCTGCTTTGTGGGAGAAAGATAAACCATCAACTCCTGGGAGATTAATTACCTTTGGAAATACACTGGAGGGTCAGCTATGAGTCAGTTCCCACTCAATAATGCAGGACAACACCACCACCACCACCACCACCACAATATGATAATGAAACAGCTTCAGGCAGGGGTTGTATGTTGAGTCACAGTTTTACAAGAGATCACACCTTTACTTAAATTCCATCCTTAAGTCACACTGTAACTCAAGCCTTATCCTTGTTTGACTCACACATTTTATTTTACAAGAGATAAAAAGAGATAGAAGTAAGCAGAGAGGAGACAGACCTCAGCCAGAGAATATCATGTGGAACCAGAGTCTCTGCATTGAGACCTTCCTAAACCCAGGGGAAGAATGATGCCAAGGTACCTAGTGAGGCCCAAGGAATGTCAAGTCCATACATGCTGAAAGGAGATGAGGACTTTCCCTTAGAGCCAGACTCCTGAATTCAGACTTCCAGCCTCCTAAATGTTGAGAAACTAAATTTCTTTGTTATAGTCATCCACATGTACTTCTCTCACAGCAGCATTAGATAACAAAAACAAGAACTATCATCTGAGGGCTTCTTAGTGAATTGTAGTACAAGTTCCTTTATTTAACCCATGATATAAGAGGAAATACTTTTTTTTTCTCTCAGAAGGAAAAGGATGTCACGTAAGAACTCTTCCTGAGTGCTTTCGCTCTATAATTGTTCTTAAAGTTTGCTAACCTTAGGACAAAAGATATCATTTGCAGCAATCTGTAAATCTAAATAGGATAATCTGCCTCAAAAGCAGAAGCTGACAGAGACAATAATGTGATCTACCTCCAATCTAACAGAATTATGAAGCTAGTCCCACTGATTTTCTGCCGGTTAAGGGTGGTTATTTGAATCCTACTTACCTTCCTTCCTCCAGAGATGTGCGAGACCGGGTGGTAGAAGAACGCAAGGTGGTAGGTAGTGTGTTGGGCAGCACTGGGCTCTTTTCATTTGTGCTGGTAGCCCTGGGCGCTGGGGGCACCAGGCCAGGCACTGAAGAGAAAAGAAGGTTGGAGTGAGCCACTGGAAGCCAAAACTGTTCTATGGTCCAGGAGCGGCATCTGAAGAACTTGACAAAGTAATCTGCTAGTTGCCCATAGCGGTCCTTGTTAACAGTCTGAATAAGAATTTAGAATCCAATAATAGTAGCACTGGATGGCCTAGTGGGCCCATGAAGGCAGGATGTAAACTCACTAGAAGATGACAGAGTAATGCACAAACCACAGCAAGGATCACAGAATCAGGAAACCTAAATTCCAGTCTAGGAAATGGCAGTCGCTAAAATCAAACCCACGTCTGTGCAATTCCTAAGCCCAAATTCATTGCTCACATATAGTCACTATACTATAGTGCCTCCATCAGTGAATTGTTTGCAATTCTCTGTAGGGAGATCCCACTTAGAAGTCCAAAACTGAAGCTGCTGGCTCCCTGTCTTTACAAGGACACTTGTGTCCCAGGAGACTGTTTCACCTCAACTCACCAAGGGAGCAGGGCCGGCCATCAGGTTCATCAGGACAGGCACACACAAAGTCCGAGGCTCTGGCAAAGCAGAGGTGGGTACAGCCACCATTGTTCACCCCACAGGCATTGGTCCCTGGAGGCAAAAGAGATGCAGGTATGATCTGGGACAGAAATAGGTCTCCTAATTTAACACACCTCCAAAAGGAAGAAATGCAAAGCTATTCCATTCCCAGAGATATTAGGACAAGAGAAGTAAAACCACAGGGTGCTTAAAAGGCAGTCTAACAGCGTAAAATGTGAACCCAGTGATTCTTCCAGGCCCCTAATTGTCTTGGTTATCAACACCCTACTGATGGCAAGGAAACCTGCCCAGGATGGAAGGGCCCACCTGCCTGCCGCTGAGGGGAAACCACGATGATATCCATGAGCCCTTCCACGTTCGCCAATATCGTCTCCTTGTTCCGGCCTGAGTACTTGTCTACACGCTGGATGGACTTGGTCTGCCAGTCTGTCCAGTAGATCCACCTGTCTTGCTACTCAACAGGGAAGCCCAATAAAGAAGAAATATTATTTGACAGTCCCTGGTACAGCTTCTGTACCTACCTCTGCTTTTGCCTCGCTACATGCATGGCTAAAATGTCCTCTTCATCTCTTATCCATGAAGTTAACATCTATGCATCCTTAGATAGGACTGTCTCTTGAAAATTTCCCCAAATCCCTATTAGCTCACGCTTCCATGCTGTTCTGTACCTTGTATGCACATCTGTAAGTGTGATTTAATACAATAATAGATGCTGATATGTCTATCCTTCTAAACGAAGATCTTCAAAGAAGATCAGGTTTCACTCCTTTCTGAACCTGCAGCACTTAATACTTAGTCCTCCATAACTTAGAGAAGTGGCCTAATGAATACATGAATCCCCTAAGTAGCAAGGAAGAGTAATTTTGGAGGTTCTTCTAGGTTCCTGCTTCTGGACCCTTCGCTCAGAGTTGCAACTCTATTCCCTTGGATTCCTTCTGCGGGTCATTGCCTTCCGTTGTAGAGATCCTGAGATTCTTAACTAGAGGAGCAATGGATGCATTTTATGCCTGCTGGCCCAGAGGTATGTACTGGAGACCCATACTTTCAGACTGCAAAAGTACGTATGTTTTATCCTGTAATTTTGCATTTAGAGTATGAATAAAGAAGTCTCCCATTAAATAAAGTCAGACCAAAAAAAATCCAATTGGTAGACTACAATACAGACAGGGGAGATAATCTTTGTTTAAAAAGGATGACATTTTAAAATAATTAAGAATCCTTGTTTAGGCTACAAGCTCCGTAGGTCTCCTTTGTCATTCCTCAAATTATTTTACTGGTCAGGATATTCCAAATTGGCAGCTAATTGAGTTGGTTCGAGATAACCCACACCAAGTGCTTATTACATGCCAGGTACTAAGCTATTGTGTATATTTGAGATGGGTACTATTACTAAACGTCTACAAGTTACAGGTAACTAAAGCTTACAGAGGCTTAGGCTCTCATCCCAGTTATTTAACAGCACAGAAGGAACTGTGAACCTTGGTGCCTGGCATGTTGTTGGTACTTAATAGGCACTGATTGGCCAGCTGCCTCAAACTCTGGGCTCAAAGCCAAACCACCCTACTGGCACTAAATGAGCTATCTGAGCTGGGATGCTGGGACTACAGCATTGGGTTCAATTGAGGAACTTGTTGAAATGCTTATTACTGGGCCCAATGCTCAGGAAGTCAATTGTCTGTGGCCAGGACCCAGGAATCTGCTTTACAGTTAGCTGCTCTGCACAAGAATGTTGGAAAGCTATACCTTCAGATGCCAGAATGGGGTTGTCCAACAGCAGTAGCAAAGTCCATGGTAATAGGGTTCCATAGCATGGAAATAATCCCTCCTGACCCCCTCCCCCAACCCCACTATGACAAGCCTCTATAGCACATGTATTCAGTGGCAACTAGGGCTGGGGATGCTGACTTAGAACTCCAAAGAAAACACCCATATGAAGAGGTTTAGTTACTACTTTCTTCAGCCAGTACCTGTGTGAGTGCAAAGGGGTGGGACACATGGCTGACCAAGATCTGCCTCAGTTTCCCGTTGAGGTCGGCACTCTCAATCCGGTCCAGATGTGCGTCTACCCAGTAGATCCTGTGAGAAAAAGGAGAGGGGCGTGGCTTGGCTGTCCTTCCCCATGAGAAGCTAGCTGGCCCCTCCTGAGCTGAACTGGCAATGTGTAGTCAAGAAGCACCTTTGCTGAGAGGATAATGGAAGTCTCAAAGCTGAAGAGGGAGAGTGAGTGATAAGTAGAGAGGCCAAAGCGTTTCTGGGGAGAGGTTGTCAGTCTAGTGACCTTAGAGGAACCATCACCTCTGTGAATTGATCTTCAGCAACCTGATCACTCTTTGACTCTCAGCCCAGAATCCAACGCTCAATTTTCAAGAACAGTCTCTAAGTGTAGTGCTAGTTGCCGTCAAGTCAAGTGCAACTCATAAATAGTGACCCTATGACCAACAGATCTGAACCTTGTCCTATCCTGTGCTAACCTCATCATCTCTGCTATCAGCCTGTTGCTGCAGTCACTGTGTCAATTCATTTGGCTGAGGGCCTTCTTCTCTTTTGCCAACTCTCTACCTTTCCAAGCATGACGTCCCTCTCCAATAGACATCCTTCTCCCTCTCCTAGCAACATGCCCAAAGTATGTGAGATGGAGCTTTATCACCTTTGGTCTATACAGACTCAACTGAAACGAAATGAAGAGGACATTCAGCAATTCTGTTTTGATTCTCTTTTATCCTCTCCCCCTGTTTTGCAGGGAAAAAGAGAAACAAATTGCTTCAGATCTGCTCTTACTCTCCATATTTTTTCCCTAGATTCAAATTCTAGGGAGCTCTGGTGGCCTAGTGTTAAGAAATTGCATTGTGATCCCACAGGCATGCACTTCTAACCCACCAGCTTCTCCACAGGAGAAGGACAGACAGTCTCCTCCAGGGCGATTTACTGCCTCTGAAAACCCATGGAGGTGTACCAACAGATGGCACACGAGACTCATACTCAAACAAATCAAATTCACTGCCATTAATATGTCAGGAGAAGGAAATAAGAGGCATCAAGATCGGCAAAGAGATGGTGAAACTATCATTGTATGCAGATGATATGATAGTGTACATAGAAAACCCAAAGGACTAAAAAAAAAAACCTTGTTAGAGCTATTAGACTAATTTAGTAGAGAGGCAGGATACATGATCACTATAAAAGTCAGTGGGATTCCTCTACAGTAACAAAGAAAATATAGAAGGAAAATAAGAAGGCAATTTTGTTGTTGTTATGTGCCATCGAGTCCCCTGCAACTCATAGCAACCCTTTGTAGTACAGCTCTGAACCCTGTGCTATCCTGAGACAGTCTCACTGATTTTGACATACCTACTCCCATTGGCTCAGTTACTGTATCAATCCATCTCATTCAAGGTCTTCCTCTCCTGTACTGTCCCTTTATCCTTCTGAACATGATGTCCTTCCCCAAGGACCTTGATGTACTTCTCCAAGGACATGGCTCCTTGCCATGTGCCCAGAGTATGTGAAATGGAGCTTCAAAATCCTAGCCTCCAAGGAGAAACTTAGTTTCAACCTCTCTAAGACAGACCTATTTGTTTTCTTGGCAGTCCATGTTATGTTCAATCAAGACTCTTCTCCAGCACCACAACTCAAAGACATTGATTCTTCTTCTGTCATCCTTAATCATTGTCCAGCTTTCTGATGCATAGCGAGTAACTGCAAAGACCATGGCCTAAATCAGGTGTACCTTAGTCTCTAGACTGTCATCATTGCTTCTCAGTATTCTGGAGAGATCCCTGACAGCTGATTTTCCCAGTGCAATTCATCTTTTTCTGACTGCTGGTTCCAAGAGTGTTGATTGTGGAGCCAAGCAAGCTGTACTTGTTAACAACCTCAGTCTCTTCTCCATCCATCATGGTGCTGCCAGTTGGCTCAATGGTGAGAATCTTTGTCTTCTTGATGTTGAGCTTCAGTCCATATTGAAGACTATAGTCCTTGACCCTCTGCAGCAAGTACTTCAGGTCCTTCTCAGTTTCAGCAAGCAAGGTTGTGTCATCTGCATTGTGTAGGTTGTTGATGAGTCTTCCTCCAATCCTGATGCCACAATAATCCTCAAAAAGCCCAGCCTCCCAAATGATCTCTTCTGCATATAGACTGAAAAGGTATGGAGACAGGACATATCCTTGACACACTCCTTTCCTGATTTTGAACCATGCAGTGTTTCCTTGCTCTGTTCTGAGGACTGCTTCCTGGTCTAAGTATAGGTTTTGCATAAGCACAATAAAGTGCTCTGAGGTTCCTATTCTCCTCAAGATGAGTCACAGTTTGTTGTGATTCACAGAATCAAATACCTTTGCATAGTCAATGAAACACAGATAGACATTCCTCTTGTATTTTTTACTTTTTTGCCAAGATCCATCTGACACTGGCGATAATGTCTCTAGTACTACAATCTCTTCTACACTTAGCTTGGAATTCTGGTAGTTCTCTGTCAATATACTGTTCCGGGCATTTTTTTATTTACCTTTAGAGAGATTTTACTTGCATTTGATACCATTTACAATAACCAACAAACTGAGATACTTAGAAATAAACCTAACTAGAGACACAAAAGACCTTCACAAAGAAAACTATAGAGCACTTTTGTGGGAAACAAAAAAGACCTTAATAAATGGAAAAATGTTCCCTGTTCATGGTTAGGAAGAGTCAATATAGTGAAAATGATAATCCTAACAGAAGCAATCTGTATATTTAATGCAATTCCAATATAGATACTGAAGTAATTTTTCAAGGAGATAGAAAAATCAATTGGTAAGTTTATTTGGAGAGGAAATAAACCTCAAATAAGCAAAGCACTTCTGAAATATAAGAATGATGTGGGAGGCATAGTACTCCCTGATCTCAAAACGTACTACACAGCTGTAAGAAACCAAAACAGCATGGTACTAGTAAAATGACAGGTACATAGACCAATGGAATAGAATTGAGAACCCAGAAATTATCTATGGTCAACCAATATTTAACAAAGAAACTAAACTTATTAAATGGTGCTGGCAAAACTGGACTACTACGTGCAGAAAGCTGAAGCAGGATTCACAACTCTCATCATACACAAAAAGTAACTCAAGGTGTACCAGAGACAGGGGTTAACCTCAAAACCATGAAGACCATAAGAGACAAAGTGGGATCAAGCTTAGAAGGCCTAGTCCATAGTATAAAAATGCTGACAAATACAGCCAGAAATACACAACCAGGAGAGGATAAAATTGATGAATGGGATCTTCTAAAGATTAAATCTCTATGCACATAATTCTTTTTCCCCAACAAGGTGAATAGAAAACCTACTGACTGGGGAAAAACGTTTGACAATATCATTTCAGACAAGAGTTTCAAAACCAAAGTTTATAGGATCCTACAGGCCCTCCAGAAGAAAGAGGCCCAATTACAAAATGGACAAAAGACATAGAAAAACTTTTCACAGAGGAAAACATTTGCATGGCCAACAGACAAATGAATAATTGCTCAAAATTGCAATAAGAAAAATGCAAATCAAAACCAAAATTAAATACCATCTCACTCCAGTAGCAGTGGCAAAGTTTAAAATTTAACAGCAAGCAATAAATGTTGGAGAGAATGTGGAGCGATAGAAACACTAGATACACTGTTGGTCAGATTGTAAAATGGTACAAACACTCTGGAAGGCAGTTTGGGGTTTCCTTGAAAAGCTGAACATAGAAATTCTATATGACCCAGCTATTCCACTGCTAGGAATATACCTCAAGAAAATTAGAACTGGGACACAAATGGACATTTGTACACCAAAAAACTGTTTGTAGCAGCATTATTCACTATCGCAAGAGCAAACAGGCCAAATGTCCAACCACAATAAAACAGACTGAGAAACATTAATTCATTCACACAATCAAATACTACGCAGCACCCAGGAGCAATGATTTAAAAAATTGCTACCTAACTTGGGAGGGGACTGGACAGCATTATGTGGAGTGAACTAACTCAGTTTCAAAAGGACAAATACTGCATAAGACCATTATTGTAGAAAAAGAAAGATAACTAGTAAAACATGCATGAGGGAAAAAACCCCAAAGTGGGTATGGGTATGCAAGGTAAAGGGGGTGAGAAACAGAGGGGTGAGGATGGGCAAGAGGACAATCATAGGGTCACACAATTTAGTGGTTGGAGGGAAGGGTGAGTAAAGAAAATGGCAAAGATCCAGCAGGGATCTGGAAAGACAGGGTAGAGATGGGCATGGTTTGGTGATGACTAATTTTATAAAACATTATGAATGGGAGTGATTGTATGAAACACAATGTAAATGAGAGAGAGTGTAAAACACAATTATACAAACTTCTTAAACAAAGCAATATAAAATAAAAATGTAAAACAAACAAACAAAAAACTGGTAAGATAAAAAATTCACAGCCATTGAGTTAAAATTAATGCATAGCCAATCCTCCACAGAACTTCCATCAATGTAGGATCAGCTGTGGATTTGAATGATATTTCCCATCTTTTTCCCATGGAGCCGCTGGTGTATTTGAACCACCAGAGAGGTGCAGTTTTTGGATTAACAGTGCTACTGCTTAAGGACTACACCGCCAGAGCTCCATTTTTCTAGGACTGTTGTTCTTGTTGTTATGTTGTGGGTTGTTATGTTATGTCTTGTATTGTTACGAGTTGGAAATAACTCACAGCTCGTTTCATAATGAGCTCGTTTGCAAAGGCTGTAAATTCCACAAGAGGAGATTTCCTATCTTTCTCCTGTGAAGCTGCTAATGAGTTTAACTATGTGCCTTTGAGCTGCAGCACAACTCTCTACCACTTGGCCACCAATTTTAATATCTGAGGGACCAGGATGGTAACTTGTACCAAGAATCAGTTCTGTAAATGGATAGGGGCTAGTGAGCCCTGCAGTCTGGCCAGAAGGCTACCCTCAAATGAAAAACATTTCAAAGAATCAAGTAAATCCCATCTGAGGGTTGTGGGCTGGATTAGGTAACCTCTATTAGAAATATCCCTTTACTCTTCTCACTGTTTTATCTTCCCCATCTACTAGGAATTACTTACTCTTTTTCATTTTCCTTACTTCAATTTCTACCTCCTTCTCCTTTGTCCACTCAATTTTCAGGAGGTTGAGCAGGATAGATTCCCTACCTTCGGGTATCATAATCCAAGGTGAGGCCATTGGGCCAACCCAGGTCAGTGTTGATGAGGACCTTCCGCTCAGAGCCATCCAGGTTTGCCCGCTCAATCTTGGCAATATGGCCCCAGTCAGTCCAGAAGAGGTACCTGACAAACAAAGCATCATCACCACCAAGGCATGGGAAGATGGTACCAGTGGTTGAGAGGATAGAGGGCACGTATTGACATGACTAGTGTATAAGGCACCTACAAAGGACCTCTCTTCCCCCAGGTACTTTCCCCCTGTGTCTTGTTTCTGGTGGCATAAACTTACCCCTTCCTGGGGAAAACAGCAATGGCCCGGGGTTCATCCAGACTGTTATTGATCAGCACTTTGCGGCAGGAACCATCCAGTCTTGATGCCTCGATGGTGTTTCTACCCGTGTCTGTCCAGTACAGATTTCTAGCCACCCAGTCCACTGCTAGGCCATCTGTGGTCTTCAGCCCACGTCCAATCACTGTCTCCATGTTGCTGCCATTCAGGTCTGCTCGCCTTGGGGAAGAGCCCAGAATTGGATGAGTGACCAGCCTTACCAGGAAGAGACTGAAACATGTTTTAACTGTTTTTCCATAGTTGGAGCCCCATGAGATCAAGCTCCATGAGCAAGTATCTGTACTGTTAGTACAGGCCACTCAGCCACAGTGGTAGGTACTTAGTAAAGTATTCGCACAATGAATGAACTAGGATTCTTGTTAGTTGCCATGTGGTTGTTTCCAACCCATGGTGACCCTACATGCGCAGAAAGAATTGTGCTGCCCAAAGTTTTCAAGGTTCTGATCGAAAACAGATCGCCAAGCGTGCATTCCAGGACTTCTCCGGTGTGCTCAAACTGTCAGCCTTTGAGTTAATAGTTAACTACTTAACCATTTGTGCCACCCAGGGACTCAAGGGAGCGTTTTTATTTAATAAAAGTATTTATTTTAATCATGATTTTAATGAAAGTTTACAGAAATGTTAGATTTTCATTCATTCATTATTGCACATTTTACCCCCTCTTCCTTCCTTCCTCCTCTCCTAGTTAACTTTTTTCAATATTTATTCATTGTTGCACAATTACCTCCTCCCTTACCCCCAGTTCTCCTTGCAATGTACCTCTTATTCCGGCCTATATATAATGCTTAATCATATACTACTTTTAAACAGTGTTTTTCTGCATCTGTTCATATGCAATGTTCATTATCTATCCACTCTTATCCTATTGACTTCCCATGTCAGACCTGCTTTATAACAGTGGTGTTATGCAGTATTTGTCCTTTTGTGACTGAGATATGTCATTCACCATAATGTCCTCCAGGGTCACCTATGTTGTGTAATGTTTTATGGGTTCATTGTTTTTCAGTGTTGCATAGTATTCCATTGTGTGAATATACAATAGTTTTTCTATCCATTTGTGTGTTGATGGGCATTTGGATTGCTTCCATCTCTTTGCTGCTGTAAATAATGCAGCCATAAACATATGTGTGCATATATCTCTTTGGATGGTGGTTCTGGTTTCTTTAGGGTATATTCCCAGAAGTGAAATTGCTGGATCAAATGGTATTTGCATTTCCAACTTTTTGAGAAAGTGCCAAACTGCCTTCCACAGTGGGTGAACCATTTTACATTCCCACCAACAATGAATCAGGGTTCTAGTCTCTCTACAACCTCGCCAGCATTTATTGTTTCAAGTGAGTTATTAAAAGAGATTATTTCCTGCTAAGTGGAAATGGGCAGTTTGGATTCATGTCCTAACAGAAGACAGGTTAAGAGTTAATAATTCCCAGTATACTTTTTGGAAGAGACAGACTTGCAGAGTGGTGATCATAAGGCCAATTTGTTAAAACTTTACTGTACATTTTTAAAGAGTCTCTTTACCAAGTACCTCCATCTCAGGATGGAAGGCTATTTCTCCATCACCAGGGGGACTTCTATAAAGGACATATGTTCCCCTTTTCCAAAATGAGAACCTGATACAAGCTTCAGAGGGAGCTAAAGAGAAGGCCTTGCTCATATTCCATGTGAGATTCTCCTTCATGGTAAAGAACTCTCCCTGGTGGTAGTACATCATATGCCTTAGCTAATTTTGGCCATAAGCACAAAGGATAAAAATAAATAAAACACAAAAACAACCCCCTAAACCCATGGACTATTCTGATGGCTTTGGAGATAAGGAGTCATGCTGCTCTAAAGGTAGGTAATTTGAAGCAACCAGATGCTCCACAGAAAAAAAGATGGGCCATCTCCTTTTGTGCAGTTTAGAGTCTCTGAAAATCCTCTGAAGGGTCAGTTATGAGTTGGTTCTGACTCACAGCAATAAGTGAGTGACCACAGCATTGTCCAGAGGCCCCGTTGTATGAGACACACATATGATTCATCTGTAAGACCTGGTCATCAGTGAGTCCTACAGGACTTTGAGTACCTCAGGGCCCAGTGATAACAGAAATTCCAGCCTAACTTTATCTGTTTCCTTTGGCTTTAAATTTTTTTTTTCGAGTATATATACTGAGCTTCTATATAAACTTTAATAAGCAAAATAAGTTTGGAATTCTGCTCTAAGTGGTAATACCACAAAGTCAAACAAGTCAGGATTAGGACTCTTTATCCAAGCCCATTTAGATAGAGGTCAGTCAACACAGAACATAGCTTCACTTCTCAGTGATCAGAAAGGAGCCCTCCTGGCCTAGTGCCTAACTTATCAGGATGCTAACCAGAAGGCTTGAACTTTGAATCCACTAGTCATTCCGTGGGAGAAAGATAGGCAGTCTCGTCCTGTAAATATTTACAGTCACAGAACCCTGGGGAGAGTTGCTATGAGTTAGAACTGTTCAACAGCAGTGTTTGTGTGGGGTTGGGACTCTGGAGTTTTCCGTGGTATACCTGATAACATCCAGGAACACATCTGTGTAATAGACCTTCCCCTCCACGCTGTCATAGTCCAGTGAGATGACATTGTTGAGTTCAGGAACAGGGACATGCACATCCGTATGGTCATTGGTGTCCAGGGAGATTCGTCGGATGGAACCTCGGCTGGAGAAGAGCAGGTAGGTCTCAGGAGAAGGATCACAGGTCTTCCCGTCTCCCTTTAGCTGGATGCCAGTGGGGCAGGCACAAGAGAAGCCAGAGGGTCGAGGTAAGCAGAGGTGGGAACAGCCGCCATTTCTCAGGCCACATTTGTTAAAACCTGGTGAAGAGAGAGACAGGCACAAGTTTTCACACCTAGCCTGGTAAATCCGTCAAACGTCCTAGTTTCACATGACTGAGACCTTGCTGTTTTTTTATTTTCCACTATTGCATATTTTCTTGCCCCACTTCCCTCCCTCCCTACAATGCATCCCTTGTTTCAGATTGCTGTCATACATATATCGTTGCTATTCTAAGAGACAGGATTCAGGACTCAGCAGGGATGAGTAGAAGAAGAAGTGTCCCGGGAGTCCTTTGAAAGTGACAGCGTCACATAGGTGTAATACCAGCTACCCCCAGAGGGACACAGCTTGATCCCTCTGGTTAGATGAGTCCGTATCTCTCTCTCTGTCAAAGGAACTTCTGAAGTTGAGACATGCTTAGAAAGTCAGAGACTCCTGATCACAGGAAGCCCCTCAAGGGTCTTCTCACCCAGCTGCTGTGCCCGGTCCACAGCCTGGATATCCATGAGGCCTGGCAGATTGGACCTCACCAGGATGACATTGCTGCCAGTGCCCTTGTCGGCACGGTGGATGCTTCGGGTCTGCCAGTCAGTCCAGTAGATATAGGAGCCAAGCAGGGTGAGGCCGTATGGGTGCTGCACGGGTGATACCAGTGTGTGCCGATTGGCACCGTTCAGGTCAGCAGCCTCAATGCGCTGCAGGAGAAGGAGAACATGAGGCGTTCAGGATGTGTCGGGGGTATGACCATCAGGGGAGCCCCTGAACAGGAGCAGCAGGGACAGGGTGCTCACCTCCGTGTGGGCATCAGCCCACAGCAGCTGGGAGCTGGTCTTGTCCACCGTCAGGCCGTTGGGCCAGCCGAGGTTGTTGTGGATGAGCACGGTACGGTCGGAGCCATCCATTCCAGACCGCTCTAGCTTGGCATTCTCCCCCCAGTCTGTCCAGTACATGAACCTGAGGAAGGGAGGGGAGGAACACCGCCCTCTGGTTATACCCACAACTACCCCATTCCTTCAGCTTTCATGTGGTGGGGGACAATGGGCAAAGTTTACACTTGATCCTCACGGACGGTTTGCATTTTCAATAATACTTCTGCTTTCCCCCATCAGCCAAACATATATACATATTTTGTTTTATAACAATAATTATAATATCCACAGTATAATTCATTGCACTTTCTTCACTTCCTTCCTATAATTCTGTTTTCCATTAATCCTAACTCTTGTTGCCTTCCAGGATTTATTCTTGAGTAAATGAGCCTCTTTTGACTTTAAATGGTTGATTATTCCAAAGATTACTTCTGTTTCACAGGTAAGAAGCTGAGGAACAGAGGTTAAAAACAGTATCATGGCAGCACAATTCATGATAACCTAAAGGCAGAAATGATCATTGACTGATACATCTATTAACAAAATATGATACAGCCAAGCAATATTAGTCAGCTATGAAGAAAAATGAGTTGTAGATGACCTGACAGCACCCATCAACACAACAGCGAAGAGAAATGAAGTCCTGATACATGCTACAACATGGCTGAATCTTGAAAACATGCTGAAACCACAATGGAATGGATTGAGAAGCTATGGTACACTCACACAATGGAATTCTATGCAGCAGGCAGGAGCAATTATTTTGTATATTACTACCTAACATGAGAGGGACTGGAGAGCATTATGCTGAGTGAACTAACTCAGTCTCATAAGGACAAATACTATATAAGACCATTATTGTAGAATGAATATCAGGATCCAATGTGGGGGACTTAATCATAGGGCCACACAATTTGATGGGTGAGGGAGGGGCGGGTAAAGGAAAGGAGAAAGATCAGTTGTGAAATACAATATGTACGAACTTTATGAACTTTGTATGTAAACCAGTATAAATTTCCTTTTTTAAAAAAAAAACAACACAAAACCAACCAACCAACCAATCCTAAAAAAAACAAAACATTGTGCTCAGTATGTTAAATTAGCCACATTGATTTTCCTTATAGGAAATAGGCTCATATATAGAAAACAAAGATCATTAGGTTGTCAGGAATCGGAATAAGGGAAAAGGGAATTCGTTCTTGGACTCACTGAGTTTCTGTTGGTGGTAGAACAATTGGGAAGAGGATAGTGAGCATTGCTCAACACCATGAACATTTTTTGTACATGAAAAATTGTTGGAGTGACAAAATGTTTTGTGTTTTTATATAGATAAATTATATATGTAACATATATTATATATAAATTATATATTACATACAATATATATAAATTATATATAATTTGTTGTTGAGTACCATCAAGTCAGAACAGACCCATAGCTGATCCTCCCCTGTGGAGCAGCTGTTACAGCTGCTGGATTCGAACCATGTGCCTTAGGGATTGAGCACTGCTTCTCACCACTAGGTAACCACAGCTTTATATATATTTACCACAAAAAAAAGCCTTGGTGGCACAGTGGTTAAAAGCTTGGTATTACCTAAAGGTCAGTGGTTCATATCAGCCAGCTGCTCCACAGGAGAAAGATATGACCTGCGTCCATAAAAATTACAGCCTAGGAAATTTTATGGGTCAATCTTTGTCACGTGGACTCTCTATGAGTCAGACGGGACTCCATGGAACATAAATTAAGCTATAACTATAAGCAGGAATGGCATCCACTTCCTAAGTAACATGTCTCTGGAAACTCTATGAACTTTGATAAATGTCGATAGTTGTAGGTTTCAGGCCTTTTGCTCATAGGGTTGCTATGAGTCATGCTCGACTCGAAGGCAATAATAAAAAGGGTAGAGGAGTGGGCTTCAAGCGGTCTAGCTTCTAAAAGCTGAAGGAACTTGAATCTTGATGTTCTGACTCGAAGTCTCACTCTTTTAATCTCTACACTATTCTGTTACCCTGAAAGAGCTTAGTTCCTAAGGCATGGAAGTCACTTCAAGGAGCCTCCTGAAGCATGCTCACTTTTCATTTTCCACTCGCCACGCCAGTCCACGCTGCTGCCCACAGCCCCAGACCCGGCTCTCACCCCATCTCGTGGTACAGGACGATGGCCCGGGGGCTGTCCAGGTTCTGCCACACCAACACTTTGCGCATGGATCCGTCTAGGTTGCCCACTTCAATCCGATTGGTGCCCGTGTCTGTCCAGTAGACCTTCCGGCCAATGGCATCCACAGCAAGCCCATCTGTGGTTTGTAGCCCTACAGGGAGTCAAGAGAGCACACTGGCTCCTGCCTTAAAGCAGATGGGCCACTTCCCAGCTCTAGAGTCAGACAGGTGGTCCCCTGGCTGGGAGGAAGCCCCACCTGTGGTGATGATGTCCTCATGCTGTGAACCATCCAGACTCGCACGGCTGATCCTGTGGAGCGTGCTGTCAGACCAGTACACTTTTCCTGGGGAGGGAAGGCTTGGTTCAGGCAGGCTGGAGTCTCACTGCCCCAAAATGACAGTGCTGCCTCATGCCTTGACACCCCAGGGTACATCAGAAGACCTACGGCCCCTAGCAGAGGAGGTCAAGGTAAATGTAGAAATATCGTACCAGGAGCGGTCTTGGAGGAGAGGGAGAGGAGGGACTTAAAGCTATGTCTTTATAATTTTGAGATTATGCTAGAGAGATGGGACAGGGGACATGCCAGAGGACAAGAGTCTTATCAGGAGTGAGAGGTAAAAGAAAACAGTGGACTGTGGGTGCTGCTGTAGAGCAGGGCCAGATGGCCAGGTCGGGGGGAAGGAGGGAAGCACAGACCTTCCTGAGGATCCACTCCAATGGCGATGGTGTTCTTCATGGTAATGTTGATTGGCACCACCACGTCCGCAAAATAAGGGATGTCCAGGGAGACCATGCGGATGTCTATCCTCCTGGCGAAGATGAGGAAACTGTTCATGCCTGCGCAGGTGACGAGAGGGAGAGAGGACACTCACTCCAGCACAGCCATTGAGAGGAACGGGAGTCAGGGAAACGGAATTCCAGGCCTGGCTTTGCTAGTCTAGCAGTGTGACCCTGGGCAAGGGATGTGAATTATCCAAGCCGCAGGTTCCCTAACCATAGAGACAATAACAGGGCTATAGTAAGGACTAAAGAGATACCTAAAGCACTTAGCAGATACTGTAGGGGTTCAATAAACCATGGCTCTCCATTAATATTAGAGAAGCACCTCGCCTGAAGCCTCCTCTACTATGAATGAAGAGAGCTTTCATTATTGCTTTCACCCCAACAAAAAGAAAACAAAAATCTTCACAACATAATCATAAACAGAGAAGGTATTGACATTGTCAAAGATTTCCCTTTGCTTGACTCTCTAATAAATGTCCATGGAAAAAGCAGTCAAACCCTAAAATAGTATGTTATTACTCTGGGCAAATCGACTGCAACAGACCTCTTTAAAGTGCTAAACAGCAAGGATATCACTCTAAGGAGTAAGGTGCACCTGAGTCAAATCATGGTATTTTTCAATCACCTTAATTGCATGTGAAAGCTGGACAATGAATAAGGCAGATCAAAGAATTGACACTTTTGAATGACAGTATTGGCAAACAATATTGACTATGCCGTGGATTGTCCAAAGAATAAAGAAACCTGTCTTGGTAGATAGACAGTCCAATGATCTTTAGAAGGGAGGATGGCGAGATACTGTCTTGTGGACATGTTGTCAGGAGGGATTAGTCCTTGAAGAAGGAATATGTTTGGTAAAGCGGAGGGTCAGTGATAGAGGAACACTCCCAGGGTGATGGTCTGGCCCAGCGGCTGCAACAATGCGCTCAAACATAGTAACAAATCTATGATGGTGCCGACAGCACGGGATCAGGCAGCATTTCATTCTGTTCTACAAGGTCATCCCGGGCTGTAATCGGCCTGATGGCACCCAGCAACATGGCAACAAGGAACGAGGAGGCTCAGCATTTAGGAGGCAAAGCTCAGAGCACACACTCTATGTTCTTCCAGATCTTTCGGTGGATCAGGATCCAAAGTAGCTTACATGTAGTATCCCCCAGGGGATAACCTTGACTTCCAAACATCTGGGCAACTAGGTCTGCTTCTGGAACTTTCCGGCTAAGGCTGCCCCATGGGCTGTGCTGGCTGAGTGCTCACAAAGGTGCTACATTCAAGGAGAGTTCCGTGTACATCGCAGACCTTGTGCACTTTCACAATAAACAGAGACGTGTGTGAGAGCCGGGCTGCCTTGTTTTTCTGGGTCTTACAAATTTTCTGCAGTTAACAGGGGGCAGTCACCACTTCTCCATGGCTTTTTATTTAGTGGAAGATTGAGATTTCCCTCTCTGATAGGTTTCGCAACTGGCATGGGCTCTGGCTGCTGCAGGTGCCACTGTCCCAAATGTGGTCCAGATGGAAGTCAAGTGTCTGATTCTAGCTAAGTCAGCACACGTGATCCTTTCCCATCAGATGAAAGCAAAGCATTGTGAGAAGGGTGCACCTTTTTCTAATAAGCATGTAGTCACCACACGGACTAGCTGGAAGCTGCCTTTGAACGTGTTCACCTGTTCTCTTGCACCTGCCACTTTCCTCAAAGCTCTCAGTTTCTCTCCCAAGCCTCTACACATAGCAGAACCTACAAGCTTTCTCAATTCTTGCTATAACTCATCTGCCAGGAAGGATGAATCTCCTTCCTGGAGAGGCTGCGTCCAGGTCTCTGGCGCTGAGACTCACCTGGTGAACAGGTCTTGCCATCCGACAGGAGGTTGATGCCTGTGGGACAGGTACAGCTGAAGCCGCTGGGATTTGGGGACCGCAGACACAGGTGACTGCAGCCACCGTTCTCCAGTGCACAAGGTGTGGACACTAGGTAGGAGAGAGGAGGGCAGTTCATACAGAGAAGCAGGCATGGAAAGGCCCAGAGAAACTGGTGTTACACCAATGCCTGCTCACCTGGGGGCCGCCGGCGGTGAAAGACATGGATGTCCATGAGGTTCTCCAAGTTCTCCTGTAAGGTCTCCCGGTCCAGCCCGGTCAGCCGGTCAGCACTCTGTATGCTCTTGGTTTGCCAGTCGGTCCAATAGATCCGCTCCCCATAGAGAGTCAGCCCAAACGGATGGGGGAGCTGGCTTCCAATCAGGACCTGCCACGGCCCCAACATTCGTGTCATCCCCCCAAGGAGGTCCAACAGTGGCCAAGAGCTCAGAACGCAACCTCACCCCTGGCATCCACTGTGGGACCCCAAGCAAGTGCTGGTTGTGAGATCTCTCTGAGCCCCAATCTATCAATCTACAGTGGCGTCTAGCTCCGAGGGGCTGCGTGAGGATCGGCTGTGGCTTGTGTCATGCACATCGTCTCCGTGCATCTCCATAAACTGCTTCTCGTTGTTGTCAGGTTGTGAAGTGCTCTCTCAGCTTATGTATAACAGAACAAAACGCTGCCTGATGCTGTGGCAGCATCACAATCATTGCTGTGGGTGAGCCCACTGTGTCAGTCACAGATGGCTTAACAGTTACAAAAGGAAAAACAGTTGCTTTTCAGTGGAACTATCTTAATCCACAATGGAGTAAGTCCAGATCGTGGGCCTACTCTTAAGACACATTGAGAATTTACAACATGATTTCACTTAAGCAGAATTCCAGCCCAAACCATGGAATCTGAATCTCATCACAAAGAAGCATCAGATGAACCCACATTGAGGAACCTTCTATCAAAGAACTAGCCTTTATTGTGAAAATGAAAAGGTCAGGAAAGACAGGAAGTGCTTCTGGTCAGAACTTAAAGAGACATGATTACTTAAACAATGGGTGACCCTGAATTGAAGTCTGGGTCAATAAAGAAAAGAAAAGCTTTTAAAGGCATCCTGGAAGTGAGAATGAAAAATGGACTGTGCACTAGATAGCAATAATGTCTCAGCATTGAATTTCCTGATTTTTAGAATAGTACTTATAGTAGTTATGAAAGGCATTATGCTATTCTTCAGATATATGCATTGAAATGTCTGGAGGTCAAGGGGCAGGATGTCTCCAAATTAATCTCAGATGTCTCAGAAGAAGAATTTGCACATACACACAGAGAAGGAAGGAGAATGACAAAGCAAATGTTCTTTCCCCCATTCTTTCAACTTTCATGTCAATTTTAAATGAAAGCAAAAGAAATGGTAACAAAATCAAATGGCAAGGGTAGAAAGACGTACACAGTCGGTGACTGATCA
The DNA here is from genome assembly GCF_000299155.1 of Elephantulus edwardii. Taxonomy (NCBI): domain Eukaryota; kingdom Metazoa; phylum Chordata; class Mammalia; order Macroscelidea; family Macroscelididae; genus Elephantulus; species Elephantulus edwardii. The sequence continues at coordinate 1,564,467 of NW_006399939.1, read as the reverse complement.
GCCTCTGTCAGGATGGTTGTTGGAGGCCCTGGGTGGTGCTAACAGTTAGTGTGTTGCTAATGGTTAAGGCTGGATAGTTCAGTCCACTCAGAGGTGCCTCAGAAGAAAAGTCCTGGCAATCTACCTCCAAAACATCAGTTACTGAAAACTCTGTGGAACACAGGTCCATGAATACACACGGGGTTGCCAAGGGGTGGAATCAACTTGATGGCCGTTGGTTGACCACAATTGGCAGCTGTTGCTGGCTGTCAGGGAAGTCAGTGCATATACATTGTCAGCCCACGATCCACACAAATCCTGCTTCATTTTACCATCAACCAACCAGCAGAACCCTGAGGGCAGCCTCAGTTTCACAGAAACAACCATGCTGGTCCCGTAACTCCTGTGTCCCCTTTGTTCAAGCCAGTTTCCAGTCAGTGAGTGCTGCCCTGCCCGGAAGCTGACAGGGCTGTGGAAGGATGTCTCGGTGCCACCCTTACCTTCCTCTTGCTGCCATCCAGCCCTGCAAATTCAATTGTCTTCATGCCAGCATCAGCCCAGTACAGCCGCTGGGACCCGTAGTCAATGGCCAGTCCGTTAGGCCAAGTCAGGTTAGAAGAGATGATGACCTGGCGGCCCGAGGCATCCATGCCAGCTCGTTCAATCTTGGGACTTGAACCCCAGTCGGTCCAATACATGTACCTGGGCGCAGGTAAGGATGGTCTTATAAGTGCCCAGTTACTACCCAACGGGGATTCAGGGTACCCAGGGTATTAGGGTTTCTGCCTGCAATGGTGCCTCAGCCCCCAGCCTCAGCTTCTAGCCTCACCCCTGGCTTAATGCTCTCTTAGAAAGTTTTACATATCAATCAACTATCAAAACATTAACCCAGAGTCTTAATAAAGGCAGAGACCATTAGTGAAGGGGCGAGCTGTAGGTAAGGACTATGGGGGAATAAAGAAAAAGGACAAATGAAGACAGAAGTAAAAAATGCTCCCATGACTAGATTGGTTAACTGATTATTGCACAGGAAGTTGTGTTGGACCACTAACAGAAAGGTCAGCAGTTCAAGTTCACCAGCCACTCTGTGGAAGAAAAATGAGACAAACTGCTCCCAGTCAGGTGTTCAACCTCAGAAACACAATAGAGGGTCACTGGGAGTCAGAACTGACACAGCAACAACGAGTGTTTCATGTAACAACTAAGAAACAAGAAGTAGATCTACATCATAAAATAAAAACAAAACAAAAAAACACCAGAATCTATGTAGTAAAAATCAAATGAAAAATTAAAAAAATGTCTTTTTAAAAACCAAAACCACTTCTTTTACTCTTCAAGGAGAAAAGTGAATGGGAGGGTGGGGGCAGGGAGAAAAGTGCAACAATGAATGAGTGGAAACCCTAAGTCATTGTAAACTTTCATTACAATGAATAAACAACAAAAACAAAACAAAAAACACTATAAAAAAACTCAAACAAAACCCCAAACCACTCTCAATGGCAAATATACATACAACTGGGAGAAAAATCTACAAAGAATTTCCTGAACTGTTAACAGTGATTATCAAGGAAAAGTAAGATTATAGGAGACTTTTACTTTCACTAAATTTAAGGTCTGCTTTGTTTCGTTTTGTTTTTCCAATGAGTTCTTTTTGTAAGTAAATGAAATCCAAAGAAACAACAAAAAGTCGGGGTGAGGTGGCAATGGAAAGCTTCTTGGTCCATAGAGCAAACCAGATAGCAGTCTTCTGTGCTTCCTCGGAGTTGCCCTGGATCCGACCAGTGTCTTTTATTCCCAGGCTCCCCTCCTGCACACAGGTCTGGGGAGGGGTGGAGCTCACTGTGAGGGGACAGACACTTACCCACCCATGGGTTCCACCACTATGTCCCGGGGACGATCAAGGTTCTCCCAGATGAGCACCGTCCTCATGCTCCCATCTGTGTTGGCCACCTCAATCCGGTCTGTACCTACCGAAAAGCAGAGGCCAGACATGCTCGTCTCGTACCTTCACCCTTGTGCTCTTCGTGCCCAGCGCAGAGCCTGCATGGCGCAGTCGCTCAATGACGGCGGCACAAAGGATGGTTAGTAAACTGAACTGTCAGACGAAGCTTAAGGAGGTGAAGAGTCTCACCTCCTGGAAGTGTGAAGCTTTCTCGACCCAAGCAGCCAGCTCTGCCCTTGCACTGAAGGCACTGTTTTACAAACTGTAGGCTGCTTCAGAATCAGGAGGGTTTGTTAAAACACAGACTCCTGAACCTGCCTCCCCAAGATTCTGACTCAAAGGTCTATGGGGGACCCAGGAACTTGTACTGCTAACAAGTTTTTAGGTGATGCTGATTCAGCTGGTCAAGGGACCACACCTTGAGTTGTCGCTGTTAGGTGACGTCAAGTTGCCTATGACTTATAGCATGAACCCCAGCTCTGAGTCCTATCCTGCCCCATGCGCACCATCTCTATGTTTGACCCCACTGTTACAGGCGCCATGTCAACACCTCTTCGTCGCATTCTCTGACCCTACACCTTTCCCAGCACCAAGTCTTAGGCCTGACTTAAAGTGTTCCCTTGCTTCCCACAGCCATCTAATAGGAGATGCCCATTTTACCCAGCTAGTGAGGGAGAGAAGGCCACAGGGTTATAGGTTCCTTATCTGAAATGTTCCAAACCATCCCTAAAAATCGCTTATATAGCTGCCATGACTTGGTAAATGCCAACCCTCAAATGTGAGCTTCTCACTCCAGTTCTGCTGCAGCCCCACCACGTCAGACCTACCAATGGCTTCAAACCAAGACAGAGGCATCTAGGAAAAGCACTGGCCTCCTTCTACCTGAAGCCAAGACTTTAAGTAAAATGAATTCCAGAGAGCCAGGCATTAGTGATGTGGCCATGGCTGCCAGCACATACCTGCATCTGTCCAGTACAGCTTGTTGGTGACCCAATCGATGGCCAGACCTGCAGGGCTCTCCAAGCTGGTATCTACCACCACCTGGGCAGGAGACAAAGCTCTATTACCAACGAGACTTTATCTAAGCTCTGGCGCCCACACGCAGCCAATTCCAAGGTGGTAAAGAAAGGGAAAGGCATTATCCTCAAGAGGGCAGCTCTATCCTTCAGTGTCCACTCTCCCCACGGGGCTGGGCCCTACCTCCTGTCCTGTTCCATCCCACTTGGCCCTGCTGATGGTGTCAGTGCTGACATCTGTCCAGTACACGTGGTCATCCCGGGAGTCCCAGTCAAGGGCCACAGCACTGCGCACGTCAGCCAGTGGGATGACATCGTCGGACAGGTCCTCGGTGTCGAAGCTGATCCGACGGATGTCCATCCTTCGGGCAAAAAGCAGGAACTTGTCAAGACCTGATCAAAGGCCGAAAGGGGTCTTCTTTTAATCCTCTAAATCCAATAACAGTGACAGACACAGACGCTCACCTGCGTGACATCTGGTTCAATCACACTTCCTGGGCTTTGCTGCCCTCTGCCCCCGACTCGTCTCCCCTTGGGCCCACTCTGAGCATGGGGCTGCAGTGTCGGCTGAATCAGACTTTGGGATCGAATGGAAATGGGTTCTATCCAGAGCCCAGAAGAGCTTCCTATCAATTTTCATCTCAACTTCCCTTTCCTCTTCCTTCCTGGTTTTCCCCTTCTCCTCCAGTGTCCGGGCCAGGTCAGTGCCTCGTCCCCACCTCCAGTTACTTCTCCAGGACACAGCCACTGCACTCCATCAGCTACATCCTTTTATCTCACTCGGCTTCTCGATTTTGGCCAAAAATAACTACCAATTGTGTTCTTATTGCCTTATCTACCTTGCTCTGCTACCAATCCTTTGTCACACATGTTATTGTTCTCGTGCTTTATAGGAAGAATTGGGAGGCTAACAGAAGTTAAGAAACTTGTCCAGGATCACATGGTTACAAAGTAACAGACGAGCTGGGACTTGAACTCAGGTCTGTCTGACTTCAGAAATGTTAATTTTGACCTCTCACTTATCCAGCAGCTTACCAGTTTCTTCTCATCCCCTTGCCCTATGCTGGGTTGTCTGAATATTTCCTCAGTATGTTTTTGCCAGGAACAACACTTCCTGTGTAACTCTGTCAACTGTCTCCTTCCAACCTGTGTGAAACCCTTTAGGGGGAGCTCGAGGGACCTCACTCAGACAACACAGGAAGAGATGAGTACCAAAAAGTGCCAGGGGAAAATTCAGAGCAGGAAACTAGAACAAAATCAATCAAAATGTGTCGACTAATTACCGCCCCTGTTCCTCTGACTGCTTTTTTTGAACTTCGTCTTTCTGGAAAGAACCCAGATCTCAAGAGACCTTGATTTGAAGCAGACATAAGAGGTAACAGGTTTGGTGGGGTCGAGGGCAGCGGGGTGAGGTCCATCTGTTGGTGTGTGAGGAATTCCTCCACGCTCCTGGTTGGCCACACCACATGCCTGGACCGCTCCCTGGACTATTCCTAGGAAAAGCCACCTGCTACTCTGAGCTATGTAGAGTCACCCTATTAAGCCAGTTACCTGGCAGGAGACCGGAGGAGGCCAAAGAAGCAACTCCGGCAGAGACAAGGGCGCTGGCGTAGGAGACAGGGCATCCCAGTATCATTCACTTGTTAGAAACTTATCTAAGGCCTATGGGTATAGAAATGTTCCTAGGGGGTGCAAGTGGTTTAAAATGGACTGTTAACCTGAAGGTTGGCGGTCTGAATCCACCCAGTGACTCTGTGGGGGATGGAGGGGAAGCATGATGGTCCAGTGTGCCAAGTTTATAACCAAGAAACTCCTAGGAAGCAGCTCGATTCTGTCACATGGCATCCCCATGAGTTGACATCAACTCACTGCTAACAGGTTTCACACTTTTCTGCATACACAGGGCATCACCAGAGACCTCAATTTTGGTTTAGGGGCTAAACGTGAAAGATAAGAGACCACTCTCTGATTTCTAGAAGGTCCCAGTACCCTCTACAGACAAAGCAAGTGAAAGGAAACACAAGCTGACTGAAGACACACGTACTCAACTGAGTCATGATGCTGAGCTTTTGGTGACCAACGCTCAGCTTAGTCCTCCGCTTTGATAAAGGAGACCCCAAACTCTTCAATTCTTATGCTCTGGGGGTAACCTGAGCAGCCTGGGGTGTCTTCACCCCAAGCAAACCCGAAAATGCCTTCCTTCCGCCCTCCCACACAAGGCCCCTCCCTCGAGGCTGGTGCCCACTTACTCTGGGCACAGGCGTGGCTGCTGATTTTGCGGAAGCCGGTGGGGCAGGCACAGGTGTAGTTCTGGCCACTGGGCAGGCACAGGTGGGTGCAGCCTCCATTGTTGTCCCCACAGCGGTTTTTCCCTGCTCAGAAAGCCCAGAGCAGAAGGACCAAGTAAGACCAAAGTCTTACAAAGTTGGGCCTAAGCCTGAGGGTGAGGGGTTTAGCTAGGGCATGTCGTGGGTGTTGTGGGCCAGCGAGTCAGAACTGACACACCGCTAATCCTCCAGCAGGTTTTCAGAGGTAGAGTGCCTCTCCTGTGGAGCAGCTGGTGGTTCAAATGACGTGTCTTTGGGAATACAGCACAGCTTCTTACCACCAGGCCACCAGAGCTCCCTAGCTAAGGTATAAGCTCCCGGAAAAAAGAGCAATGGTGACACAGGGTGCTAACGGAAAGGTCGGTGGTCTGAAACCACCAGCTGTTCTGGGGGAGAAAGACGTGGCAAGTTGCTTCCGTAAGAATTACAACCTTGAAAACGGGACTGACACTGGGGTTGAGGGAAGACTGAGAAAGAAGGGATCAATAACATACACGGCATTGGAACAGATGAGGGAGAGAACTGTTTAAAAGGGATATACGATTAGGTATTATTGTCATGACAGGAGTCCCGAATGAAGGCTTCTCAGTGGAGCGGACTTGGCTGGAGGGATTGTATAACTGAAAGAATTTTCCTTCTACTTTTCAAAGAGAAGAGGGAAATGGGGGGTGGGAAGGGAGAAAAGTGCAACAATGAATGAATGGAAACCCCAAGTTTCTGTAAACTTTCATTAAAATTAATATATATTTAAAAAAAAAAGAAGGGCAGAGAGAAAGAGTGGAAAAAAAGGAATTACGACCTTGGGAACCCTATGAGATAGATTTACTCCATCCTCAGGATTTGCTGGGAGCTGGAATTGACCAGGTGGGAAAGGTTTTCATTTCAAGTTCCCTGAAGGCAGGAACCACAGTCTTGATATTTTTTTGTACAGTGAGTGCCTTACACACAGGAGGTGCCCTGTGAATGTTTGGATGGCTTAGCTGGGAACAATGAAGCTGAAAAAAATGAAGAGAATCTAAAGCTCTTATTAACAAAGATCAAAGACTATACAGTCTTTAACATAGATTCCACCTTGACATAAAGAAGACAGGAATCTTCACAACTGGTCCAACAAGCAACAGCAAGGGAAACAGAGAAAAGGCTGAAGTTGCCAAGGATTTAATTTTACTGGGTCCACAAGCAATGCCAATGGGAGTAGCAGTCTAGAAATTAAACAACATAGAACACTGGGCAAATCTACTGTAGGAGATTTCTAAAAGTGAGGACTGAGGTACATGTGGAGAGCTCTGGTGGCTTAGTGGGTAAGGCATTATGCAGCCAATCTAAAGGCAGGCAGTTTGAATCCACCAGCCATTCCATGGGAGAAGGGTGGGCAATCTCCTCCTGTGTGATTAACCGCCTGTGAAAACCCACTGGAGGGTCAGCTACAGGTCGGTTCTGACTCTGTGAGCAACAAAGTAAAACTGATCCAGATAATGATATTTTCAGTCTCTTCAGATACATATGAAAGCTGGACAATGAATTAACAATGAAAATGGATGCCTCTGAATTACGGTGCTACCGAAGAAAACAGAATATACTATGAACTTCCAGAAGAGTGCACAAATGTGCCTTCAAAAGTACTGTCCAAATGCTCTTTATTTTATTATTTTTGTGTATGTACCATCAAATCAGATCTGACCAGTACAGGAGGAGATTGTTCCTCCTTTTCCAGCAGAGCATCTGGTGGATTTGAACCACACACCTCTGAGATTGCAGTGCAGCTTCTTGCCACTAGGCCACCAGAGCATGCCCCAAATGCTCTTTAGAAGCAAGGATGTTGAAACTTCATCTCATATACTTTGGACATGCTCCTAGGAGGGACTAGTCCCTAGAGAAGGCCATGATGCTGGGTAGATGTCAGTGAAAAAGAGTCCATGGAGGAGATCCACAAAAGGATAGATTGACACCAGGGCTGTAACAATAAGTAAGCTCTGATTTGATCACTCTAGTGAGGCTGGCGCACGACTGGGCAGTGTTTTGTTCTGTTGTATATGGGGTCACTAGGGGTTGGAATTGACTCAATGGCACCTGTACAACAGTGAAGCCAAAAGAATCAAATCTTTCATTCACGTATTGATGTTGTTTTTTGTTTTTTTTTTCACGTATTGATGTTGTAATACTGTACATGTCCAGCAGAGGGGGGTGCCAGTCCATGTCAAAAGTGACATTTCTCACCAGCAGCAACTGACAGGTGCAGGGCAAGTTCTCAAGGGCCAAGAGGCCACATCATTTATGGGGCTACTCTGGCTCACCCAGTGGGCAGTGTTTACCTGGAGGCTGGCGCTGGGGGTGCAAGGTGTGGATATCCATGGGGAAGTGGAGTTTGTTGCGAATGATTTCTTGGTTCTTGCCGGTAAATTTGTTGGCACTATTGATGCTCTTGGTATGCCAGTCTGTCCAGTACAGGCTGTCTTCAAACACTGTGATGGCGAAGGGATGCGGGAGACCTAGGAAAGTCCAGAAAGACCTCAGCCAGGCATGGCTCACCTCAGCCCTGGGCTCAGGTCTGGTAGCTACATTCAAACCACTTTCTGACAAGGCTCCTGGGACAGGAAGGAGTCAAAGCAGACGAAAAGGGAAGACGAGCAGAAGAAATGCCTCACCCTGGCTAATGACAGCCTTGCGGTGACTCCCGTCCAGGTTGGCTCTCTCAATGACGTGGTGCTTAGCATCCACCCAGTACATACGGTGTCCAGCATAGTCGATAGTAAGGCCGTTGGGCCAGAAGAGATGAGTATCTGCAATGATGCGGCGCCCGGAGCCATCCATACTAGAGGCCTCTATGCGGGGTGTGTTGCCCCAGTCTGTCCAGTAGATGGTGCTAGAGAGCAAAGAAAGGAAACAGGCTGGTAGTTGAGGACAGACAACTGGGTTAGTAATCTGGTCCTTAATCTGTATAGCCCAAAGGATTCCAACTCATAGGAGATGGATTCTGCTTTGTCCTCCCAACCACTATGAGTTGACTCTGACTCCTTAAAGTGACTCTTTAAAATAGAGTCGAATTACCCAGTGTGTTTCCAAAATTGTGCACCTTTATGCAAATATCGTTGTTCCAGAGTGGCTGGTGGGTTCGAACCATGAACTTTTTAGCTAGCAGCTAGATGCATTAACTACTGCACCACCAGGGCTTTAAGTGTAATCCAAAGAGGGCTTTTTTTAAAAAAAAAAAAAGTTTTACTTTAAGGGTCTGTAGGCTGGATTTGTATTCATTTAACATTTTTTTTCTCTCTTTAGAAAGTATCTCCTATGGAAAGAGTATGTGGGTGATCCAAATAGTTAACGTGCTATGCTAACTGAAAGGTTGAAGGTTTGAGACCACCAAGGGACACCTCAGAAGAAAAATCTGGAAATCTACTTCTGAAAGAAGAATCCCTGAAAATGCCAGGGAGTACAGTTCTCCTGACGCCCGTGGGTTACCATGAGTCAGAGGCGACTGAATGGCCACTTCTCCCACGGGACACAGCAGCAGACAAACAAAAATCCCTCCCCTCGTGGAATGGACAAAATAAAACATAATGTTAGAATCGAGATTTTCTCCTTTGTCAAATCTCTACTCCTGTCTCTCTCTCCTCACACACGTATACACGGTGGGTCTAAAGTTGCCCCACAACTGTAGGATCTTTGCAAAGAGCCCTCCTGCCTTCAGTACAGTGTCACTGACTCCACCAGCAGCTCCAAAGGAGAATGAGGGGCAGGTTCCTCCCATGTGATTGACAGCTTCAGAAGACCAATGGAGGGTCAGCTATGAATCAGCTTCAACTTAACAGTGATGAGAGGAGAGCTCTGAGTCAGAACCATCTTGAGGGCAACGAGTTTGCTTCCACCACACACCACCCACCTGCCCCAATTGGCTGCATTGAATTTTTAAAAGCCAGAAGTTAAAGATTTCCATTTCAAGGGCCTTTTCCTTTAATAATAAAATTACTATTAATTTTTATTAATTAGCTCAACCTGGTGAGCTAATAATAAAAACACTAAACACCTGTAATTTATCTAATGTGCTATTATGTACCATTTAAGATGCATCATCTCTTTTCATCTTCACACAACTCTCAGGGAGGTATGATTTTTTATCATCAGTTTAGCAATAAATTAAGTGGAGGCATAGAGGGGTTAACTAACCATCCCATGGCCACACAGCCTGTTAGTTACTCGAGAGCCAGGACTCAGAGCCCTGGCACTGATCTAATCCCATGAGACTATGGGAGGGACATGGGAGTCTGGGGTGCCACTCACCCCTCCATGGGGTGCAAGGCGATGGCCCGGGGCTTCTCAAGGTTCTGCCAAAGCAGTACCTTCCGATGGGCCCCATCCAGGTTGGCCACCTCAATTCTGGAGGTCCCTGAGTCGGTCCAGTAGAGCTTGTCATGGACCCAGTCCACAGCGAGGCCCCCTAGTGGAAAGAAGAAGTGGTTGCGTGGTCAGGGATTGCGGTCCCCCCCAAACGCCCCCACCCGTGCAGTAAGAACAAACTTTGAGAGAAAACACTTTCTTAGCTCAGGACCTGGTGGGCAGGCCTTTGCATTTTAAAGTCTGTTGGGCCCTGACTAAGTCTCGTTTAAAGGTTCATTTGTGAAGCAGTTGGATTTTGGAGGGTAAGTTTTCTTGATTTAGTTGAAAGTTGGGTGTAAATATTGGGTTGTTTTTTGTTTTGTTAACAATCATACATAAACTGATTGGTTGCCTGGGTTTAGTCAACAGTCATGTATGGGCTGGAAGCCTCTTGTTTAAGTCACTCAGGACCTGGTGGGTGGGACTTTGTATTTAAAAGTCAGCTGTTAACTGTGTTTGGGAAAAACATTATTCTAAGTGGTATAGCACTTGTCTGTCAGTTTGCTGTACTGGATAACTTGGGGTTGCTGTGAGGCTGAACGTTGTAGCACTCGTGTGTCAGATACCATAATGATTACCCATGGTGGACAGGGTTTGGTAGAGCTCCCAGATTAAGGCAGGCTTGGAAGCAGGAGTGGCATCAACTCCTTAAAAAAACAGGTCTACTGTTGTAGAATGAGGCTGACATTGGGGTGGGGGTAAGACTGAGAAAAACTGGATAAATTATGTTTACTTCATTGAAGCTGATGAGGTAGAGAACAGTTTAAAATTAATATATTTTAGGGCATTATGATTCTCATAAGAGCCTGGAATGGGGGTTGCAGAGTGGAGTATACTTGCGGTGGGAGTGGGGATGTGTGGGTTGAGGGGGGGATTGTGACCAAATGAAGGAGTTTTTCTTTTGCTTTTAAAGGAGAGGAGTGAACTGGGGGTGGGGGTGAGGGTGAGTGGGTGGGAAGAAAAGAGCATCAATGAATGAATGGAATTCCAAAATCTCTGTAAATGTTCATTGAAATTAATTAAAACAAAAAAACAAACAAAAAAAAAACCACACCAAAACAGGCCCTTGGAAACTCTATGAACATTAGAGAAATTATAGAACAGGGTTCACATCTTTTGTTCACAGGGTCACTATGAGTCGCACTTGACTCAACAGCACTTAACAACAACAGTTAGGCACTGGTCTAACCATCTTACATGCACTAACTTACTTAATCCTCCATCAAGGCTCTAAGTAATGTAGGCTGCTCCCTACAAAGATGAGGAAACTGAGGCATGCCTCAGTTTCAGAGGTCAATTAACTGTCCAAGATCACACAGCTCCTTCCTCATAGCAACCATGTTCCTGCTTCCAGAATCTGCTGCCCTGTGTCAAGGCTTGTCAAACCTGCACAGGGACCTCAGAAGTCCCACCAACTGCAGGCTCAGAGCTGCTCTCTACCAAGTTGTAACCCACTTGGTGTAGCTCCAGGGGTGTAACCCAGAGGGAGCCGCACCGGTCGCCCACAGGCTCTGTCCCTCTGGTGTTTCTATCTCCCTTCAGCAGGGAAAAGGTGGACAGTCTCCTACCACGTGATCTACAGCCTCAGAAATCAGCTGAAGAGTCAGCAAGGAGTTGGTTCTGACTTGATGGCAACAAGTTCCATATTTAGTTCACTTCATCTCCTTGTAGAAAAGCTTAAGATTAGAAAGTGAACTGGTAGTGGGAAGGGGGCAGCTTTGGTTTTGAAATCTGTGGCTATTTTCAGTTCTAAGTGTCCCAGGTACCTCCTTCCATGCAATTAAAAAAAATTACTTTGGTATCCCACATGGCCAAGGGCTTGACTCTTATAGCCAAAGATTGGTAGTTCGAGCCTGCTTAGCGGCACTGTGAAATACAGGCCTGGCCATGTGCTTCTAAGAGCCCGCACAGCCTAGAAGCCCACTGGAGCGGTGCTGCTCTGCATATGCTGTCCTGATGTTACGTTACGGGTTGCCAAAAGTCGGGCTCAACTGGAAAACTAGCAACAGCATCTGTGGCACTCAGCATATTTGTGACGCTTAGCAATCAAAACAAAATCCAGAAATAAACTGGCTGATAGACAACAGTATCTGTCAACCATACATTCCGGATTTCAAATGATCACATTCACTAGAAGAGTCTCCTCAATCACGTGGATTAAGCTCAACAAACAGCAAACATTACAAGGCCGAACCTATGAAATTAGCATATGCTAATGGATGCTTGTCGCACTGGCACTGCATCCAAGGTTCCACCAGACGCACTGGCACTGCATCCAAGGTTCCACCAGAAGGAGAAATCTCATGCTGCTCCGGGTCTGCAAGCCCCAAGGGCTGCTCCCTCCACTGTGGCTTCTGCACTCCCTGTGGGTCCTCGTTCCCTACCTGGGCTCTCCAGTCCAGTAGACACCACCTCCTCCACGTTGCTGCCATTGAGGTTGGCCCGGAGGATCCGGTCCAGGGTGACGTCTGACCAGAAGACCAGCTCGCGCCGGTGATGGAAGTCAAGGGCGATGGCGTTCTCCAGGTTGTTGAGCAGAAGCGTGTACTCGGAGCGGTGCGGCAGCACCTGCCGGATGTCGATGCGATTGGCGAACAGTAGCACAGGCTCTGGCCCTGGGACACAGCACAGAAATGGGGCTCCACTGGGTTCCAGAGCTGCTCCTGGTGCCCATCAGCCTGCACCCGCAGCTCCTGGGGGCTCTAGGGTGTACCCCAAGCACTTAGTCTCAGGCTTAGAGGCGAAGGAGACCCTGGATGATACATCCCCCTCCATCCTCGGGTCTTTCTAGGGTGCCAGAGTGCAGCCTGCAACTCCATTTGCCTGAGATAGAAATAGCTCTTGGTGGTGCTCTGACTGCTAGCAGAAAGGTGGGTGGTTTGAAGCCATTGGGTGCTCCTTGGGAGACAGAAGGGGCTGTTTCCTTCTATAAAGATTTATAGTCTTAGAAACCCAATGGAGGGTCGCCATGAGTCAGAATTAGTTCAACATAGGTGGGTTTGGATTTTACAAACTCCTGAGCATAGGAGTACCTACCTGGTCAGCCCTCAGCCCTCCTGGCCCCATCAATGCCCACACCCCTTACCCAGGGCCTTGCAGCTGCGCCGGTCAGGCCGCAGTTCGTAGCCCGCTTCACACCAGCACAGGAAAGCGCCCTCGCTGTTGGTGCAGCCTTGGCTGCAATAGCCTTCCTCAGCACATTCGTTCACGTCTAGGAAGGCAGGGCCGTGTCAGAGATCCCTTCCGCCACCCTCCACCCCCCAACTCCCTGACTGGCTGCTTGGCTCCCCATCTACTTCCCAGGCCTAGCAGGAAGGCTGTACAACAAATGGCAAAGGGCTTTGGGCCTTGCAGACTCTCGGCTCTGCTATTCAACAGCTGTGTGACAGTCTGTGAGTTACTTAACCTCTCTGAGCTTCATGTTTGCCATCTGTGATATGGGAAGGACCACCCTCACCTCGTAGGGTGACTGTGATCGTAAATGAGGCCACATCTGCCCAATGGCTGCCTGTCTGCCGCTCCTGTCCTGCATCCCAGCCCTGTCCCAAGCAAGGCTCCAGCTCACCATGGCAAGTGTGCCCGTCCTCCATGAGCCGGTAGCCTGTGTGGCAGGTACACTGCACTGCCCCCCGCACCATCTGGCACTTCTGGGTGCAGCCACCGTTGTTAACATTGCAGTTCTCCTCACCCGTCCGGGGCCCTGTGCCAAGCAAGCCAGAGATGGGAGTTGAGCCCAGAATCCTCCTCCAGACCGCCAACTTGGCATTCCACCTGGACCACGAAGCGCGGCTCCCAGAGCAGCCAGAGTCCCTGGGGAGGATTGCCTTTGAGCTCCCTGGGTGGGGCTCAGCCACAAACCACGGCCCTGGCCCGCCCACCGAGGACACTCACGGCAGTTCTGCTGCGGGCTTTCATCGCTGTTGTCACCACAGTCATTGACGCCATTGCACAGCTTCCTCTGCCCAATGCAGCGCCCGTTCCAGCACAGGAACTGGTCTGAGGCGCACTGGGGGCTTCCTAGAAACGAAGGGAGGGCCAGTTGCAGGCAGGGCTTGGGTCAACAAAAGGATGGGAGCCTGTCATTTTCTAGGGCGAGCTGGAGACAGATGAAAGTCAAGGTGGGAGGGTTGGGGTCCAAGGCAGGAAGCAGCTCAGACAGGGCTGGCTGGATGTCTGCATTTGTTTTCTCCCCAGGACACCACAAAGGGGGTCACTGAGGGATGTGGGACGGAATGAGGAAGTGCCCGGATGTGCCCGGCTCTGGGTGTGTCTGGAGGAGCTGTGAGCTACACAGAGTGACTCCTGCTCACTAAGCTAGAGTGACAGGCACTGGCAGAAGATGAGCAGCATGTAACACTCATCACCACTGTGCTCCAGGCCCGAAGGCCGCAGGGCAATAGAGGCACCTGACTTTGACCTTGAGAAGGGCAGGAAAAGCTCAGCTCAGGCCCAAGATCTGAGAAAAGCACCAGCTCAGCCCAACTAGATAAACAGCATCCCGGCCCCGCACCTAGAGGCCCAGGAACCCTGGGAAACCCCACCTGTGTTCTCACAGTTCTCTTCATCGCTGTTGTCTGCACAGTCGTCCTCCCCGTCACAGCGCCAGGACAGACGGACGCAGCGGCCTGACCGACAGCGGAACTGCTCCGCTGTGCACATGGAGGTGGCTGGATGACGTGAAAGCCTAATGAAAGGCTGGCCGCACTTTAGCAGGAAACTCCACCCCGACACCCAGAGCCGACTTCACACGGTGCCCGAGCCCACGCCAGCCTCCCCGTTGCCACCCTCACTGCCGCCCCATCCAGCGTCTTTGTGGGAATCAGACAGAGGTGCTACTTCCTCAAAGGGCTTGGGAATCTCTGGGATCCATGCACGATAAGGAAGGACTTAGCTACTAAACCTAAAGATGAATGATTGGAATCCACTGGAATACCTCGGAAGAAAGGCCTGGCAACTCTAGGGAGGACAGCTTTACTCTGACAAATGGGATCCCCATGAGTCAGGAACAACTCACAGAGAATGGGACTGGCTTTTCCCCACAATACACACATACACTCACACACACACACACACACACACACACACACACACACACACACACTAATGTGCTGCCATCACCTTGAAAACTACCATGACGGATGTATAAGATGCACACCCTGACGGCACAGGGGTTAACCTGCCAGGCAGCTAACGGAAAAGTCAGTGTTTCCAGCTTCCTAGCTGTTCCATGTGGCAACCTGCTTCCATGAAGATTTACCGCCGCAGCAACCACTGGGATAGTTCTGCTCTGTTCTGTGGGGTCATTGTGAGTCTGAATGACATCAGAGGCACGGGGCTGGGATTTTAGTCTGAAATCATATGGTTTCCCTTTGGAGGCAGCAGTGTACACAGTGGCCCTGTCTACTGTCTTTACCCAGGGAGGCCTCTTAAGACTCCACAGCCCTTGTCCCTGACCCCAGCCCGGTCCTTCAGCAGCATCCCCTACTCACTGCAGTTGCGCTCATCAGACTGGTCATCACAGTCCGCGTCACCATCACAACGCCAGCCCGCATTGATGCACAGGCCGCTGTCACACATGAATTCCCCAGAGCGGCAGGGCTGGTGGGACGCTGGGGAGACACGGCAGACTCCTGTCTCTTGCCATTCTGTGCACCCAGCGTCCCCCGGCAAACCAGAAAGTCTCAGCCTTGGGACCCGGGCTCCCCACCTCCCTTTGCCCAGCAGGGAGCTGTCCCTGGGCATCAGAAGCACCTCCCCCAAGCTCCTGCCCTAGTTGGCACCTGTGCCCTTCCAGGGTGGAGCTCCTCCCAGCCTGGCCTCCCCTTCTCCCGCTGGCTGGCCACTGGCCAGGGCACTCACAGCAGTCAGACTCGTCCGACCAGTCTCCACAGTCATCGTCGCCGTCACAGTGGTAGATGTCGAGGATGCAGCGGCCATAGGCACACTGGAACTCCTCCAGGCTGCAGGGGGGCGCGGGCACTGCAGAGGCTGGAGGGGAGGCAGGGGCAGCAGGGGCAGACGCTCAGGCCCAGGTGGAGGAGAGGCCCTCCGCCTCCAGGAAGGGAAAAGATGCTTAGGTAGGGCACCTCTTTCTAGGGAAATACTACAGGTTTCTGTTGAGATGGCCACAGTCAGGTGGGCACACAGGAGACCGCTTTTCCTACCTGGGACACCTGGCTCTCCCCAAGCGGCACCTACAAGGAGCTGCTTCTTAGGGACCAGGCCTCCCTGTCCTCTGTGCCTGAACTCCTTGCCTTAGCCCTGCAGCCATGGCTGGAGCACTCTGCCCGCTCCCACCCCATGCCCCAGGAGGGTCACTTACGACAGCTCTCCTCATCAGAGCCGTCTTTGCAGTCCGTGTCACCATCGCAGTACCAGTGCTCAGCAATGCAGCTCCCATCACTGCAGCGGAACTCCTTGTCGGAGCATTTGCGCATGTCTGCGGGGGACACCAAGACAGCAGGAAACCCGGTCAGCATCTACCAAACTGCCCTAACACCCAGCCTCGCTGTCTCTGGGGTCTGGCCCAGCCCTTGTGCACAGTCTGCGCAGATTTCATGCAGACACTCCAGGAAACAAGGAGGCCCTAGAAAGATTGGGCCCCAGACTCGTGGTCCCTGGGAGGGGTCTAGACGGCCCTGCCCTCCTGTCTTCTTTCTGCTGTGCTAGTTCAAGGTCATTGCTGCGATCCTCTCCACCAGCAGGTCATCCACTGGCCATCAGGTCAGCGTCCAGGCAGCATCACTCACCACACTGCTCATCGCTGTTGTCACCACAGTCATTGTCACCATCGCAGTGCCACAGGCTCCGAATGCAGTAGCCGTTCTGGCAGGGGAACTCGTCCTCCTCACACTCCCTGGGAGCTGTGGGCACAGAGCAGACAGGCTGCTGCGGGTGGTGGGCTCCCCACAGAATGCGAGGGAGGTGCGGAGGAGCGGCCTGCATCTGTCTGCCTGCCCCACAGACAGCTGGAAACCCAAGGGCTGCCTCAGGCCAGGGCATGGTTTTCCTAAGGGAGGTGGTCCACCTGGCCCCTGCCCACACCACTCATCCCCACACCCGCACCACTCAAACCCACACCACTCACCCACACCAGTCACCCCCACACCCACACCATTCACCCCTACACAGCACTCACCCCCACACCACCCACACCACTCATCCTCACACACACACACCACTC
>NW_006399939.1:1528698-1547337 GCF_000299155.1 Elephantulus edwardii | reverse complement strand
GGTGCTCACCCTCACACCACTCACCCCCACACCACTCACTCCCGCACCACTTACGGCAGTCCTGCTCGTCCGAGTCGTCCTCACAGTCGTTGTCCCCATCACAAACCCAGGAACGGCGGATGCACTTGCCATTGTCACAGTGAAAATCAAGAGGGGAGCAGGTGGGCAGCACTGAGACCAAAGGAAAAAGAAGGGAAAGCAAATCAATCCAGGATCCTCACCCAGACAGGCTACACTGGGCTCGGAACCCCTCTAACAACGCTGGACCTGTCTCCCTCCCAATTCTTCCTCCTGGGCTCCAAGCTTGCCCAGAAGCTGAGCACACCCTAGAGCCAAGAAGAGAAAGTACTAGAAGGGGATGCTGGTTGAGGGTTCACAAGGCGGGGAAGACCCACCCCCCAAGGATGTAAAAACCCCTCAGAAAACAGCAAGAAAAACATGGGCAAGAGAAAAAGAATCCTTTTCTCCTTTTGTTAAACAACGATTAACGCATCTGGGGCCAGTTTCCAGTGGTAAAATTCATAACTTATTACACTGAGCAAGTCAGTGACCTTCTCTTAAACAGTTTCTTCAACTGTACAATGGGGACAGTCATACTCAGCTACAGGGGCTTTGTGAGATACCGCATATGAAAGCCAGGCGTTTACCATCCTCACAAATTAACTGTGAGGCTTGATGGTCGGGGTTAACTGAGCTCCAGATGGTAACTTTGTTCTCATTCGCTTCATTAGCCACTCTCAGATGTGGATGTGACAGGTCAGGGACTGTGTCCCTACACCTAGACACCTGGCTGGGCAGGGACACTTCTGTATTTCCAAGATGACGGCCAAGCCTGTTTTGCTCTTTAATATCTTACTACAAGAACAAGTCACAATATTTATGATACCAACAAAAGGCGGGATGGCATAGCATATATACCAATAGTAGAAAGTGAAACAGTCTATCCATGTATGAGAGAGAAATTAAAAATATGTATACAAAATGCATGTTCACGTAAATGCGTCTTTTAAAAGCCTCTACCTTGTTCCAAGGGTGGTTTTTTGTTTGTTTGGGGTTTTCTCATTCCTTCCACACTTGTTGCTAAGGTTTGGGTCTGTTTTCTCCTTTCTCTTCATTGGACATATATATACATGTGCCAAACAGTAGGAACTTAGGTGAGGGCGGAGCTGGGGACGCATATACTGAGAAGAATATCAGGGAATGAATGAAGAGCCTCAGTGAGACAGACAGACAGACACAGTGGCTGTGACAAGGGGCGTAAGCCCAGCGGAGATTGCAAGGACGCTTCAAGAACGGACAAGGATTCCTTCTGTGGTGCCCAGGCTTGTGGAATCAACTCAACAGCTTCTGAACTACTTCAGCTTCAACTACTGAAGAAATCAGTTCTCTGTCAATATCTGTGTACCTAGCAAGGACCTGAGTGTGAAGCAGTTGATCCATGGAGCATTCTAGAAGGCGTGTCCTTGTTTTCCCCACCCTGCCCGGATTCCCGCCATCCTGTGGGGAGGTCCTTACTACATCCGTCTTCATCGCTGTGGTCCCCACAGTCGTTGTCTCCGTCACACTGCCACTGGGCAGGGATGCAGGTACACTCGCCCAGGGAGCTCACCGCACACGTGAAGTGACTCCGACCACAGGCGCACTCAGGGCTGCTGGCCAGGCCTAGGCAGGGGGAAGAGGAGGCAGTGAGGGCTCGACCCTCAGTTCCCAACCGACCAGAGCTCATTCTGTGGTGGGGACAGGAACTTAGACCCAGGGCACTGCCATTCAGCGGGTCACAGCACCACTGCAAGAGACACTTTCGCCACCCCTTCTTTCCCTCCCCTTAGGCATAAATGGTCAAGACGACACCTCACAAATTGTCCAGGTGCCCCTTCTAGACAGAACTTCTCTGTCTAGAGCCAAATTATGACCTTGGAGGGTTAGAAGAAGAATGGACAAGTTGGGGGGGGGACCCTGGAAGGTGTTCATCTCCTTCCCTCCCAAACTAGATCGAGATAGGGCTGGTTTTGCCTCTATTCAATACTAGACCTGGAGTCATTGGCTGGGAAGGGCAAACATACTGAGAATAAAATCCTGGAGCTCCTTTAGAAAGAACACGTCCACACAGGAGAAAAGGAAGCAGAGGAGAGCCACCAGGAGACATGGGGAAAGAACCAGACCAAGTCAGGGACCAGTGACTGGGATGGGTGTGAAGGGGCATTCCTGCATGATGGGCAGAGCAGCTGGGCTTCCTGAGTGTGGAGCTCTCTGCCTGGCCAAGTCCTACGGCCGGCTGTGCCCCCTTCCCAGCGTGCCCAGCATGGTGCCCGGGGATGGCGTGTGAATGGCTCGGTGCCCCTGCTCCAGCCTCAGCTGGAACAAAGGGTTCTGCCAGGGTCACTCTCCCCCCTCCCACCATTCATCTAGCCCGCTGGGCTGCTTGCAGCTGGGAAAAGAGGGGGCCACAATTCATTGCTGATCTCCCCCCCTCCCCCACTTTCTACTCCCCTTCCTCCCTTCAGCTGGGCGGTGCCTCCAGACTGGGCTGGAGTCAGTTCCTAAATTTCCACCTTTCTTCCTTCCCTGTTTACCTGGTCCAGCTTCTCTTTCCCTCTCTCTCAGTTCCTCTCCTTGTTAGACATTCCTGCCTCCCATTAGGAATCTGTGCTTTGCTGCAAATCAAAGAACACAACTCACTATGGTAGAGTCAGAACTGACTCATAGCTGACTCTGCAGTGGTTTTCAGAGGCTGCAATTCACACCGGAGGAGACTGGCAGGGAGGCACCACCTGGGGTTAGTAGCATTACCCCCAATGCACTAGGCCACCAGAGCTCAGGATGGACAGGGTTTGCGCTGCCTCCTTTGTGAGCTAAGGGAGAGCCCTAGACCCCTCTTCACTTCACTTCACTTCACTTCACCAGGGTGAGAATGAACATCTAACCTATAGTTGGGTGAGTGGGTGGAACCTGCGCGGTTTCCTGGAATGGATCAAATTTATGTTTCTGGGGAACAGAACCGGCATTCAGAAAGAATCAGCCAAGGCTTTGAGCTCCCCCTTCAAATGCTAAGGAAAGTGGTTGCCCTAGAAAAGGTGCTGGATTTCCCAGTGGGTGGAAGCAGGGCGGAGAGAGGAGGGTGGAAGCAGGGGTTGTAGTGCCAGCTCAAAGCCAGGCAGTTTGAATCCACCAGCTGCTCTGAGGAAGAAAGACAAACAATCTCCTTCCGAGCAATTTATAGCCTCAAATACTGGCAGAGAGGTCAGCTATGAGTCAGTTCTGACTCCACGGCAATGGCTTTGACACCTGGGGACATTTTTTTGGTTGTCATAGCTGGTAGTGTGACTTGCAGACGAGCCAGCGTTGCTATAAACAGCCTACCACGCACAGGACAACCCTGCAACAATGAAAAGTTAGCTCCAAAAGCCAACAGGGCGAAGATGCTGAGAAATACGGATGGCCTGATGGGGACGTAGAGGTGAAAGGGGTAATAACACAGAGAAGGGGGGAGAGTGGGAAAAAGCAGTGAACTTGAGCAGAAACAACGGGGCTCTATTGACTTTGCAACCTTGTCACTTAACTCTCTGGCCTCAGTTTCCTCATTTGTTAAAATGAAAAATCACAAGAATTGAACAAGGAAATACATATGGAAGAAACACAAAGATGCTCAGTGAGCGGAGGCTGAGAGAGCAGAAGGATAAGGAGGATGAAAGTTTACATTTCCCCAAAGAGTTTGCTTCTGAGAACCTGAGGAACAGGCTTCAGGGGAGTAAGGAGAAGAGCGGCCCCCTGGGGCTGCAGGCGAGCGCTCTAGGCCCAGTTCTCCAGGGCGCCACCCCCTCTCTTGGTTAAGTGATAACAGGAGTCCTGCTTTCACCTCAGGAACAAAGCATTCCACCGAGGGGCATCCAGTGAGCCGCAAGCTGCAGGCAAGTCTGACTTCTTGCCCAGCATCTGAGCAGCAGCTCCCAGCTCTGTGAAGATGGGGCAGCTAGGGTGTGGGGGTGTGTGGAGGGGGGCTGGCAGCCCCTGACTTGGATGTTCATACAAGTAAGCAGACATATGACACTCCACAAAGAAAGCCCTTCCGGACAACCACAACTCCTCTGAGTTCTGGAAGTGGAATTCTTCCTCTTAACTCCTGGCTGTGATTGTAAAGGGCGGCTTTTAACCCTAAATTAACTGAAACAATGAGAAGTGAGGACAGGAAACAAAGCTCTGGGGTTAGGAAGTCTTTAAGAGGTTTAGACGTAGAATGCTCAGCTGTGCCTCCCTCTGAGCCAGCAAAGTCCACAGAAAGCCTGTGGCCAGCCACACTGCAAGTTCCCCGCCCCCGCTCTCCCCCAAGGCCTTAAGCCCCAACCTCTGACCTAAAGCAATAAGGGGAAGGTCTTTCCAAGGTACTCTGATTATCAAAGCTTTTGAGATGCATGATAATGTATCCAAAGGACCTTCCAGGGCAATTAAATCTCCCCATTTACACCTAACTTTCAGTGTTACAGCCACCTTAACCAATTTCCCACAGCTTTCCTTCAAGGGAAACATTCTGCTGGTATATGAGTACAATACAGCATGGCAGCAGAGAACACTGACAGTTTCTGGAATCAGAGGAACTCGCTTCAAACCCTGGTTCTGCCATTTCTTTTTTAAAAAAATATCATTTGAAGTGAAAGTTATAAAGCAAAGTAATGTTCATTCAACCATTCATACACATTCTGTTCTAAAACATTAATTTCTACAGAATGAATGAATCCGTTTCCCCACTTCCCTCTTGCAGTGCTTTCCATTAATCCTTCCACCCCTCTCTTTCTTTTCTTTACTGATATTGTCCTGATTTTCCTCTTGATGGGCACCATCCTTCCCTTTGCTCATCTTCACAAGTGTCTGTTACTTATTTACCAATTTGTGTGCCCCTCTCCTCCCTTCTCATCTCTGGTAACCGTCCCAAGAATTGTCCTACTTGTGGGCAAACTGTTATTTATTTAGCTTTTTGTATTTGGTTCTGCTACTACTCAACAGCACAACTTCAAGCAAGTTACTAAAACTGAAGCCTCTCTGAGCCTCCATTTCCTCATCTATAAAATTGAAATAATAATGTATTATCTCAAAGGGAGAGGTTTAGGTCAATATGAAGTTAAAGAATCCATGTTAAGATGTTTGATACTAGACTGTTAAACAGAAAAATATCATCTTTCTCTAATCACTATGTGCTGAATACAGTCTAGGTACCTTCCAAGTACTTTTCTTTTTTTTAATTGATGATATTGTAACAAAAGTTTACAGCAAACTTGGATTTCCATTCATTCATTGTTGCACATTTTCCTCCTCCCCACCCCCCAATTGCTTTTCTAAGTGTTTTACATAAGCTCCATCATGGAATCCTCTCGGTAACCCTCAGATATGGGACTGTCATTATTGTCATTATTGAGGACACTGACAGACGGAGGTTAAGTCTGCAGCAGGTCACACACATCCTAAGAGTTGGGGCCAGCGTTCAGATTCAGGTAGGTGGATCCTAGAAGCCTCCGCTTTCATTCACTTCATTCTCATGCCTCCCTATAAAACAGTATTGTTATTCAGAGACTCACTAAAACCTCAAAGTCATAGGAATTTCTAGGCCCCTCCCCTTTTGACAGGACTTCCCCTCCCCGCCCCCATGGCACCAAGTGTTAAATAATAAACTATGAACTGAAAGTTTGGTGATTTGAGCTTCTCTGAGGTACCTTGGAAGAAAGAAAGACCTGGTGATCTATTTCCAAAAGTATCTCAGTCATTAAGAATACTGGAGACCATGGTTGACTCTCAAACACACAGAGCTGTCAGGAGTCAAAATTGATTCAACAGCAACTGGCGGAAATCTGTGGATTTTTCCTCCTTTATGCGGCAAACACATTCGTGTGTCTCAACCGGTAACCTCACCTTTGGTGACCTCAGACCAATTTCCCCTGCCCCAAGGTAAAGCAGTGAAGCAGAAAAGCGCCTTAGATGTTATGTCGAGTCAGGAAGGAACAGAGCTCTGATAACAAATCATTACACTCTGCAGGTTCTCTCTATAGTTTACAAGTTCTTTTTGCATCGCATTTGCCTTCTTATTTAAGCATTACCCTGAGCAGTTATACTACTACCTAGTTAACGGACGGACACTTTTGCCCTGGCCCTGGTCAAAGGGTATGAGTAGGAAAGCCATGAGGGGTGCTCCAATCTGACCCTGAAACCAGTATTCTTGAAATATGGTCTCAGGCTTTCAGCAAACTTCCCAATTAGAGGCACCTGTCACTTGGAGTCACAGGAGGGAACAGTGACATCACACAGCTATAGAGCAGCTTTTTCAAGTTGAACCAGCAATGAGGAGGCTTAAGGAGAGGAGTGTCCTGTGAATGTTCTGAAATGTGACAGCTACTCCAATGAGGGGAAGATCACAAAGTGAATGGAAAAGGGAGGAATCACACTAACCCTCTGTCTCTGCCATCCATGGGTGGCAATGACGAGGATTTGAAACAACCCTCAGCTGACATCCAGGCCAGTCGGGAACAAGCCTGCAGATTTTAACTTCTTGAGGCATCTCTCAGTGAAGGGGATGTCCACGTAGCAAGACACTGAAATGCATGGCAGCAAGGACCTAAACGTAAATGGATCCCACTTCATCCAAGAGATACTGGAATCTGGCTGCAATCTCAAAGGCATGTGGTTCGAATCCACAGATGCTTCGCTGGAGAAGGAGGGGCAATCTCCTCCTGTACCAGTCAGATCCAATTCAATGGTACACAACAACGAGAAGATACTGGAATCTGAGAGATTCGAATGCCTTTGTATAGCCACTGTTTGGAGAGGACCGAGCCTGCTTAGGAAGTGTTAGGACCAGTAAAGGAGCAATAAGCAGACAGAGACTAGAAGGTGGGTGAATCTTCTGCTGCATGCTGCCTCACCCGGCCCCGGGCTAGGGTGAAGCCCTTGGGCCCTCTGCATGGAGTGGACAATCACGACTGGACCACTGTTCAGACAGATGCTACATCATATGCTTCCTGGCAGCTGAAACTGTGTGATATGTAGCTTTGTACTGACAATGCCAAAGCCAACAAGAATGCTAAGACACAGCTCTTAGTGTTTTCCAGTCTGGAGCGAAGGAGAGTGAAGGAAAAAAGATTCAAGGGGAAAAAGCAGGTCTCAGGACTAATAGCCCATGAGAACTCGAGCTTCTTACAGCTTGAGATCAGAGGAATTAGCCTGTGCCTGGTTACCACTGTCAACCATGCTGCCCAGTTAGAACAAGAGATTAAAGAAGAACAAAAGAAAATTTAAAAGAAAACAACCAGACTTGCTCATACTGACTGAGATGAGAAGAAACATTGAGACTATTATCCTAAAATATCCTTTGAACTTGGAACTAAAGTAACTCCTGGTGGGTATCTTTCGCCCAAATAATAGTTGTTACGACCGTATGAACAGATCTGAACCCTATCCTATCCTGCATCATCCTCACAGTTCCAGAAACAGGAGAGCCCACTGTGGCAGTCACTGTGGCAGTTCCCTGGTTGAGGGTCTTCCTCTTCTTTGCTGACCCTCTATCACTCTGGGCATCGTGTCCCTCTCCAAGGAATAGCATCTCTTAGCAACATGCCCAAAGTATGTGAGAAGAAGCCTCATCAACTTTGCCTCCCAAGAGCACTCTGGCTGCATTCTCTCCAAGACCTATTTGTTCTTTTGGTTGTCTGTGAATGTTCTCTTGTCCAACACCACAGCTCAAAGGCATCACTTCTTCTTCTGTCATCCTCATTCATTGTCAAGCTCTCAGATGCACACAGGAAGTGATCAGAAAGACCATGGCCTGAATCAGAGGCACCTTAGTCCTCAAACTGACATCATTGCTCCTTAATAACTTGGAAAGGTCCCTAACTGCAACCTTTCCCAGTGCAATATGTTTTCTTATTTCCTGACTACTGGTACCGAGGATTTTGGATCCATGTAGGATGAAGTTGCCAACAGTTTCAGTCTTTTCTCCATCTATGATGATGTTGTTCATTGGTCCAGTAGTAAGAATCTTTGTTTTCTTGACATTGAGATGCAATCCATACATATACCAAAGAACAGACCAGCCTATAAAAAAACAGTATCATTGATGCATCCTGCACTCCCTTAAATTAATCAGCTACACAAGACCACGCTGTTGACATTTACTCTAAAACAAAAATGAAGAACTAGAGATGGATGGAAACAGAGCACAAAGAATGAAAATAATGATACTATTGACACATTGTGAAAAATAGAGCCAATGCCATGGAACAAGTTGGATAAAAGATTTTTAGATGGGAACCTAATGTACTTTGTAACCTTTTGCTTAAAACATAACAAAATATTTTTTTAAAAAATTAGCAAAACTCTCACTGAGCTGGATTGATATAGTGGCCATAGCAATGGACTCCAACAAACTGAAGAGAGTGCTGGGTGGCATTTCATTCTGTTTATATAGTAGGTAGCCATGTAGAGTAGAGTGAACAGTAACAGTTCCAGATGGGAAGAAACTAATAGTTGGATTGTACCATTTTTGTTGGTTTTGGTGTGTTGTCATTGTTAGGTACTTGTTGAGTAATTTTTTATTTAGAGCCATGCCACCTGACAAAGTAGAATTGCCTCCACAGGGTTTTTCTAATAGGCTCTGATTTTTCTGGTAATATAGTCACAGAGTTGTGCTAACCCCCAAACCAGCATGTCTCTAGAGGTTTGAATCCACCAGCTGTTCTGAGGGAGAAAGATGGCCAATCTCCTCCCAAGTGATTTACAGCCTTCAAAAACTGGCTGGAGGGTCAGCTAAGTGTTGGTTCTGACTCCACAGCAATAATTAATTTTTATAAGATCACCAGACCTTTCTGGTGAAGTTGCTAGGTGGGTGTGTTCAAACTGCCAATCCTTCCATTAGCAGTTGAGTGTTTAAGCATTCCACCACCACAGCTCCTGTTTGAGCAGGTGATATTAACACGGTGACTGCAGCAATGGGCTCTCATGTGTCAGAGGTGACAAGGATGGCACAGGATAGGACAGGGTTCACATCTGTCTGTCATTCATAGGGTGGCTATGAGTTGCACTAGCCTCAATAGCACCTAACAATAAAAACAAATGAATACAGTAACACAAAAATGAATTATATTCTCCTCTAGTGGTTGTTGTTATATAATATGGAGCCTTAACTGCCTCACAGGTCACCTTTCAAGGGACAGTAAATCACATAGGAGGAGACCATCCATCTTTCTCCCTTAGAGCAGCTGGTGGGTTTGAACCACATGCTCTTGGAGTGCAACTCCCTACCACTAGGCCACCAGAGCTCCTCTAGAGATTGGTAAAAACTGGAGTCAAAGGAAAAGAGCATCCCAGAAACAAAACTCATCAGCTCCTACCGAATCAGTATTCAAGAGAACATTCTCTTTAAGGCAGTTTTCTAGTCCTGTCTTGGTCAAGTTCGTTCTCTCTTCCTGTAGCAGTTTCTATACTCCCAGGTTGTAATACTGACATGTGATTCTGCCTACTTTTGTCCCATGGTCCTAACTATTCCCCTGATTCGTAATGATCAGCACTATCTGGCTGGTTTTGAAAATCCAGTTGGTGAAGTCTTCTCCTAGTAGGTCCTCTTAAAGGGGCCGCTATCAGACACAGCATCACTGTTCCTGGCAAACTTAGCCCTGTTTGGACACACTTAAAAGCAGAAAAGAAGTTCCTAATGGTCACCATCCAAACTTATGAGGCAGAGAGCATGAAGTGAATGAACAAAAGTCCTCGAACATAAATCCTGTCTCCTCTTCTTCCTAGCTGTCTGACCCTTGGCATAGTATTGAATCTTCTTATCCTTCAGTTTCTCATCAGGAAAATTTGGGCAAGATAATATAAACCTCTACAACATATGGATGTTATAAGGATAAGAATGAGTAATTCATTTTAAAAGCACTTAGTCTAACGGCTGGCACATACTACCCAAAAACCCACTGTTGTTGAATCAGTTTTAATTCACTGTGACCCTACGGGACAGAGTACAACTGTGTGCTAGGTTTTCCAAGGCTGTAAGTCTTTAAAGAAGCAGACGTCTCCATCTACTTCCCCACAGGGCAGCTAGTGGGTCTGAACTGCTGACCTTTTGGTTGGCAGCCAAGAGCTTTAAGTACTATACCCCAAGGCTCCTGGCACACTCTAAGTGCTCAATAAGCAATAGTTTTGCTATTATCATTATAGATTGCAGCTCTCTCCAGAATTGTTTTATCCAGCCAGCCCGTGATTTAATTAAGAGCTGTTATTTCTAGCCTTGAGATTGTTAAAATCTTACTGAATGCTAAATAGCAGTGCCATCCTCAGAGGCTAAGTCAGTGGCAAGAAAAACCACAGAAATAACCTGTTAAGTTGGGAGCATAAATAATTATCTATAGGTTGAAGTAGCAGAGAGAACGGTGACCAGGATTCTACTTTCTTTTTTGTTGTTGTTGTGTACCATCAAATCGGATCTGACTGGCACAGGAGGAGATTGCCTCTCTTTCTCCAGTACAGCATCTGGTGGATTCGAACATGTGCCTTCAGGATTGTAGTGTCCTACTTAATGCCTTTCTCTGGAGGAGCTTGAGGCACACGGCTCCTTTATCTTCATGTAATTTGTGGTTGTTGTTGTGTCCTGACATGTTGCTTGTGACTTACAGCGATCCTAAATAAAGTAGCTCCGAACCCTGCTCTATCTTGAGCCAATTTCATTGTCTCTGTCACACCGACCCCCATTACTCTAGTCACTGAGTCAGTCCACCTCATCCTGGGTCTTCTTTTCTTGTGCTGTCCCTCTACTCTTCCAAGCATGATGTCCTTCTCCAAGGACTGGTCCCTCCTGGCCACATGTCCAAAGTGTGTGAGACAGAGCCTCAGAATTTTTGCTTCCAAGGAGCAGCTTAGTTTCACCCTCTCCAGGACAGATCTGTTGGCTCGTAATTTATCATTAGCCAATTCTTGGTTCACTGACCCTCAACTTTACCAAGCAGGGACTGAAGGCGGGGAAGAGGAAGACCCTCAACTGATTGACACAATGGCTGTCACACCGAGCTTATGCACTACAGTGTGTGTGAGGATGGCTCAGGATCAAGCGGGTTCTGCTGTTCATGGGTGGCTGTGAGCCAGCACTGACTTGAGAGCATCTAACAACAATTCTTGGTAGGCAAATTCAGAAGAGAGAATGCAGAAACTAAAGCATGGGGTAATTCATAAATTGATTAGTTCCCTCTTTTAAAAAGAGGCATAAGAACAGTACCTGTCTTAGAGGGTTGTTGAGAGGTTTAAAGGTAGTAATAGATATGAAGTACACAGTGAGCTGCTATTATTATTACTGACATTCTTGCCTTCATCTGGACATATCCTCTCTCTCAGAGCAATAACGCAGCCATGACACCAGAATCTCGCTATGCAACTCACTGCCTTTAAGTCAATTCAACTCACAGCAACTCTGGAGGACAAAGTAAGACTACTGTTCTTTAGGGCTTCCAAGGCTGTAAAATCTGTACAAAAGCAGACTGCTTCCATCTTTCTCCGCTGGAGAGGCTGGTGGATTTGAATAGATGACCTTTTCATTAGCAGACTAATGCTTCATCCACTGTGCTACCATCACACAGGACCTCACGATTCCCCTTAACCTATCTTAGAGGCCCCAGGAACATGTTCCACAACTCCAGCAGGGCTTCAGTCAGACTGGGCTCTAAGGAGGCTACTCAAAATATCACTTTCCTTTCCTGCTACATCACAAAATACCAGACTCC
Organism: Elephantulus edwardii; assembly: GCF_000299155.1. Classification (NCBI taxonomy): domain Eukaryota; kingdom Metazoa; phylum Chordata; class Mammalia; order Macroscelidea; family Macroscelididae; genus Elephantulus; species Elephantulus edwardii. Next base: position 1,535,590 of record NW_006399939.1, on the reverse strand, counting down.
CAACATGTGGCAAGATGTGGCTTCCGGGAATGGCAAACCTCAGTTCTCTTTCTCGAAGAGGCTTTTTATTCAGCTTCTCATCATCAAAAAGCACCTGGGAAGTAATTCCTCATGTGCACTGGGGTTCCTGACACCGTTCTCTGAGCAGAGAGAGGACAGGTGATAAAGCCAAAAAGAAACAGGTGTTCCAGACTCCAATGGTCTGGAAAAGACTCTATACTCTGTTCTGAGAGGTAACATGGGTTGGGACTTAATGGTTTAGATTCTGCATTAAAAACCTGATTCTGATTAAGCACATGCTAAGCCTCAGTTTCCCATCAGAAGGCTGTTGTGAAGGTTAAGTGCGGTAACACTCACTCCACAGGAACTACACAAAATCCCTTATATGCCCTAGGTATGTGTGCATTTTTCAAACCACATTTCCCAGCCTTGAGTGCAAAAATGCTCACCAAGAAGATCCTTTCCAGAAGAACTGTAAGTCTCATTTTGGTGAGATACATTTTGGAACCATTCTATTTTACAGCCTCTCTGTCCGTAGCTGCAACCAGCCTGGAATGGGGGGGAGAAGAGTTAAGGAGAAAAGAGCGCCCTTATTCGCTAGGCTTATTCATGTCATAACCTGGCATCTCCTTTCCTTTAGTTTCTGAGAAGCTGTAGCCAAGCCAACAAGAAGGGTCTTTCTACCCTCACCCATGCCAAGAGGTGGTGGCCGTCACACTCCCAGGGCTGGGACCACTGGAAGCAAAAGCTGGGAGAACTTCCCGCTGCCCCCGCCCCTCGGGCCTGGCAGGAAGTGGAGCTGCGGAGCGTGCAGAGATCGCTGCAGGCGCTTACAACCTCATTGCGTCTTTAGTGTTTCCAACTAATCAGATGGCTCTCGTAATACAGGGCTCTGTACCTGCCTGGCCTTACACTCAGACAAGGAGAAGCACCCCCCAGCCCCCAACCTCCTGTAAGGCACTGCCTGGAGCCTGGAGCTTCCAGGCCGGGGCAAACCTCCGGTGATAAATTATGTAGCAGCACCTTTGTGTCGCGCTGCCTCTCAGCCAGATGGGAGGTTTGCTCCCAGTCTTTTGTTTCCGGCTTTGCGCGCAGCTCTGATCTGCAGAGAGGTGAGGGGGGAGCTCCCGTCCGCCAAGTCAGGGCTTGCAGAGTCCCAGCCCGGCTTTCTCAACAGAGTCGAAGCGGGCCCTCCCCTCCCCACGTTAACCTGAACTACCGGGGAGCTTTGAAAGTGCCATTACGCAAGGGGAAGCAAGACGCTGGGGAGAGTAGACCGCCTCATTGCTCATCTGTGAGCAAGGATGGGAATGCCTACGCTAGTGAAAGCATGGGGTTTGCTTCTATGGGTGGAAGAGGCGCCCAGGGGCACCTAGGATGTTTGCTTCTCCCTAAATCAAAGATGTGGAATGGCAGAAAATGGAGTCAAAGGATCTCCTTAGAAAGCCAGAGAAACCAGCTCCTTTTAAAGGCAGTTCTTGGATACGGTCAACTTTATGCAGCCTCAGAAAACATCCCATCAGTGGCACCAACTTAAAAGGCAGAAACAAAGAGACAACAGGGGTCAAACTTCGGGGTGGAGGAGCCGCGAGCTGGGGGTGAGTCTGGAGCTCCAGACCCACATTAATTATCCGTGCTCACTGACGGATCAATTATCCGTGCTTCCTGACTGAAGACTGTGGTCACGAAGGAGGCGGCTCAGGGAAAGCCCTGCCCCCAAATTGGGGCAATTACTACCTTCTGAGCTCCGGGGCCAGATTCCCTGCTTAGGCCAGTGGGAGGGAGAGCTTGGAATTCCAAACTGTTTCAGCTACTAGAGACCTCAGTCAGTACCTCTCACCCCGGGTCACAGCAATCTCAGAGTGAGCCTGGCCACATCCCTGTTCACTGCAGTGAATGGCGTACAGTGAATGGCGTATGTGTGAATCTCAGAAGAAAGCTCAACTCCAAGACTTCTCAATGAAGAACTCAGGCCAGGGGCTCAGTATACTTCCCTAGACTCCTGTAACTACTCTTTTCTAGAAGGAGTGGAACTGTTTTTAGGTTTCATTAATGCTGAAGGTGAAAAAGAAGGGGCAAGATCTTGAAAAAAAGAAAATCAAGAACCAGCTGAGATGCAGGGCAAACTAAGCCTTTTTAGCACATGGCATTGTAGTAGGATTATTTGTTTACCTGGATCTCATATTGTAAAGGCAAGGACCATCTCTAATCTGCTTATGCAACCCTGCTAACAAGCTTCTAACATGCAGCAAGGGCTGTGGGAACAAGGGAACTGTCAGGCTTTGTCCTGAATAATGTGAACAAGCTCATCTCATAGCCACCCTCTGTCAGGTTTCTGAGGCTGTAAATCTGAGAGGAGACTACCCATCTTTCTCTCTTGGTGGATTCAAACTGCTGGAGATGCACACATACTATGCCACCAGAGCTATTACCTCATCTGGGTCTCTGGGTAATGCTAATGGTTTGGGGGCAACTATTAATGGAAAGGCTGAGAGTTCAAATCTGCTCAGTTTTACCATGGAAGAAAGACTTATGATTTCCTTCTAGAAAGATTAAACTCAACCAAAGAGTCGATTTTGATCCATTGCAACACTACTCTGACTTTCTGAAGCTGTGAGGGAGGAAACATGCCATCTTTCTCTGGAGGAGCAACTGGTGGATTTGAACCACTGATCTTTCTGGTTAACAGTGTGACACATTGTTTAGTATGACACTGAGGCTCTGTAAAGATTACAGCCATGAAAAATCCTGTGGAGCATTTTCCTTAACATGTGGAGTCACCACGAGTAGGAACTGATTGTCGAGCAACAGGTTTGTTGCTTTTTCTGGGGTGTTCTTTGGTTATGGTTTTGTTTGTTTGGGTTATTACCTGAATTTGCAGTTTGTGGGAGGCACATAATGGTTAACTGCTTAGCTACTAACCAAAAGTTTGACAGTTCAAACTCACTAAAATACACCTTGGAAGAACAGTCTGGCAATCTGCTTCCTAAAGAGTACAGCCTTGAAAAACAGATCAAAGTTCTAACCTGTAACACACAGGCTTGCCACAGCCCACCTTGATGGCAACTGGTTTATTACCCCACTTAATCTTCACAATAATCTTCTATGATAAATTACACATGGGTCCCCTGTTTACACATTAGAACCCTGAAGATTAGGGAGTGTTTTACACAGGGTCACCAGGAAGTACCAGGCCAATGCCAAGATTCAAACCTGTGTATAAGTTATATCCAAGGAGATTGTATTAACACTTATAAATGTGTGTTTGCTGAATGAATGAATGAATGAATGAACAAATGAATGGGTACAGGGACCCGCTTAGGGAAGGCTCTTGAGTGTATAAAGAAGGAACCTGACCCCAGCAGCTCTGAGCTGGAGGGAGAGTGACAAGCACAGGCACTCATCAGCGCTATTTATAGGACTGAATTAGGCTTTGCCAGTGACAAGTCAGCATGAAGTCTTCACCGGGACATTGAATCCCATCAGACTGAGAAGGGGAAAGGGCTTTCTTAGCTGAAAATGAAATGGCAACCCTGATACTCCAGAACCCAGATGCCCCATGGCCTGGCAACTGTGACAAACATGTGGCTGAGTCACATCAAGGAATGTAGGGAGCCCACAGCTGGACCACGCTCACAGACCAAAATGAAAGGACATGGAACTGTCTCAGGATCATGACAGGTGCCCAGGCCTTCAAAACACAAGGCCACAGGGACTATCCAGCCAAAAGCTTATCAGATGAATCCCTGAAATTCCATTCTTATTCATGAAGTCCTTAGTCTAGACCTTCTCCACAAAGGAGCAGCTACACAGTCAATGGCTCCCCCTTCCCTCCTCCCTAGGCACTAAGATTAGCAGCTACACAGCGAAAGGTCTAGAAATGACATCTAAAACACCCTGTCCTCTGTGACCGTCTGTGTTCTTTCCTGACCCAGAAGATGGACACGCCCAGTGTGCTCTGCCTCATACACGGCCAGACTTGGTTCAGACTTGGTTCTCGTGCACCTGTCACAGTTCGTTCTTCATATCATGTGCTGGTCCCAAAGATGTTATCTGATATTCAGCAGGGGACTGAAGAGGAAATCCAAACTCAGTGACAAGCCAAGCATCTTTCACAAGTTCAATAAGATCAGGGACAAGGTCACCCAAGCGCCATGACAACCACGGCCATGACAACAGCCAACTGGAAAGAAGGCCAGTGTCAGCTCCACTCTTTTGCATGAAGCCTCAGATCTAGCCTTATACCTGCCTAAGAACTCTGGGAAGAATCTTCAGCTATTTGCTTACCTGGAGGAGACCACCTGGACATACACGTTTCCCCTCTTCAAGGTATTACAAGGAACCAAGGTTCTCTACAGAACCATTAAGGTTGGAGCATTATGAAAGGTCAGCTCAAACCCACAGGCTCAGGGAAAAGCTCAAGTAGCATCTAAATAAACAGCTCACATTCTTAGTGTCCTAGGCCTGACTGAGCTTCCTCTGCCTGATCCACAGCTACACTTACCATTTACCATCTTCTCCCCAGGCCCCAGAACCTAATCTCAGGGTACTGAATGATGGCATGTTTGTAGTGTTCCTTCCAAATCCTGCAAATGCTTGGTCTCAGGTCTCAATAGTGACCTATTAGCTTGTCCTTTCCCACCTCCCAGGACTATCAGGCCAGAGGCAAGTTAAAAATCTACATACCACTGATCATACTTAGACAGAAAACACCCACATGCTTATAAACTTTTATTACTTTTTTTTTCTCTGAAAAGGAACCCAAAAGAGTGATCAAGAATCTTCCTATCTTTTCATTTTGTGAAGCATTAAATATGCACAAATCTCTTAACCACTGCCCGCCCCCCAACCCCCGCCCCCCAGGTCTCTGCGGATGTAGGGTATGCACTTTTGACAGTTCTTGGCTAGCCTTAGCCCGGAACCTTCCAGCTCCCCTTCCCCAGGGCAGGAGGCGACAATCTCCTCTTAGGCTTTGTTGGTATCCGTTTTAGCCCTTTCCCGCCCCCCCCCCAATGCCCGGGCTTTTTCCCTTGATCTTTTTCAAAACTTCCTCCAGGTGGCGGAGAGGAAAGTTCCATCCCCTCCCTCTGCAGCCCGAAGGGGGAACCCCCCAAAAAGCACAGCTGTCCCTTTAAGGGGCCCATGTGGTGGGAAGAGCAGCTACATTCCTACCCCAGTAGGGCTGCTGTCCCGACACGCCAAAGAGGCTACAAATAACCTTCGAGGAGAGAGAGAGGGGCGGGGGAGAGCCGAGCGCCGAAGGGAACTCGGGGCGGCGCGGCTGCGTCCCGCACCGAGAGCGCGCTCATCCGCGCTGGAGAGGACATTGGAAAAAGCCATCGACAACGCACCGGCAGTTTTAAGAACAGACCCTAGAACTCTGATTTGGATCTCAGCGATGAACTAACCCTTACTTAAATCGAGTGTCTTGGTTGGCATCCCTACACTCTGCCAGGCAAGTCTCGAAATCTGCACTATTTCCGCACGAGCTTCCCCAAGAAACAATTAGGGTTGGGGAGAAGTGTGTACCGACCGACAGCTCCATCCCGAGCCTCCCCCTTCATCTGGGCTGGGAGGAGAGGGGATGGGTTACTAAACAGTGGTGGGTGCATGGCGCTAGGGTTCAAAGTTCTTTGAACTGTGGGCACAAACCGGAGGCAGCTGCTAAATTATGGGGTGCCCCCAGGGTCCTACACACACAAATATGGGTGCCCCCATAATCCTACACACACAATCATGGAGAGCTCTCATGGTCACACACACACACACACTCACAGGGTGCCCCCACCATCCTACACACGATGTCACGGGGCGACCCATGGTTCTACACACATAGAATCACAGGGTCACACACACACACACACACACGTTGCGAACCGGCACCAAACAAGAGATTAATAAAGAGCAGATGAAGCAGCAGCCCTCTGCCAGGCGTTCAGCTCCCCAGAGGGCCAAGGCCCCAGCGCGCGGGCCCTGAGGCCGCCTTCTGAGGATCGTAGCGCCCCCGCCCCCAGGACGCATCTGCGGGGGCCTTCCAGCAGTTTCTTCCCAGTGTCCCTCTTCAACCCTTTTTCCAACTTCATCCACCCCCACCCCACCTCCCCCGTGGAGGATCCCAGGCAGGAAGCTGATTGGCCACAGCCAGGAGAGGGAACCCAAAACACTACGGAGGGGAGATGCTGCGTGCAAGTGGAATCCAAAGACCCTCGGAGGGAGTCCGAGGAATTGTTCCCGGAGCAGAGGAATGCTCAGAACTCAAGCACTCAGATGCCATTGGGTCCTCCAAGGCAGCTAGGAGGGCTGTTTACAATGCACGAGTTTACCCACCACTCTTCCTGCCGCCCTTTCTTCGCACACATTTGCGTGCACCAAGGACACAGAGACCCTAGCGTAACCCCAAAGGCAGGGCTCTTCAAAGAGGGGAGGCGAGAGACAGCGACTCGGACTTGCTCTCAGCCTGGGCCACCGCAAAGGAGGGAAGCCAGCCCACGAGCGCCAAGTCCAGCCCAGACCCCGGTGCATGGGGCAGCGCCTCCACCACCGTCCCTTCTCAAGCTTGAGCAGCCTGGAGGAGGTCCGAGTCCCTCCCCATCCTGCAGTCTCGGCGCTCCAAGGGGGTTCCTGGGGTCCCGGGCCCCAGCCCGCGCCGTCTGGCCCTGGGGAGATGAGTCGTGCAGCGGCCAACCCCGTGGACAAACTTTCCCCGCGGGCCGGCGGCGCCGCTTACCGTGTGCGCAGAGCACAGCGCCGAGCAGCAGCGCGCCCCACGGCCGCCTCATGGTGCCGCGGCAGCTGCCGGCGCTCGCTGCCGCCCAGGGTCCGTCCCGCCGTCTTCCGCGGACAGCGCGGCGCAGCGAGTCGGCCGAGGGTCCCCGGGGCCAGGCGTCCCGGC
>NW_006399939.1:1504029-1528428 GCF_000299155.1 Elephantulus edwardii | reverse complement strand
CCCATTCCTAGCCCTTGGGAGAGCCCCCTCCAGGTCCCCATTACTACTGCTCGAAAGTCCCTAAATTTAATTAAAAAAATGTTCCTAGCGGCAACTCTCAGATCTTGGTCACTAACTCCAAGCCAAGGAGGACCCCAGGCTGACCCAAGTTGTCTGGATGTAACCCCAGCCCCCTACCCGCCCCAAGTCCAGACTTTATAGATGCCCCAGAAAACGCAGGGCTTGCTAATGCGTAATCCGCTCGGTCTTTACGAACCTCAAAACAAGGGACATCAGGGGCCTGGAGTGTTGCATCTTAAGTAAAGGTCTCACTATGAAAATTCCTTTCTCAGCTTTTCCCTCTCTCTTTCCCGCTTTCGTCTAGGCAGCGTTGTTCCAGGGAGAAGTCCTTTCCGGACTCTCTTTCTCCTGCACTCATTTCTTGAAATGGTTGACTGTGTCCTGTGGCCCAGTTCAGACACCCTGAATTGGCCCAGACAGACTTAGTTCCTCCTCGCTGTCTCTGACTTTGTCAGTCAATGTTCTTAGCCTCTTCACCTCCTTTGACTTTCTGATTCTGCCCTGGCGGGAAGTGGGTGAGGAATCCTATCTCACTCCCCTGTGTAGGACCTTTTAGTAATGTTTATTGTTGGGGTTACTACTGGTTACTATATAAAACCAGAAACTCTTCCTCTTTTCAGCTCTGTGGCCTATTTCTCTTCCTAATATATATTAATAACATGGCTTAATTTAGTAACCACTTTTCCTCCTTCCAGATTGAATCTCATTCTGTTGCTTTTGCCTAAATCTTCAACCTTTCTTGTCCTTACACCATACTTTGTCTCCAAGCTGGTAAACTAGCATTTCCTGGCTTTGGACTACCTGCGGGTTTCCTTAAACCACTTTCCCCTGGCTAGCGAAGAAGACCTAAATGCCCCATGTTAGCTGAGGGGAAAGTAATTTGGTATCGTGCAAAGTGGATATTAGGAGATTTCTCCAAATGAATAGGTTGACATTTCATCCTTGCTTGTTTTCAATTTTTCAAAGCCTTTCACTTCAAATTACTATCTTTCACCAAAAGCTAACATTAACCTCTCACGCTGCTGCAGCAACAACAAAGTGAAGTGTTAACCCCTTCTTCTCCAGTGTTCCTTTATCCTGTTTCGCCTGGAATTTGTCCCTCCAGATGCAATGTGGTTGAACCAGCATCACCATGGTAACTAATACCGAGGCATTCCCCCCTCACGCACACACCCATGGGTGTGTAGTTCTTCTTATCGCCTGAAGGCGGCAGTCGAATCAGATCAGGTTTAAATGATCTGAGCTAAGAAAGACGCAGACTTTGCGGGTTGAAGTCACCTTAGAGATTGGGGCAGAGGAGGTGGGGGAGGGCAGAGACTGACTCCAGCCCTTTCCAATGTTTCAGATGCAGCCCTGGTCTCAGGATTTCGATATATGCAGTGTGTATGAAGACTTGTTCTTCAACCTGTTGGAAGAGCATATGATTACAGAGACCATATTTTTCCCAGATGAAAACGAAGGACATGTGGTATCATGAATTCATTTGCCCTAAAAAATCCAGGACAGCCGGTCACCATACTTTCAATGTTAGGGGATTAAGAATTTATAAACAGTTTCCACTCTGTATGCAAAGGACAGGTCCCTTTCCAGAAGGCATGATTTGTGTTGTTTTTCTGGGTTTGGGGAGGAAAGGGAGAGGTTGGCTGTCCCTGGCTGACTCTGGCTCCAAAGACTGTTTTCTGTGTGCATCCCAAGTCCGCCTCCTCACGGGTCCACAAGGCTCTGGTACACAGAGCCATCCCCGGCTGTGGTGTGTCACTGGGAATATCAATGGATAGAAATGAACTCTGTGCATATTTCCTGCTTGGGTCACCCCCTAGGGTGAGTTAAGTCTTGGCTGTGAGAAACCGCTCTTGTGCCAGGAGTGCTAAGCCATATTTATTTTTACCAGGCCTCTCAGACTTTCTTGTTTAGAGTGCGAGATCCTGAAAAGCATGCCAGAATGGACTGTTTTTCTCTCCTTTATTGTCCTCTGAGACATGCCCCTAGAAAAGTTGTGGGGGGCTGCCAATTCCAGAGGGGTCTTAGAGGTATTAGTTTTCTCAGAAACACCACCCCTCTCCTTCATCCTTGTAGGACAGTCCAGGGAATTGAATTTCTAAGACTTGTATACGGCCTTGAATTAGACCATCACTAATGGCCTTTTCAAAGGGAACATGGGGAGCATTAGAGAAACAAGATAGAAAAGAGCACATTATTTTGATCCAACTGGGTTGGTTGAATCCTTTTTTTTTTTATTAACCAAGCATCATTCAACAATCTGAGTTCCTAAATGTAATTCTTATAACAAAGAAAAAGCCTGAAGTTTCACACTTTAAAATAGTAAATCTCAGCTAGCAGTTTTGTGTGTTTTTTCCCTGCCAGCAGGCGACATGAGGCAGTATCTGGAGACATTTTTGGTTGTCACACTGGGAAGCACTGCCACTGGCATCTATTGGATAGAGGCCAAGGAAGCTGCTAAACATCCTACAATGAACAAAACAGGCCCAACAATAAATCATCATCTAACCCTATCATGGATTGAATGGTGTCTTCCAAACACATGTGTCAACTTGGTTGAACCATGATTCTCAAGTGGTTTGTCATTTATGTAATAATATAAACATTCCACATAATGTGATCAGCTAATCATTGGTAAGGGAATTAGGATGAGATGCAACTGCCCTACTCAGGGCGCGGTCCTGATGTGATGTATGGGAAGTTTCCCTGGAGTGTGGTCTTTCCTTTTACAAGAGATAAAAGGAGAGAGAAACAACCAGAGAAAGAGTGATCTATTACCATCAAGAAAGAAGAGCTATAGTAAAATACATACTTTGGGGGGGGGGGAGTAGAGTTCATCCTTTGGACCCAGAATCACTGCTGTGACCCTTTTAGACTTTGGGGAAGATTGATGTGAAAAACACTTTTAAATTAAAGGACCCTGAACCACAGATGGTGAAAGGACACAGGAACCTTCTTTCAGGGGCAGTAGAGGAAGAAGGCATTCCCCTAGAGTTGGTGCTCTGAACTTGAACTTTAGCCACCTAGCCCTGTGAAAAAATAAATTGCTATTTGTGAAAGCCATCCACTTGTGGTATTTTTGTTATAGTAGCACTAAACAAGTAAGAAAAACATCAAATGCCAACAGAGCCAATATTGAGAAATCCTGATTTTTTAAAAAACAATATTTTATTATGTTTTCAGTAAAGATTTACACAGTAGCTTAGGTTCTCATGCAACAATTTCTACAGAAGTTGTTCAGTGACTTTGGCTCCATTTTTTCATAATTTGTCAACATGCTCATCCTTTCTACTCTGCTTGTTCCATTTCCGATCGTTTAAATGACTGCCACAATGAGCTTAAGCATGACAGAGATTGTGAGGATGCAGGAGAGGGCAAGGCTCAGATCTGCTGTTCATGGGTCTCTAATGTCCCAGTCGACTTGATGGCACCTAAAGAAAACAGTTTGAGAAACTCTAAAAGATTAAGCTTGCAGCCTTAAACATGGATTGAAGCTCAACACAAAGAAAACAAAGATTCTCACCATTGAGCCCATTGGCAGCATCATAATAGACAATGAAGAGATTGAGACTATTGACAGCTTCAGTTTAATTGGCTGGCTCTACAATCAACACTCTTGGTACTAGCAGACGGGAAATTAAAAGACAAATTGCATTGGGAAAGTCTGCTGTTAGAGACCTCTCCAAAGAACTGAAGAGCAACAATGTCAGTCTGGAGACCAAGGCACATCTGATACAGGCCACGGTCTTTGCAATTACTTGCTATTCATCAGAAAGCTGGACAATGACTAGGGATGATCCAAGGAGAATTGATGCCTTGAGCTGTGGTTCTGGAGAAGAGTATTGAGTATACCATGGACTGCTAAGAGAACAAACAGGTTCATCCTGGAAAGGGTGAAGCCAGGCTATTCCTCGGAGTCAAGGATTCTGAAGCTCCATCTGACATACTTTGGACATTCTGCAATGAGGGACCAGTCCTTAGAGAGGGACATCATGCTTGGGAGGGTGAAGGGACAGCACAAGAGAGGAATACCCTCAATAAGATGGATTGATTAAGTGACTGGGGTAATAGGTGTAGGTGTGTCAGAGACAATAAAATTGGCACAGGACAGAGCAGGGTATAGGGTTGTTGTACATAGGGTCATTGTGAGTCGCAAGTGACTCGATGGCACATAACAACAACATGAGTCAGCAGAGAAGTGCCATCTCTGCAGAAATAACTCTTTGATGAAGGTCATATGAATTGAAGAAAGGAGTTTTTAAAGATGTAGAAATTAAACCAAGTGTAAATATATCTAAAGAAAACTTAGTTCTACTCCTTTCTGCCTTAGGGATGGAAATAAATATTCAAGATTCCTTCATTCATTATTTACTGAGGACATACTATGTCCAAGGCCCTGTGGAAACATTTGTGAATGAGATATATTAAGACCTTGAACTTATAGTCTGATGCTTGAGGTCTTGAAGGTATGGAAAAGCACTAGATAAATGATCTCACCAATGCATGTAAAAGCTACACGTGGTACACAAAATCCTGTAATCACAGTTATATAAAATGATAATAATCTTTGAGAAGAAACATAGGTAGAATCTGAAGTGATGGAAGCTGAAGTGACATGGGAAGGTAAATAGGAATGCATCCACAGTGATATATGTGTGTGTATATATATATTTCTGTATATGTATTTATTTGTACAAGCCATAAATATAAGAACTTCTTAGCCAATCACCAATCACCTTGAGAGAAGGCACTGGGCTTAGGGTCTTAGGACTATAGCTTTAGGGTACATCCAAGTCAACTGTCATCACATAATCTACAAAAACAATGTCCTGCAGCCTACCTTTGTAAAACGGGAACAGGAATCTGATAAGAGCTTGTGAGCAGTCATCTAAAAAAACAACTATTGACATCTTCTTGTTTCAAGTAAAAAGAGAGTGAAAAAAAGAAAAAAAAATCAAAGAAATGATTGCTCCATAGGACTCATGGAGCATGTGAAACACAGCCACCATTGCCATGGGATCAGAAGAACTAGATGGTGCCCAGCTACCACTACCAATCACTCTGATTGGGATCACAATAGAAAGTAATTCACAGAGTGGAAGGGGAAAAAAATATAAAGCAAAATTCAGAATAAGACCAGACTTATTGGTCTGATTTAGATTGACTGGAGAATTCAAGAGATGATGATCATTAGACACTTTTTAACTCCGGAGCTGAATCCACTCGTATAGATTTTCAACTAAACAAAAGACAGACCTTCAAACTGAACAACCATGAAGGAGGACCATAGAACTCTGGTCACTAAACCAGAATGAGGCCAAAAGGACATTATTTGCCCCAGAACAAGCTTCAGAAGGTAGAAAGACTCAGGAAAGAGGATGAAGGACATGAGGATCTCAGGAAGTGGAAGAATGCTGTTATATTAAGGAGACTGCTAAGCAACAGAGAGTTAGACAATGAGCAAAAAGAGAAGAATGGATGCCTTTGAGTTCTGGTGCTGGAGAAGAGTATTGAACATACCATGGACTACCAAGAAAACAAACAGATTCGTCCTGGAAAGGGTGAAACCAAGCTGCTCCTTGGAGGCAAGGATTTTTTTTTAAATTATTTTATATTGGTTTGCTTACAAAGTTTATATACATTGTGTTTCACACTATCCTTCATTCACATTGTGTTTTATTCAATCATTCCTATTCATTGTTGTAGTTGTTATGTGCCGTCAAGTTGCCTGCGACTCATAGTGACCCTATGTACAGTAGCTCTGTTCTATCCCTTGCCAATCTTATTGTCTCCGACACACCTATCCCCATTACCCCAGTGACTGAATCAATCCATCTCATCGAGAGTCTTCCTCTCCTGCGCTGTACCTCCACCCTCCGAAGCATTATGTCCCTCTCTAAGGACTGGTCCCTTATTGCAACATGCCCAAAGTATGTCAGACAAAGCTTCAGAATCCTTGCCTCCAAGGAATAGCCTGACTTCACTCTTTCCGGGATGAACCTGTTTGTTCTCTTAGCAGTCCATGGTATACTCAATACTAGTACTTCTCCAGAACCACAGCTCCAAGGCATCAATTCTCCTTGGATCACCCCTAGTCATTGTCCAGCTTTCTGATGTATAGCAAGTAATTGCAAAGACTGTGGCCTGTATCATATGTGCCTTGGTCTCCAGACTGACATTGTTGCTCTTCAGTTCTTTGGAGAGGTCTCTAACAGCAGACTTTTCCAATGCAATTCGTCTTTTAATTTCCTGGCTGGTGGCACCAAGAGTGTTGATTGTAGAGCCAGCCAAGCAAATTGAAGCTGTCAACAGTCTCAATCTCTTCATTGTCTATTATGATGCTGCCAATCGTCCCAGTGGCGAGAATCTTTGTTTTTTTGATGTTGAGCTTCAATCCATACTGAAGGCTGCAGTCCTTGACCTTCTGCAGCAAGCACTTCAGGTCCTCCTCTGTTTCAGCAAGCAGGATTGTGTCATCTGCATAACACAGATTGTTGGTAAGTCTACCTCCAATCCTGATGCCACACTTCTTCTCATAGAGGCCAGCCTCCCGGATAATCTGTTCTGCATATATATTGAAAAGATATGGAGATAAGACACATTCTTGACACACACCCTTTCCAATTTTGAACCATGCAGTATTTCCCTCCGCTCCCCTGTCCCTTGGATCCTCATACATGTTTTACTAGTTACCTTTCTATTTCTACAATAATGGCCTTATATTTGTCCTTATAAGATTGAGTTTGTTCACTCAATATAATGCTCTCTAGTCCCTCCCAAGTTATATAGTAGTTTGCAAAATAGTTGTTCCTAAGTGCTGTGTAGTATTCCATTGTGTGACTATACCACAATTTTTCACACCATTTGATTATGCTTGGATATTTGGGTTGTTTCCATGTTCTTATGAGGGTGAGTAACACTGCTATGAACATTGGTGTACAAATCTCCATTTATGTCTCAGTTCTAATTTTCTTGGGTACATTCCTGCAGTGGAATAGCTGGGTCATATGACATTTCTATGTTCAGCTTTTTGAGGAAATGGCAAACTACCTTGCAGAGTGGTTGTACCATTTTACAATCTCACTAACAGTGTTCCTGTCTCTCTACATCCTCTCCAACGTTTATTCTTGTTGTGCCTGTTAAACTTTGCCACTGTTACTGGGTGAGATGGAATCACATCATGGTTTCAATTTGCATCTCTTTTATTGCCAGTGATTTTGAGCATTTCTTCTCGTTTCTGTTGGTCATGTGAATGTCTGCCTCTGTGAAAAGTCTTTCCATTTCTTGGAGGCAAGGATTTTGAAGCTCTGTCTCACATACTTAGGGCATGTGGCCAGGATGGGCCAGTCCCTGGAGAAGGACATCATGTTTGGAAGGATGGAGGTACAGCACTGGAGAGGAAGACCCAGGATGAGATGGATTGACACAGTAACTGTATGATGGGAGCAGTTGTGTTGGAGACAGTGAGAGTGGCTCAGGATAGAACAGAGTTCAGAGCTATTGTTGCTATGAGGTGCAGTTAATTCGAGGGCACACAACAACAATAGCTACCAATGTTGTGAAACAAAATGTGTATAAGTAGTTGATAGAAAACAAATTTGCTCTATAAACTTTCATCCAAAGTCCAATAAAAATAAAAATCCACAAAAATAAAGCTACAAATTATAGGAGCTTTAAAGTACAATGTGCTTTAAGAGAATAGATGTGATCTAGATCTGAGGAGTCAAGAAAGACTTGTCAGAGGTACTAAAATTTAAGCTGAATAGGTGTCATCAAACTAGGAAGTTCTGGTGGCATTGGCCTCATTGCACTGCTAACTAAAAGGACTTTCAGGTTCATCATTCCACTCTACCAGCAGCTCTGTTAAAGAGAAATGAGCAATCTCCTCTCCTTAATATTTATCACCTTGGAAGCCCATGGAGGGTCACCATGCATTAGGATTAAATCAACAACAGTGAGGATTCGTGTTTGAGGTGTCATCAGACAAAGAGTGGATGAGGAAAGACCACAATTGTAAAAATAGAAGGATAACTAGTAAAACATGTATGGGAACTTAAGGGGAGTTTGGATGGGTGTGGAGGGGGGAGGATGGGTAGGAACGAAACCACAGGGTTGCAGTTTGGTGGGTGGAGGGAGAGGGGGAAGGAAATGAGAAGGATCTGGGTGAAAAGACAGGGTAATGATCATTCACCAAGGACCAATGGTGACCAATTTTATAAAACATAATGCATGAGATGGATTGATTCAGTGACTGGGGTAATGAGGGTAGGTTTGTCAGAGACAGTAAAGTTGGCACAGGATAGAGCCGGGTATAGGGCTGTTGCCCATAGGGTTGCTATGATTCATAAGTGACTCGACAGCACATGACAACAACAACAATGCATGAGAATGATTGTATGAAACAAGATATGAATCAGCAATAGTGTGAAGCACAATGTATATGAACTTTGTAAGTGAACCAATAAATTTTTTTTTTAAAAAAAGAAAAACAAAATAAAATAACCAGAAAAAGCAAGATTGGATTAGGAGACCTTTCTGGGAAGAAGGAATAGTATGTGCAAAGGCCTTGGACTAGGAAAGAATCCATAGGATTTATTAAAATATTACAGATTCTTAGTAATGTACTTTATTTTAGCAGCATTTATAGATTTTAATCCAGGTTTTGGAGGCTGCTAATAAAGACCAAAAAAAGTGAAAGCCTGATTTGCCTTTCTCTGCTTTACCTTTTTAATATTTGATTTTATTAAATAAATTAAAATTAATTTAATTTAATGACTTGATGGCACTTAACAACTTTATTTTTAAAATTCATTCATTGTTGCACATTTTCTTCCCTGCCCCTCACTTCCCCAGCCCACTTTGCACTTTTTGTTCCAGATTGTTGTTGTACATATAAACCTAATTATACATTCTTTTCAGACCCTTAGTTGCAAACCTCCACACCATTTCTAGTGCTGCCACTTTTTTATGCTCAAGGTCAGCAGCAGTCTTGTTAGGATCTGAGGTCACCATGGCTAGTTCTGTTTAAAGGCCTAACTAGGGGACATTCCCAAAAGGAGAGGCTTTCTAGCGCATGTTTATCTACTGAAGGTTTGATACCTATACAAGTTATACATGTGAGCAAAACCTTTACAGCAAATAGCTCTGCATAGCAGCTTGCGTATTTCAGTCACAAAGATAAATTTAGAATGGTCGAGCAAGAAACAGATCAATGAATAAATAAACTTGTCTAATAATAAACATGAATCAAGCTTTTCTGTAAATGGCCTATTTTTACTCTTGCCCCTTTCTAATCCATTTTCCACATAGCGTTCAAGAGTGACTTTAAAAACAAAAACAAAAAAACTGATTAGACTCTGTCATTAATGGCTTTCAGTGGTTGTAGAATAAATGGCAAGCTGCTCAAGTGGCCTTCAAGGTCCTTCATGGTCCTTAAAAAATTGGCCTTTGCTTAACTCTTAGCCTTCTAAAACCCTTTACTTACAACAACTCCAACAAAAACAACAGATCATACTAAGTAGGAAATGTGGGAGGGGTACACCCTAGATAGGGGGAAGAGATTCTGTAGAAGCAAAGGGCTGTAAAAGAATGAAATATGTGTGAGAATATTGGGTAAGAAAGCATGGCAAGAGCTTTACACATCCAAGGGACAGTGAATGCAAGGTGGCTGGAAAAGTTGACTGGGATCAGACTGTGAAGACATACATGTCTACATGTTAAGGAGTGAGCTTCACCCTGGTAATGGTGAGTCAGTCAAGTTTTTAAAGAACTGATATGGTCAAATTAGAATTTTAGGGCAGTAAATTCTGACAAAGTAGAGGGTGGCTTGAGGGAGGAAAAAAAAATAGGCATAGAGATTCCAGGGTTTGTTTGTGGTGTTTTTTTTTTTTTATTTTTGTTCCAAGGCTCTGAAATTTGGGAACTCAGTTCATAACCTAAGAGTATTGAATGGTTTCTAGTATATTTTCTCTTAGTTTCCTACACTGAGAGAATGTTTTCGCTTTGCATGTGTGAAGCACCTTTTTTTTTCTCTTTTGCAGTATACAAAATTTATCCAGTTTTTCTTAGTCTTACCCCCACCCTGATATCAGTCCCATTTTACAGCAGTGGCACCATGCAATATTTGTCCTTTTGCAACTGAGATATTTCACTCAGCATAATGTCCTCCAGGCTCACCCATTTTGAATAATATTGAATGAGTTCCTTGTTTTTCAATGCAGCATAGTATTCCATTGTGTGAATATACCACAGCTTTTCTATCCATTCGTTTGTTGATGGGCACCTGGGTTGTTTCCAACTCCTTGCTATTGTGAACAGGGCTGCGATAAACATGGGCGTGCATATATCTGCTTGGATGTCAGTTATGATCTTTTTGGGATATATTAACAGTAGTAGAATTGCTGGGTCAAATGGTATCTCTATTTGCAACTTTTTGAGAAAGCGCCATACCACCTTCCACAGTGGTTGCACCATTTTACATTCCCACCAACAGTGAATAAAGGTTCCAGTTTCTCCACAACCTCACCAGCATTTGTTGCTTGCTGTCCTGTTAAATTTTGCTATTCTGACTAGGGTGAGATGATATCTCATAGTTGTTTTGATTTGCATCTCTCTTAGAGCTAGGGATTTTGAACATTTCTTCATGTGCTTGTTGGCCATCTGAAGGTCTTCTTTGGTGAAGTGTCTATTCATATCCTGTGCCCATTTTTCATTGAATTAAATGTCCTTTTTATACTGGCATTTCTTAAGATATTGTGTCTGTGATAGTTCAGTATTTAGGGTTAAGAAGGACAGATCTAGCGATGCTTTGTGATTGATATTTGATGCCTTTCTTGGTACTGTCTTGTGTTTTATGGGTCTTTCTGTCTAATGATGAGGGTGGCCTTCATTACCTAGACTTGAAAATTCACTCAGTTATTGCCATCGAGTTGGGACTGACTCAGCTGCCGCTCCAGTGGATTTTTGGAGACTATAAATTGCACACGAGGAGACTGTCCATCTTTTCCCTGAGGAGTCATCAGGGGATTTAAACTTCCAGAAAGGTGTGGCCTTCGGATGAGCAGTACAACTACCTGTGTACTAGGCCACAAGAGATAGGTAACTCTAGATGAGAAAAGGAAGGAGGGAAAAAAAGACATAGATTCGTATCCATTTTTTATAATCCAATTCTGTAGTTACTGGGTCAATTATAAGTTATAGTGACCCTTTGGGACAGAGTGGAACCCTCCCAGGGTGTCAAGGTGGTGGTCTTTCCTGAAGCAGATGCCACGCCTTTATCCTATTGAACAATTGGTGGGTTAAGCAAGTGTTAGGTACCGTACAACCAGATCTTTTATAAATGTTTATTGTTGTTAGGTGCCGTCCTGTCGAGTATGACTCCTAGCGACCTTATGAAAAATAGATTTGAATTCTGCCCCATGCTGTGCCTTCCTTCTCATCTCTGACACATTAGAGCCCATTGCTGAAGTCATCATGTCAACTGATCTCACTGAAGCGGGGTGGGGATGCGGGTAGTCTGTCTTCCTGTCTTTTTCTGACCCTCCAGCTTTCCAAGCATGATATCCTTCTCCATGGAGGTTGTATATTCTGTTCTAGAGGAAAGCACAACTAATTTTCTTTGCCTAGTAAAATCTTCCTTTCAATATGTTACTCATTCATTCACTCATTGCCATTCACTGAGTTGAAACTGACTCATAGCTGACCCTCCAGTGGGTTTTTAAGAGGTTGCAAATTGTGCAGGAGATTGTCCATCTTTCTTTCTTAGACTTGCTAGTGGATTTGAACCACCAGAGAGATGCTGCCTTTGGGTCAGCACACAGCACTCTACAGGCTAGACCACCTCTTTCAATGTAAAAATGAATAATCCCCAAGTCTTTTTGCAGTGTCTGATAATAATAAATCAGTAAGTTAAAAGTTTATAACTGCCTGTGAGCTCAAGTTCCATTTAAGCTGTGCCCTCTTAACATCTTTCTTGTCATTCACTAACTGTGTTGTGTTTTGTTTTGTTTTAAATTTTATTTTATTATTTTTTTGTATGTACTGTCAAATCAGATCTGACTGGTACAGGAGGAGATTGTCCCTCCTTCTCCAGCAGAGAATCTGGTAATTCACTAACTATTCTTAATTGTCAGAGAGAGTTTGTGAATGTTTTCCTTTCTTTGAAAATTCCTCCAATGGTCTGGTCTCCTGGCTGGTAGCAGTCCAACAGGACTTTTCTGTAAATCGTATTTTTCATTTAAACATGTTAATCTCATACAGTGGAATCACACTTAGTTTCTGCTTAGCCCTTGTGGAAGATAAGCCTTTTAAGAGCCAGGGTGCTCAGCATGAATTTCATGACCTGCGTTTCTTAGTAGCTCCTTCGCCTTTAGCATCTTTTCTGCTTGATGAGTTGATAAAAGCTTGTCCCAGTTTCTTGAACCTGTTTTGTAGCAATAATTCAGCCTGCATTTTCTATTCTCTCATTGTTTCCTTGAGGTTTAAACCTATTTGGCACATTTAGGTTTACTTTTCTGTAGTCTTTAAATCCAGGGGAGATTCGCTTCTCAATCTTTTAATAGGTTTTTAGCAGAGCTAGAGAGATCTATCCATTTTCTTTTTATAGCTAAAAACTACAAACTAACTGTATGAGTGTCTAAACTCAGAGGCACTTGTCCAAAAAGTGACATCTTTGTGCATTAGCACTTTAAAGGGGCTGTTGGCAGCAGAGCCACCCAATGCAGTGTGTTGTTTGATTTCTTCACTGCTGCTTCCATGGGTGTTCATTGTGGAGTCAAGTAAAATGAGATCCTTGGCAACATCATTTTTTTTTCTCACTTTATCGTAGTGTTGTAAGGATTTTTCTTTTCTTTATGTTGAGGTATAATTCTTACTGAAGGCTATAGTCTTTGATCAGCAGCAGCAAGTTTTTCAAGGCTTCTGTTTTTCAACAAGCAGAGTTGTGGCATCTATGTATGATAAGTTGTCAATTAGAGCTGCCTCTGTTCCTGATGCTGCATCTTTCTTCATATAGGCCAGTTTCTTGGATTATTTGCTCAGCATGCAAATTGAGTAAGTAATAGATTATCAGAAAAACTTGTTTTGTTGCTCTTCTAGGACCACCCAGTAATAAACTAAATGGTAAGTACCTCTGGACAATCATATAATCCCACTTAATGTGTTTATTATTCCTGCAATATATTTGCTCCTAGATGTCTTGTTCTTAACTCCACGGATGATATTTCAGTCAATCATTTTGGAACCTTTGTATCCATGCCAACAATACAAGAATGGGCTTCTTTTTGTTGACCACCAAAGAGGCTTTTTTCACTCTGATGAAACACATTCCCCTAGTTCACAATGCTGAGTCAAAACTGACTCATAGCTGATCCTCCACTGGATTGCCAAGGCTAGAAATTGAAAGGGAGGAAATTGTCCATTTTTGCCCTGCAGAGTGACTGGCAGATTTGAATTCCCAGAGAGGCATAGCCTTGAGTTAAGCAGACTCTGTGATGTTGCTGAGAACACGATCAACTGGTGACTCAACACAATCTCCCTATTGTGGATAGTTTTTTCATTGTTCCCAGCTTATTCCATTTCTTACACTCTAGTCTTGCCTTTGACATCTGATACCGTGTTTATGCTTTGATCAATGTCTTATCACTTTCTACTTTCCAGGATTGTGGAGTTGTTTCCTGATTTACTGACTTAACTGAGTGTTTAATTGTTTACTTAAAAATCTTCAGAAACACGCGAGAATAATTTAAGAACCTGAAAAGCTCATCTAAGTTGAAGGCCAATATTTTTCTTTCCTTAACATTCAACAGTGTTACAAAAATACGCTTAACTTTCCACCCTTTTTAAAGTTGGTGTGTTGTGTATGCTTCACTGAAAATTTCTTCTACCACTGCTGTCTTGCCAGAATCTATTCTCATGTAATCTACATCAGAAGAGAAATCTAAAAGTAGTGGCTTCTTCTTGGGAAAAACAAACACTATCTGGAATATAATCACTTCTGCTTAAAAAACATTTTAAAAGTTTTCAAGCCACTCATTCATTGTTTGGGTTGGGTTCCCCCCCCTCTGAGTCACAAATATAACATATGCCTAATACAGAACATTTTGAGGATATAGACAAGTATAAAGAAGGAAAATGTAAACAGTAATTCAACCACCAGTAACACCACCTATTATTTCTGGGCAACTCCAAATTTTCTTGAAGCCTTAGTCTAGCAACCTCCTACCCTTTAAAAACTCCTCCTCAATAGGCTGTCCAGGACATTCAAAGTAGACAACTGACTTGAAGTATAAGGATCCTTAAGATTTTTTTTTTTTTTTTATGAAAAGGATGGAGCGGTAGGAAAAACCTACAAATTGTTCCAAAGATGACATCTTGTTCTTATTTAGCTTTCTTTGAGTCATTAACAGTCAGGCGCCACTGGTGCTGAAACTTATCATTATTATAACCGCAAATGGGTTAATGCCCAAACAAGCTATATTCTTGGGGTTGGTTCCCAGCTCCGCCACACAGACCCCAGTAGCGTTACCCTCCACATCCCAAGCGAATGCTCCAGAAATAGGAGCAAGTCAAATGTTCACACTGGACTAAAAATTATCTTCTTTTCTCTGAGAGCTCTCAGTGGTTGGCAGGGGAAAGCGAAAAGGGAAAAGAAAGAAATACTCAGCCAAAAAATTCACCAAAAAACCCCCAAAACCCCAAACCAAAAAGAAGAGACTATGTGATTTAGTGGTCAGACTAGGAACCTGGATGTTGAGATAGCAGAGATCTAGTCCCAATTCTCCTACTGAGTAGAAAGATAAGTCATTTTTCTAACTTGTGCCTCAATCTCTCCCTTAGATAAGGTAGAAACATCTTGGGAAGTTTTTATGAGGGCAGATGAAATAATATACAAACCATTTTAGGATTTTTCCTCAATAATTACTATCTTATTGAAATTTTTTGTTTTTAAAGTAAAAAATAAAGGTAGATCAGAAAGTTACATCCCCAAGGAATGGAGCTCACTCCTTGAAAGGAAAGAGGATCACTATCTTACACAAATACAAAATTTGAGAAATTTCCATTTCTTAAAGAAAAGAAGGCAAATGCCTTTTTCACTAAATTTTACAGGACCTCACATAAAATACCAAATTAGTAAATATATTACCTCAAGATACTAAATGCTGCTCCTAGTTTGTCTCTGTCCCTTTATCCCATAACCACATCCAAGTGCAGGGTGACTCAGAGGAGCCTAGAAATGAGACACATATACAATTTTAAGGGAAAGGGAGAATTAGGAGGTTTAAGGCTCCTTGCTGCTGGAGGAGGCTAAGAATAGACCACTCAATACACAAAGAGAAGAACCTCTTCCTTCCTTTCTTTCCTAGTGCAAGTGGTCCACTGGTTTCCAAGTCAATTTTCTGATAGCATGTTCTTATGTATTTTCACAAAACCTCACCTTGTTTCAGGGGCTGCCCAAGTACCTGACTTTGCTGTTAGCTGAAAGAGTGAAAAAGAGGGGCTTTTTCTTCTAGGTTTGAACTGTGACAAATGCTCCAGACCCCTAACCTGTTGCAAAAAGTAAAATACTTGGGAACCTGGAAACAAGGAGTTCTCTCCGCACTTAAGGGGGTGGGGGGCGAAGGGTAGAGAGTGATGTAGTGGCACAGTGGTTAAAGCACTAGTGTCTGAAACCATGTTGCTATTGTTAGGTGTTGTCAAATGCACTGCCACTAATAGTGACACCGTGAACAACAGATGAAAACCTTATCCTTTCCTGCACCATCATCATGACCTCTGCCATGCTTCAGCCCATTGTTGCAGTCGCTGTGTCAATCTATCTTATTGAGGGTCTTCCTCTCTTTCACTGACTCTCTACCTTTCTTCAAATGATGCCTTTCCCCAAGAACTGTCCCTTCCCAACAACATGCCCCAAATATGAGACAAACTTTACCCTCCTTGATTCTAAGGAGCATTCTGGTCACACTTCTTCCAAAATACATTTGTTCTTTTAGTATTCCATAGATATCCAATACTTTTTATCAACACCACAATTCAAAGGCTTCAATTCTTCTAGGGTCTTCCTTATTCATCATCTGACTTTCAGATGCATAGGAAGCAACTGATAATACCACGGCTTGGATCTGGTGTATCTCAGTCTTTAAAATGACATTCTTGTTCTTTAGCACTTCAAAAATTTCCTTTTACAGCAGGTTTTCCCATTGAAAAGACATCTTCTGATTTTTTTTGTGTGTGTGTGTATGTGGACCATCGAATTAGACCCAACTGGCACAGAAGATTGCCCCTCCTTCTCCAGTGTAGCATTTGGTGGATTAGAACTGTATGCTTTCAGGATTGCAGTGTAGATCTTTTGATTTCTTGACTGGTACTAACATGGGTGTTGACTGCAGATCCAAGTAAAATTATATAATTGACAACCTCAATCTTATCTCCATCTATCATGATATTGCCTGCTGATCTAGTGGTGAGTTTTTGTGTCTCTTTTTTACTTAGAAATGAAATCTGTATTAAAGGCTGTAGTTTTTTATTTTCTTTAGTAAGTGTTTCAAGTCTCCATTTTCTGCAAACAATAAATAATAAAGGGATGAAAATAGATAATGTTTATGGAAGTTCTATGGTGGGAAATATTGTGAATATTGCAAGGAACAATAATTATGAGATGCTGAAAATGAGAATGTAGAGGGCTGATAGTCATTCTTTGACAATGGGAAATATGACATTTAAAAAACTCTTTGGCCATAGATTAATCTGGAATTAATTCTTCAAATGGGGAGGAAAACTCACCAACAACCTGTATTACAGATGTAACACAATCTTGTTTGCTTAAGTGAAGAGAACTTGAGATGCTTGCTGCAAAAGATCAAGGACTACAGTTTTTTATATGGATTACATCTGAACATTAAGAAAACAAAAATTCCTTACCAGTGGGCCAACAGGCAACATCATGATAGCTGGAGAAAAGACTGAAATTCTTAATGATTTCATCTTGGTTAAATCCACAGTCAACACCCTTGGCCCTGGCATTCAGAGGATGAGAAAACATATTATCTACTGTCAGGGATCTCTTCAAAGTTCTGAAGAGTAATTATATCAGTTTAAAAATTAATGTGTACCTCATTCAAGTTATGGTTTTCCAATCACTTGCTATGTATCTGAGAGCTGGACAATAAATATGGATTTCAGGGGAAGAATTTGTGCCTTTAAGTTGGAGGAGAGTACTGAATATCCCATGAATTGCTAAAAAAAAAAAAATTAACTCAGATATATGTTGGAGAAAGTGCAAGGAATAAAGATGACAGAGGGATTAATGCCTTTAAGTTGAGGTGTTGGAGGAGAGTACTGAACATCCCATAGATTGTTAAAAAATCTCCAGATAATAAGTTGGAGAAGGTGTAAGGAGAGTGCTCTTTGGAGACAACGATGATGAAGTGTTGTCTCTTATACGTTTGGGGCATGTTTCTAGGAAAGGTTATTCCTCGGAAAGAGACATCATGCTTTGAAAGGTGGAGGGTCAGCAAAGGAGAGGAAGACACTTAACTGAGACGGAGTGATACAGTATTTGCAGCAATGGGTTCAAGTGTGTCAGGGATGATAAATATGGTGCAAGCTTGGACAGGGTGTAGGTCTATTCATAGAGTTGCTATGAGTCGACTAGATGTCACACAACCACCACTGCCATGAAAGAAATCTACATCAAAGCCAACCCACCACCACCATCACCAAAGAAATTGACATCAAAGTCAAACCACCACCACTACCACCACCACCACCACCACCGCCACCACCAAAGAAATCTACATCAAAGCCAACCCACCACCACCATCACCAAAGAAATTGACATCAAAGTCAAACCACCACCACTACCACCACCACCACCACCACCGCCACCACCAAAGAAATCTACATCAAAGCCAAACCACCACCAAATCTACATAAAATCCAAACAACCACTACCAACCACCACCACCACCACTACCTCCACCAAAGACATCTACACCATAGCCAAACCACTGCGCCCGGAACTTGTGTTCCCAGCTCTGCAGTGCAATACGGAGATTATTAGCGTGACACTGCTCCACCTCCCACCTCTCCTCTCGCTGCGTGGTTGCCATGACAACGGAGAGAGCCTGCAACCCAGGTTCCGGAAGCCGGGAAGCTAGAGCTTTGAAGCTATCCGGGCCAAAGGATGCTGAGTCCAGAGCGCCTAGCCTTACCGGACTACGAGTATCTGGGTAGGCGCTTCTTTCGGTTTCGGGGAAAGGAAAGGAGGGACAGCAAATTAGGGCAGAGTCTGGGGAGGAGGCGGGAGCGGAGCCGGAGTCTTGAGTGGAAACGGTGAGAATGGCTAATGGGGAAGGGCGAAGAGGGCTTGTTCAGGGCCTGCGGCTAGTTAGGAAGGACAAACGTGGAGGGAGGGGAGAAAAGCAAAGAATCTGGGCTAGGGGTGCCAGGGTGTAAAGAATGGCAGAAGTGTACGGACTGGACAGTATAGGTTGTGTTCAAATGGGGCAGGTTGCAGTTCAGAATTTAGAGCCCTAATGAGGTATTGATTTTTATATATTTCTTATTAAAAATCTCCCCCCCCCCTCCCCGTTGCCTTTGAATTGAAAACCACTGATTGCTGACTCTCCTGCGGGTTTTCAGAAGCTGCAGATCGCACGGGAGGAGATTGCCCGATTTCCTTCTGCAAAGCAGCTGGTGAAATCAATCCGTGTGCCTTTGGGAAGGCAGTGCAACGCCTTAATCACTAGGCCACCATTACACCCTGATTGATGTGTACCCACTCATAGCTAACCCTCTAGCTGGTTTTCAGAGGGAGTAAATCGTAGGGGAGCAGATTGCTCATCTTTCTCCCTCCACCACCACAACAGCAACAGTTGTGGATAACCTCGGGATCTGGACAGCCTAATCAATCATTCTATGAATCTTTTACCGTTACAGCAGCAAACTTAGGTTTCCTCTCTGAACCTTCATAATTGTCTTAAGGACGAATTGTTATATTTTCTTCCATTTCACAGGTGAAGAAACTGAGACTGAAAAGATAATTTGCATTAAAAGGCCAACTAGAAAATGTTAAACTAGCATTCGGACTTGAATTACCTACCCACTCCATAACTTGAGCATCTGACCGTTAAGTTGACACTGAGTTCATCGAATGAACACATAACACACACACACACACACACACACACACACACACACACACATTTTCAAAATGGAAAGTTCTAGTTTAGTGTTTTAAATTATTAATATGGAACCTGATTCAAAAGTATGAAGAAATTGACAATGGAAAATATTTTCCCAGTCATTTTTCTTCTTCTGCCCAGTCCCCATCCATCCTCTCGCAGTCTCCAGTGCGAAACTACTATTACTGGTGTCTTGCGTATTCTTCCAGATTTTAGGTTATTATACACTTAAGGCAGCATTTAGTGCACACCTAATCACTTAATTTCTCTAGGAAAATTTTCTGTAGGAATAGAGAACTTCCTTCTTTTCTCTCATCTTCTCTTTTTAATTATATAGTATCCAAGTAATTTATTTAACCAATTCACTGTTGGTAGATAATGAGCTGATTTCAACCTTTTGCTATTACTAAAAAAGCTGCAGTTAATAACCTGTGATTTTGTTCCTTTAGAAGTATAAATGTGCGGATAAGTTTCGCAAAGTGGAAGTGGTCCATCAAAGGGCATGTTGACAACCTTTGCCAAATTATCCTTCATAGGAATTTTACCATTTTACATTACTAGCAACGATGTCAGAGAATGCTTCTTTTCCTGTAGTCTTGTGAACAAAATATAACCAAACTTTTAGATATTTTTTCCTTTCAGTTCCATGATATGTGGTATTTTAGGGATAGTTTTAATGTATGTTTCTCTTATGAATGATGTTGAGCATGTTTTTACAAGTTTAAGAGCTCTTTGGTTTTTGAAACATGTGTATCTATAATTTGAGAGATGTCAACCATTAGTCAAAAGGGGATAGTTGTTTAACAGGTACTTTTGTATAAAAAGAGTTTAATAATATCTAGAATTTTGCTAAGAACCTCACATAGGTAATTTACTCAGTAACTAGCGAATCTGAAATATTTGAAAAACAGATTATTGCTGATTGGATTATACGTCTCAAGACATGACGTATTTGGAATACTGGTGCATTTGGTGAGTGAGAGTTTGATTTCTCTACAACTGGCTTTTTCAAGATCACTAAATCAGTGGTAAAGTTGATAATGAATCTACGGTCAGAGAATCAGAAGTTGAAAAGGCTTTAGTGTTCATGGAATTCACCCATTCATCAAATGCTTAAACTTTAGACTTGTGCTCTTAAAGGTTCTGTTGTGTATTTTAGTGTCTTGATTCTCCTGTCTTACCCACTGAACGTTTATGTTTCCGTAAGCCTGCTCACATGATTCCCTGACTTCCTCATTTACAGCTTGTCTTTAGTTGAGAACAACCATTGCTCATTACAGGTTGATCTGTCTTAGAGACTTGCTGTTTTAAAATGTTCTTAGGGAGCTTAGGTGGCCTAGTGGCAAGAAGCTGCACTGCAATCCCAGAGGTATGCAGTTCGAATCCACTAGGTGCTTTACTGGAGAAGGAGGGACAATCTCCTCCTCCGCAAGTCAGATCGGATTTGACAGTACACACACAGAAAATAATAAAATTTAAAAAAATGTTCAAATCTACCATTTGCTCAGTGGGAGAAAGATAGGCAGTCTCCTCCCTTGCAATTTGTTGTTGTTAGGTGCTGTCAAGTAGAGTATGACCTGTAGCAATCCTATGAAGAACAAATCTGAACCCTTCCTTATACTCCCCGACATTAGAGCCCATTGCGGCAGTCACCATGTCAGTCCACCTAGTTGAGCATCTTCCTCTCCTTCGCCGACCCTCTGCCTTTTTCAAGCATTGTGTCCCTCTCCAAGGAACAGCCCCTCCCAGCAACATGCCTGAAGTATGTGAGGCAAATCTTTATCATCTTTTCCTCCAAAGAGCACTGTGGTTACACTTTCTCCAAGACATACTTATTATTTCTCCTGGCAGCCCGTGAGATATTCAGTACTCTTCTTTAACACCATAGCTCAACGGGATCAGTTTTTCCATCATTCTTATTTATTGTTCAGCTCTCAGATGCATAGCAATTGATTGGAGAGACTATGGCCTGAATCAGACACACCTTAGTCCTCAAACTGACATCATTGCTCCTCAATAATTTGGAGATATTTCTAACTGCAGACTTTCCTAGTGCAGTACAACTCCTGATTTCCTGACTGGTAGTGTCAACGGTGTTAATTGTAGAGCCAAGTAATGTGAAGTTGTTGACAGTTTCATCTTTTCTCAATTTATGATGATGCTGCCTTTTCATCCTGTGGTAATAATCTTCGTTTTCTTGACATTGAGGTGCAATCCATATTGAAGGTTGTGTTCTTTGATCTGCAACAAGTACTTCAATTCCTCCTCAGCAAGCATGAGTTGTGTCATCTCCATAATGCAGATTATTAATGAGTCTTCCTCTGATCTTAATGCCACATTCTTCATAGAGCCTACCATCTCGAGTAATTTGCTCAGCATACAGATTGAATAGGTACGAAGAGAGAATACCACTCTGACTCACTCCCTTCTTAACTTGAAACCATATGTGTTCGCTTGCTCTGTTCACACAGCAGCCTCCTGGTGCAGGTATAGGTTTGTTTGTTTTTTTATAGCAAAATTAAGTGCTCTAGGATTCTCATTCTTCTCAGTGTTAGCCATAACTTGTTATGATGTTATGATCTACGTAGTCCAATGCCTATGCATAGTCAATAAAACATAAATAAACATTCTTTTGGTATTCTTTACTTTTAGCCAGGATCCCTCTGACACCAGCAGTGATGTCCTTGGTGCCATGGCCTCTTCTAAATCCTGCTTGAACTTCTGGCAATTCCCTATCTCTGTACTGTTCTAGCCATTTTTGAATGATCTTCAGCAGTATTTTTTTTGTGTGTGATATTAATGATATTTTTTGATAGTTTCCATATTCTGTAGGATTACTTTTCTTGGGAAGGGGAATAAATATGGACCTCTCCCAATCCATTGGCCAGAGAGCTATCCTCCAAATTTCCTGGCATAGACTGGTGAGTGTGTCCAAGGTTGCAATTAAAACTAGTCAGTTGGTATCCCATGGCCTACTGTGGCCTTATTTTTTGTCACTGCCTTCAATGCAGCTTCCACTTCCTCTTTCATTACCATTGGCTCCTGCTCATATGTTACTTCTAGAAGTTTTTCAGTGTCACTCACTTCTTTTGGTACAATAACTCTGTGTATTCCCTCCATCTGAGAACTCATGCGATTTACCACTTCTGAAAACTCACTGAAGGGTCAATTATGAGTTGATTTTAACTCAATGGTACATAACAATAGCAACAAAAAGTAATTTAATAAAATATTTCCTGATTTAAACTTTTAAAATATATTTTATTTTATACTGATTTATTTACAAAGTTTGAATACATTGTTTTTCACAAAAGATCCTTCCCATTTCCTTCACCCCCCAACCCATTGAATTGTGCAGCCCTATGGTTAACAGCCCCCCCATCCTCACCCCTCTGCTTCCATCCTCCCCCTCCTTGAATCCTTATTCTATAATAATGGTTTTTACGGTATTTGTCTTTGTGAGACTGAGTTCACTTAGTATAATGCTCTCCAGTGCCTTCCAGCTTAGGTAGTAATTTACAAAATCATTGCTCCTGCATGCTGTGTGGTATCCCATTGTATAATGTACCACAACTTCTCAGTCCATTCGTTTGTGGTTAGACATCTAGGCTGTTTCCATGTTTTTGTGATGATGAATAATGCTGCTATGGACATTAGTGTACAAGTCTCTGTTTGAGCCGCAGATCTCATTTTCTTGGGGTATATTCCAAGCAATAGAATAGCTGGGTCATATGGAATTTCTACGTTCAGCTTTTTGAGGAAGCACCAAACTGCCTTCCAGAGTGGTTGTACAATTTTACAATCCCACCAATAATGTATAAGAGTACCTATCTTGCCACATCCTCATCAACATTTATTACTTGTTGTCCTGTTAAACTTTGCCACTGTTTCTGGAGTGAGATGGCATCTCATTGTGGTTTTGATTTGCATTTCTCTTATTGCCAGTGATTTGGAGCATTTTTTTAAAGTGTGTCTGTTGGCCACTTGAATATCTTCCTCTGTAAGAGTTCTTTCCGGACCTCAAAATCTACTGCACAGTAGTAACCAAAACAACATGGTGCTGGTACAATGACAATCACATAGACTAGAGGAATGGAATTGAGAACCCAGAAATAGGCCCAGCTATCTATGGTCAACTGATATTCGACAAGGAAATAAAACTATCAAATGGGAAAATGACAACCTCTTCAAAAACCAGTGCTGACATACCTAGACTGTTACTTACAGAAAGCTGAAACAGGATCCACATCTCACACCATACACAAAAATCAACTCAAGGTGGATCAGAGCTCCCCTGGGAGTAAAGCCCCAAATCATAAAGTTCATAAGAGACAAATTGAGATCAAGCTTAGAAGGCCTAGTCTAAGGAATAGACTCCCAAATACAGCCAAAAATGTACAATCTGAAGAGGATAAAATTGATGAATGAGACCTCATAAAGATTAAATCCCTGTGGACATCAAAAACTTTTCCCAACAGGATGAAAAGAAAACCTACTGACTGAGAACAAACATTTGGCAATATCTCAGATAAGAATCTCATAACGAAAGTTTATAGAATACTCCTGGACCTTTACAAGAAAAAGACTGATAACTCAATTACAAAATGATTTAAACTTTTAGAAACCGGAAGCTTCATTCTTTATTTTATTTATAAAGATGCTGTATATATAGACTTAGAGAAGAGTGGATACAAATAGTAGAGAAAAAAAGAAATTATAGAGAACACAAGAGCCCTAGAGATTTAATGAAACAGAAATACCAAAACTGAGTATGCCTCAGTAAGTGTATCTAGAAACTTCTTTTAGTATTATAAATTACCAGGATTCCTAATCAATTAAAATCTATAGATCTCCCCCCCCCACCCCAACCTGCTAGCCACAACCCTGCTTGCTGAAACTGAGGAGGACCTGAAGCGCTTGCTGCAGAGGGTCAAGGACTGCAACCTTCAATATGGATTGAGGCTCAGTGCCAAGAAGACAAAGATTCTCACCCTTGGACCAACTGGCAGCATCAGGATGGATGGTGAAGAGATTGAGATTGTTCACAGCTTTAGTCTGCTTGTCTCCACAGTCAGCACTCTTGGCAACAACAGCCAGGAAGTTAAAAGACATATTGTGATGGGAAAATCTGCTGTTAGGGACCTCTCCAAAGTACTGA
>NW_006399939.1:1481342-1503024 GCF_000299155.1 Elephantulus edwardii | reverse complement strand
TTTTATTTTATACTGGTTTACTTACAAAGGCCATATACTTTCTTTTTCACACCAAATCTTTCCCATTTCTTTTACCCATCTCTCCTTCCATTCATCAAATTGTGTGGCCCTATGATTAACAACCCCTAGGTCCTCACCCCTCTGTTCCTCCCCTTCTTCCCTCAGATCCTCATACACATTCTACAATAATGGTTTTATACCATAGTTGTCCTTATGGAACTGAGTTCACTTAGCATAATATTCTCCAGTCCCTCCCGAGTTAGGTAGTAGTTTACCAAACCGTTATAAAGTAATTATTATAAAACATATCAAATGGGGAAATGACCTCCTCTTCAAAAACTGGTTCTGGTTCTGGCAAAACTGGACTGCTACCTGCAGAAAGTTGAAACAGGATCCACATCTCACACCATGGACAAAAATCATCTCAGGACTGAAAAACAAATCAAGGGTGGATCAGAGATCTGAGAGTAAAGCCCCGAAACCGTAGAGTTCATCAAAGACAAACTGGGACCAAGCTTAGAAGGCCTAGTCTATTGTATAAAGAGACGACCAAATACAGCCAGAAATGTTCAATTTGGAGAGGATAAAATTGATGAATGGGACCTTCTAAAGATTAAATCCCTGTACTCATCAAAGCTTTCTCCTCTTCTTTACTAAGTATTATGTTCTTATCCATGAATTGATTCCTCTGATAACATGTCCAGGGTATATGAGACAAAGCCTTGCCATTCTCTACAAAACATTCTGGCTGTATTTCTTCCAAGATAGGTATGTTCTTCTGTATATCCTGGTATATTAAAGATTTCTCACCAGCATGATATTTCGGAGGTATTATTATTTTTTTATAGGTATTAATTCTTATTTGGTCATCCTTACTATCTAGTTTTCACATGCATATAAAAGAGATTGAAAATACCATGGCTTGGGTCACATGCACTTTAGTATTCAAAGTGACATCTTTGCTTTTAATACTTTGTTGTTGTTGTTAAGTTCCACTGAGTCGTAGACGACTCATAGCGACCCTATGAACAAAAGACCTGAACACTTGTATAACTTTCATCATTTCTCCAAGTCTGTAGGGTTTCTGGTGGCAATCTGTTTCAGAAGTGGCTGCCACTCCTGCTTCCAATCTTGTATATTTGGTGAGCTCCACCAAACACTGTCCACCATGGGTAACCATTATCGCATTTGTCATATCAGTGTCACGGTGTTCAGCATCACAGTAACCATGAGTTACCTCTGTACAGCAAATGGACAGACCAGTGCTATACCACTTAGAAGAATATTTGACCAAAAACTATTAAAATCGGCCTGAGGGCTGCAGACTAAAATCACCACCTTTGTTGGTAGTATCACTTTCTGTCCACTAGGCCGACTGAGCTCTCTCTGTTGTTTAGGGAGGTCTTTTGCTGCATATTTACCCAGTATGCTGTTTGTTTTTTTGACTGCTGCTTCTAAAAGAGTTGATTAGATGACTTGACTGGTGTTTGGGATATGGTGGCTTGGATTCCAGCATGGAAGCAATATGCAGGCCACCACAATACAACCAATTGACAGGTGAGTGGTGGCTTTGTGAGTTAGAAACCTGTAATAATGGTCTGGAATGACTTAAAGTCTTAAAGTCATCAGTAAAGAATCAAGTCGTCAGAATGCAGTGATAGAAACAGTATTAATGCCCACACTTGAAAAGAAAGGTAAGATAAGTATAGAACTCTTTGTATAAAACCCGTGAAAGGTTTCTAGTCCTATGAAAGCTACTTACTGGGAGCTTCTGCCAGAGGTGGAGGTGTGTCTCTGTGTGTAGTTGGGTGTGGAGAGCTTTCTAGAGCCTAAGGACAGTGTGTTCTGGTCCCAGGTTTGCAAAACACACTGTCTACGTGCTGACCTGAATATGAGCGTGAGAGTGTGAAGTATTTTTCCCTGCCTCACCTAATTTGGTAAGGTACAGACTTTTCACTCAGGTTCCACACTGTCTCTTCTATTACTCAGAAACGTGCTTATTCTCATTAAGGCTGGTAGTGGATTGTAATGAGAGATCACTCTAAGGAATCTGAGGTGCCCTTGCTCCTTTGGGGAATATGCTTTTGGATAGGGTTTTTTAAAGGTTATGGGGGTTATTTTTGTTTTTTTGTTTTGTTTTTGTTTTTAATTTTTATTTTATCATTTTCTGTGTGTGTGTACCGTCAAATCGGATCTCACTGGTACAGGAGGAGATGGCCCCTCCTTCTCCGGCAGAGCATCTGGTGGATTCAAACGCGTATCTCTGGGATTGCAGTTAAAGGTTATGTTTTGAGCATTTCCTCATAGCACAGTACTGAGTGTGTTGGAAAAAGAAATGGCATCCACTTCCTAAACAACATGCCTCTGGAAACTCTATGAACTTTGAGAAACAATGATAGTTACAGAAAGGCTTCAGGTCTTTTGTTCATAGGCTCACTGTGAGTCGTGCTCGACTAGATGGCAATCAACAACAGCAACTACAACAACAACAACAACTAAGTGTGTTACATACTTCATTTAATCTTCACAACCACCCTAGTAGGTACTGTTATTAGTTCCAGTTAGTGGTTATTAATATAATCTCACTAGAGGATCAGCTATGTTGGTTCCAGTGTGACAGCTACGAGTTTATTTTAAAAAACATCTTATTTTATAAATGAGGACATTGAAACTTAGAGAGGCTAGTTGAATTGTAGTTGGCTCTGTTGTTGTTATGTGCTGTCGAGTTGCCTGAAACTCATAGTGACCCTGTGTACACCAGCTATAAAACCTGCTCTGTCCTGAGCCAATCTCATCACCTCTGACAGACCTAATTTGTAGCTCCAGTCACTGACTCAATCCATCTCATCCTGAGTCTTCCTCTCCTGTGCTGTCTCTCCGCCCTTCCAAGCACGAAGTGCTATTACAAAAGTACCACAGGTATTATGATGAACAAATTTATTTTCTTATAGTTGAGGAAGCTACACGTCGAAATTCAGAGAGCTTGCTCCTAGAGTAGGTCTTTCTCCATCAGCTTTGGAGGATGGTCTTTGTCTCATATGGTTTCAGCTCTTGGGCAGTCTTCCTGTCTTTTAGGATTAGCTCCCCTAGGTCTAAGAAGTGCTCAGTGCAGAGACCTTGGCTTCAAAACTGTGTTCCATTCCTGGTTCCTCTTCTTGTTGTACTGAAGTCTTTGCTCTCTTCTCTCTCCCTTTGTATCTTGTGAGAGAAAAGGTGAGAAGGCCACATTCCAGGGGAACTCCTTTTATATAGATCAGGGCTGTGACTTAACCAAGGGTGTTGCCTCTCATCCCATTCTCCTTATGATTGATTGGGTGATAACATTGTGAAGGATGAGCACATTATGGTACAACTGCCAAACCACGGAGAATTATGGCCAAGTGAAATTGATAGCTTTTTTTTGGGGGGGGACATAATTTAATCCATGATATATGTTAAATTGAATATGAATGCAACTTTAAAACCAGTACAACTTTAAAAAAAAAACCAAATTAACTCTGGTTGAGTTGGTTCTGACTCATGGTGACCTTCTGTTGGGTATCTAAGAAGATAAGTCTTAATTGGAGAAGTAAGTCCATGTCTACCCCATGGAGCAGCTAGTGGTCTTAAACTACCAAAGACATATATAGTCAGGCTTTTGGTTAGCAGGGCAACGTATTCTGCCACCAGTGGTCCTTAACTCACCTTCATTATTGTTAGATGGCATTGAGTTGATGTCAACCGTAGTGACTCTGAATAACAGACGAGTGAGGATGACAGAACCTTGCTCTGTCCTGCCTCATCCTCATTATCTCTGATATGATGGAGCCCATTGTTAGAGTCAGTCCATACTGTTAAGTGTCTTCTCTTTCTCTAATCCTCCACCTTTCCCAGCATGATGTTCTTTTCCAAGGACTGGTCCCTTTTGACAATATGTGTAAAGGATGTGAGGTGAAGTTTTATTATCCTTGTCTCTGATGAACACTTTAGCTACCCTTTGTCCAATACAGACTTGTTTGTTCTTTTGGCAGTCAGAACATAGGATATCCAGTACCCTTCACCAGCACCACAGTTTAAAGGTGGTGAAGTTGTTCTGTCATCCTTATTCATTATCCAACATTCAAATGCATAGGATGCAGTTGAAGAGACATGGCTTTGTTCAGATGCACCTTCGTCTTTAAACTAACATCGTTACTCTTTTTTTTTCTATAATTATATTTTATTAATTTTCATAAACATTTACAGAGATTTTGGGTTTCCATTCATTCATTGTTGCACTATTCTCTCTACCCTCCTCCCAGTTTGTTCTTGTCCAAATGCCACAGTGCTTGTCAAAGCCAGTTCTGATTAATCTTCTTTGTCAGTGTGTCCTTTGCCATTCCCTATCACTCCTCCCTGAGAGAGACTTCACCCTGAGTCATAAGGGAAAGGGGATGGCGTATTCTCTTAGCTACTTCCTGCTGAAAAGGGACGCTGTGGGTTTCAGGGTGAAGATCTTCTCTCACTACTCTAAAGGGCCCCTTTGGCAGTAGGAAACACATAGACTATTATGGAGATTGATTTTGGAATTTAGATGCACTCTTATTGATTGTGCTTGGCCGTACATGTTCATATCCTTGAAGATGTATCATGGGGGTGTTGCAACCTAGAAGACACAAATTTGACTAACAAGTTATAAGTACATGAGTCAAAAATTATGGAAAAGTAAAAGAAAAGATTCTTTCATTGTTTTACAAACCCTCCCCTCCACCATGTAGCCTTCGATCTAGTCTCCTGTGATGACAGAAATACCTAGTTATATATCTCTTTTAAACAGTTTTCTCCCTCCTCTGTTTCAGTGCAGTATACATTATTGAACCCATCTTACTCAGTCTCTCCCCAACCCCAAGGACAGTCCCATTCTACAACAGTGGCATCATGTAATATTTGTCCTTTTGTGACTGGGATATTTCACTCAGCATAATGTTCTCCAGAGTCAACCATTTTGAAAAATATTGCATGAGTTCCTTGTTTTTTAATGCAGCATAGTATTCCATTGTGCGAATATACCACAGCTTCTCTAGCCATTCGTTTGTTGATGGGACATCATTACTCTTTAATACTTTAAAGAAATCCTTGAACTTTCCCAATGCAACATTTTTATTTTTTTACTGCTACCACCACAGGTGTTGATTGTGGATCCAAGTTAAAGGAAATAATTGACAGTCTTTTCTCCATCTGTCATGATGCTGCCTGTTGGTCCAGGGTGAGGCTTTTTGTTTTCTTGATATTGAGATGTAAACCATATTGAAGGCTGTTGTCTTACAATGTTAGAAGTCTTTGACGGTAGAAGACGAATTGATGCTTTGAATTTGCATTTTAGAGAAGGGCACTGAACATCCCATGGTCTGCCAGAAGAACAAACAAATACGTCTTGGAAAGGTGCAGCCAGAGTGCCTTTTGGAGGCAAAGATGATGAAGCCTCACCTCACGTACTTTGGGCATGTTGCTATGAGGGGATACTCTTTGGAGAGGGATATGATGTGAAAGAAAGGAGACCCTTGACCAGGTAGATTGACAGAGTGACTGATGCACTGGGCTCTAAAGTGTCAGAAAGTGTGAGGATGGTACAGGATAGGACAGGTTCAGATCTTTTGTTCTTAGGGTCACTATGTGTCATACCCAACTTGATGCCATCTCACAATAACAAGGAGAAGTCTTTGACTGTAACTTTAGGGTGCCTTATATGCGAGCACTGAAGAGCAAAAACCCAAGACTTATTAAATACGATGTACAAAATGTCATTTTAAATGCTTATCTGGGAGCTCTGGTGGCCTAGTGGCGAGAAGCTGCACTGCAATCTCAGAGATATGTGGTTCGAATCCACCAGATGCTCTGCTGAAGAAGGAGGGGCAATCTCCTTCTATACCAGTTGGATCTTATTTGATGGTACACACTCAGAAAATATTAATAATAATTTAAAAAACTCCTAAAAATGCTTATCTGTTTAATGCATTTGGAGATAGTTTTGTTTATAATCTCTATTTCATACATGAGGAAACTGTAGGACAAAGGTACTAAATAAATTGATACAACTAGAATTCTAATGTAGTAATCTAATTCCAGAGTTCATTTTATTAAACTCTATCTTATAAAACCTTTGAATGATAAAAAGATGAAATGCCAACTATTGAATAGACCTATATGTGGGCCCTTCAATAAGTACAGGGACTCCAAGGACTTCATTTAACATTTATGCCAAGAGGGGACATCCTGGGAAGTGGTGAGGAGATGCTCTGCAAACCCAAAGGCACAAAGTTCAAATCCACCAGCTGCTCCATGGGAGAAACATGGGCAGTCTCCTCTTGTGCCATTTACTGCCTCTGAGACCCCACTCAAAGGTCAACTGTGAATTGATTCCAACTTGATGGCATGTAACAACAACCTATGCAGGTTCTTGAATAAATAAAGACACTCCAAACACTTCATTTAACATTTGTCAGGAGGTGTCAGATGGTCTTGGGAATCAGTATGTATCAGGGCATGGTAAAATTCCAGTTCCTTCTTGCCATGAGACACATCTTTTAGAATCAGGCAATGAGGATACCCTCATGTAAGAAACCACTTGAATGAAGCTCTGGTGGCCTAGTGGCAAGAAGCTGCACTGTAATCCCAAAGAAATCACTTGGGAGAGTTTTATTAACACTAATTTCTGTATATTAATTAGCTTTGTGATGATGAATAAGTTACATAACCTCTGTGCTTTAGTTTCTACATCTGCAAAATATACATGATAATAGTATTTAACTAAAACATGTAAACCTATAGATGTTAGGTTGTTTCTACATTGTAAAAGGAGGTGTATTTGTTGTGGTGTTATGTGCAGTTGAGTCCAGTGTGACTCACAGCGACCCTATTCAGAATCCATTGATCTGAACTCTGTCCTACCCTGTGCCATCCTTATCATCCATGACATACTTGAGCCCATTGCTCTGTCACAGTACATCTCATTGAGAATCATCCTCTCTTTTGCTCACTTTCCACCTTTCCAAGCATGATATCCTTTCCAAGAAATAGCTCCTCCTCACAACATGGCCAGAGTACAGAAGATGAAGCAGCAACATCTTTGGCTCCTAGGAGCACTATGGTTGGTTGCACTTTCTTCAAGACATACATACCTGTTTGTTCTTTTGGCACATAATATTCATGGGATAGTCAGTACTCTTCTCCAACACCACAACTCAAAGGCATCAGTTCTTCCTCTGTCTTCCTTGTTCATTATCCAGCTCTCAGATGCAAAGCAAGTGATTGAAAAAAACAGGACCTGAATATGGCACACTGTAGTCTTTAAACTGACATCATTGCTCCTCAGTACTTTGGAGAGGTCCATGACAGCTCAATCTTCTCCCTTTGCAACACATCTTTTGTTTTCTTGTCTGTTGGTGCCAAGGGTATTCATTATGGATCCAAGTAAGACAAAATTATTGACAATCTCAGTCTTTTCTCCATCGATCATGATGTTGCTTATTGTCCTGGTGGTGAGGATTTTTGTGTTCTTGATGTTGAGATACAATCCATATTGAATGCTGTAGTCTTTGATCTTCTGCAGCAATCATTTTAAGTCTTCATTTCCAGCAAGCAAGGTTGTGTCATCTGTATAACATAAGTTGTTAATAAGTCTTCTTCCTATCCTGATCCCACATTATTAATCGTAAGACTCCAGCTTCTCAAATGATTTACTCGGCAAACAGATTGAATAGGTTTTGGAGAAAGGATACATTCTTGACGCACTTCCTTCGTCATTTTAAACCACATAGTGGTGTTTCCTTCTCTATTCAGGCACTTTCTTGGTCTACGTCTGGGTTTTATATGAGCATAATTAAATGTTTACCAGGGAGCTCTGGTGGCTTAGTGATAAGCAGCTGTGCTGCAATCTTGAAGGCACATGGTTCAAATCCACTGTCAGCTGTGCGGGAGAAGGATGGGCAGCTTCCTCCAGTGTGATTAACTGCATCTGAAAACTCACTGGAGGGTCAGCTTGGGGTTGGTTCTGACTCGAAGGCACATAACTACAACAACAACAACAGTGAAATGTTCTT
Source organism: Elephantulus edwardii (assembly GCF_000299155.1). NCBI lineage: Eukaryota > Metazoa > Chordata > Mammalia > Macroscelidea > Macroscelididae > Elephantulus > Elephantulus edwardii. The sequence continues at coordinate 1,494,967 of NW_006399939.1, read as the reverse complement.
GGAGTCCCGTTCTTCTTAATTATAGTTATTATGATCTTATGGTCAAAGGCCTTTTATATAATGAGTAAAACACAAGTTGACATTCTTCTGTTATTCCCTTCTTTCTGCTAAAACCCATCTGACATCAGCGATGATATTCCTGATGCCATAGCCTCTTCTAAACTTAGCCTGAATGTTCTTTTAATGTGTCTAGATGTAGCCTCAATAAATATGAGCTGCCATTAATGTATTTTTTATTAATATTTTAATTTATACTTTAATGGAAGTTTACAGAAAACTTGGATTTCTATTCATTCATTGTTGTGCATTTTCCTCCCTACCCCCTCCAGTTTGCTTTTCTATTTAAAAAGATTCTTTCATTGTTGCACAATTTCCTCTCTACCTGACCTAATATTATATATGTGAAAAATCATGAAACATGATTTTCAGATTTCCTTCTGTGAGGAAGATAATTGACTGAGCACCCAGCTCTAAATCCCTCATCTTGTTTATTCACACTGAGGTGAGACATGAGGTAAACCAACTTTTATGAGATAAAAGTCTCCTTTACTAGTCCAGAATGAAAGCTGCATAGTGGAGTGGAGTGGGGGCCAGGGAGGATTGTATAACAATGAAAGAATTTTTTTTTTACTTTTTAAAGAGGAAAATGAACTGGAGAGGGAGAAGGGAGGGCAGGGAGAAAAGTGTACAACAATGAATGAATGGAAATCTAAAGTCTCTGTAAACTTTCATTAAAATAAATTTAAAAAAAATAAAGTCTCCTCTATTGTGTGACTTTGCCTGTAGAGCTGTATTCTAAGTTCTCCCTCACTCCCACCTTCTCTCTCTCACTTTCAAGGACATGACCTGCATTGTCTGAAGGCTTTCGTAGGTTTCTGTGGCTTATTCTCTGCTTTTCTTCATGGGCTTCCCCTCAGTATAACACTTGCATGGCTGATCTTGTCTTAGTGTCTGACTCTCAGAGTACCTGCACTAAGATAACATCAGATGGTCATGAAGTTATACAATTTTTTAAAAGCCTTGGCAAGGATTCTGACATAGAAGTCTTTCCATATAGAAGACTCTTAAGTGTTACTAATCTTATTTTTTTGTCTTTGCTGATATCATAGCATGTGATACTTGTCTGACTGCCAGTCTCAGTTCTGAGATTGTTTTGTTTTGGATTAATCCTGATAAGCAAACGGATTATAATTTGTTTGATTATATTTAGCAAATTTATTTTTGTGTGACTAAAACAAGTGAACCTTCCAAATCCAAATCTATGCTGGGAAATGTTGATTTTTTTTTTAGTAGAAAACTCTTAAGACCTTAAAATTTTTGGAGTTTTTTTTATTTTTGAGGGAAGAAAAGAAATTTAAAAAATTAGAGTAGGCATGCCAACTTCCTAAAGTTTCATAAACAAAGTTTGTAACATACAGTACTGGTTGCTTTAAAATATTTATAAACATGTTTACAAAAGCACCTCTTTCTTGTCTTCTTTCCCCTACCCCCTTGTTTCTTTTTCCTTTTGTTTCTGAATGTTATATTATGTACCATTAAGTCAGAATTTACTCACAGCTGACCCTCCGGTGGGTTTCTAAGAGGCAGTGAATTAAAAAAAAAAAAAAAAAAGAGGCAGTGAATCACATGGGAGGAAATTGCCCATCTCTCTCCCTCAGAGCAGCTGGTGGATTTGAACTACGTGCCTTTGGGATGGTAGTACAGCTCCTTACCACTGGACCAGAGCTCCCCTCTTCATATAAAGCAAGGCAAAATGTGCCTTCTTCTGAGAAACGTATGTCATAGATGAGAGATACGACGTTTTGCAAATAATGGTAGTGCAAAGTAGCAGTGTAGTAAGCAGCCTATAAGAGTGGTAACTGCCACGGCATGTTCTCAGTGTTATCAGCAACTTTGTAATTGTGATAGACAAGGACAGCAGTTTCTCTAATGGCCTAGTTTTGTGGTAGACTTTGGGGAATGGTTTCTGGAAATGCAGTCTTTCCAAAGATTTTTTAAGTGTTAAAGAGTGTAGGCAACTTGAGGATGGCTGAGTCTGACTTCTGCTAACTCCACAAGGGGAACTGTCCCCATCAACAACATGTATAGTGAAATTAATTCCTGTAAGGTCAGACATGATCTCCTGTATTCTTTTACCTACTTCTACATATTCTAACACTAATCTTGCTGTTCTGTCGAGTCTAAAACCCACTGCAATGACTACAGTGACTTTACAGACCATATTCATGGTTAAGGGATTTATTGGGAAAGTCAACAGGTTATAATTCAGGTTGGCAGCAGGATACACTTCGTCATGGACATTTTCTCAAGTGTGGTCATAGACCCTTTGACCTTCAGTCTCATGGCTTAGGCCAGTGTTACAAAGTTCCCTTGGTCCTTCCAGTTACGGTGTCTTCTCTCAGTCCTCCAGCCAGTTTGGGGGAAGGCTTTGGCTCAGTAGGGCAGCTGTCTTAAATCAGCTCTGTCACAAGTTGGTCCTTGGTTCTTTGCTAAGGCTGCTGTTGTTCCTGTGTAGATCTTGCTCTTGCTGGCACAGGAATCTGTGGCCCCAAAGGACTAATGCTACTTCCTTTTCTTGTTGGTACTGATATTCTCAGTTTCTGCTCCCGAATCTGTTCACTTTAATGACAATGGTCTACACTTGTGAATAGACTAGATACAACCTGTATGTGTGTGCACCCACACTTCCATATGGCAAAGTCAAAGTCAGTGACTAGGAAAGCTATTTTTTTACAATAAACCCTTGACACTATAGTAAGTTGTTTGTTGTTGTTATGTGCCATTGAGTCACATGTGACTCATAGCAACCTAATGTACAACAGCTCTGAAACCTTCTCTATCTTGAGCCAACCTTATAGTCTCTGACACATTTACCCCATTACCTCAGTCACTGAGTCAATCCATCTCTACACTGTCACTCCACCCTTCCAAGCATGTGTCCCTTTCCAGGGACTGGTCCCTTCTTGCAACAAGCCCAAAGTATGTCAGACAGAGCTTCAAAATCTTTACCTCCAAGGAGTAGCCTGGTTTCACCCTCTCTAGGATGAACCTGTTTGTTCTCCTAGCAGTCTGTTATAGACTCAATACTCTTCTCCAGCCCCACATATCAAAGGCATAAATTAGCCTTTTTTCATCCTTAGTTATTGTCCAGCTTTCTGATGCATAGCACCTAACTGTGAAGATCATGGCCTGGATCAGGCACACCTTAGTCTCTATACTGACATCGTTGCTCTTAAGTACTCTGGAGAAGTCCCTGACAACAGACTTAATAAGTGTGATAAGTTAATAAATATATTGTGTGAGTTGTAGTTGTTTGGTGGGGTGGGGAGTAGAACAAATGGATTCTAAGAGATGTTGTTCCTTATCCTCAGTCACTGTTTGGACAAGGTAGCTAAATTTCAGTGCTATTGTAGAGATTTAGAATAGTTCTAAAAGTTGGAGATCACTTTTATTAGCCCAAGCACAGTATTTGTTAGTCATTTAAGAAGTCTGAGTACGTTAATAGAAGTTTGATGGAATTTTTCTTGCTGTTCTTTTTTAAAAGCCATAAGCTTTCACAATAGTATATCAGAAAAGACAGTCTTCCCATCAACAAATGAATGGATAGAGAAGCTGTGGTATATTCACACGATGGAATACTACACAGCATTGACAAACAAGGAGCTCTTAAAATAATATATAAAATGGGTGATCCTGGAGGACGTTATGCTGAATGAAGTATCTCAGTCACAAAATGACATACTACGTAATGCCACTGGTATAAAACAGGACTGACATGGGGCTTGGCGGGAAACTAGGAAAAGAGGGGATAAATAATGAACACTGCACTTAAATAGATGAGGGAAAGAACTGTCTAAAAGAAATATATGACTAGGTATTATTTGCATGACAACAGTCCAGAATAAGAGGTACACGCAGAGTGCACTCGGGGGAGGTGGCAAGGGAGGAAATTGTACAACAATGAAGGAATCTTTTTAAAGAGAAGAGCTAACTGGGAGTGGGTAGTGAGGAAAATGTGCAACAATGAATGAGTGGAAATCCAAGTTTTCTGTAAACTTTCATTAAAACAATAATAACAAAACAGACAATCCATCTGCCCATTTCTAGTTCATGATCCTGCATATATCCTTCATAACAACTAAGTTATCTTGTTTATACATTTGTATTTTTAGTTATTTCTATTTCTTACTAGGATATAACTGATGAGGGCAGGTGATCTTAACCTTCTTTATATTCTCCAAATCTAGGGGTTGTTGGTGGTTCAGTAGTAAAATTCTTACCTTGCATGCAGAAAACAGGGTTTGATGGTTGGCCGCTTTACCTCATGCATAGCTACCACCTTCTGTCAGTGGCGGTTAGCTTGTTGCTTAGACATTAGACAAGTTTCAGGAGTGCTTTCAGACTAGGATGGACTAGGAACAATGGCTTTGTGATCTACTTTCAAAAAAGCAGCCATGAAAACACTATGGATTGCAGTGGTCCACTTTGCAGTCAATCATGGAATTGGTGCAGGTCCAGGCTGTGTTTCATGGGGACGCTGTAAGTCAAGTCAGCCAACTGAGTGGCAGCTGGCAGCATCTCCAAAATCTTGCACAATTTCTGGCACAAGATAAGTGCTTCAAGGGGAGCTCTGGTGGCCTAGTGGCAAGGAGCTGCAACTACAATCCCAGAGGTGCACGGTTCGAATCCACCAGATGCTCTGCCGGGGAAGAAGGGGCAATCTCCTCCTGTACCAGTCAGATCTGATTTGATGGTACATGCACAAAAAAAATAATAAAGTAAAAAAAAATTATATAAAAAAAAGATAAGTGCTTCAGTGCTGAATGAGCAGAAATTAGGTAGCAGAATAAATAAAGTAAGTAAAATAGAGAAAATGCATTCAGGGCTACAAGTAGTAAACTGAATTTCTACAATGTAAAAGATACTGTCCTAGAAAAAAGTGTGACTTGTCAATCTGTCCTATATCCCTTTGCCTTTGAACTCTGGTTACATGTAAGGTTAGTTACTTAGATGATGACATCATAGTTTCTTTGTCTTGGTCATGCAACAGTAATATTTAACCCTTTTATTAAAAAAAAACCCAACAACAAAAAAACCCCCTAACAACCCCCCCTCCAATTTAAGTGGTAAGAAGAAAGACAATTTTATACAGTTTTGGGGACATCTCTATGAGATCCTGTTCATTAATTGGGAAGATTAATGTGCTGTGATTAAGAATGGAATTACCCTCGTAAACTAATCCTTGGGCCCTCTCCCTGCAGTTAGATGGCCCTTGCACTGTTTCCCTAGGGGCTTAAGGAAATAACTCATTCTGTGATTGGAATGTCAAGTCAAAACACATTTATCTAAGCAAAATTTTAATGATTTATCAAAGAGAGTGGGGATTTCCCCAAACTCATTTCAACTTTCTAAATTACTGATCCCATTTAGCTGCATTTTTCTGAAGCACCTTTCTTTAAACAAAGGAATTACTATGGAAATCATCAAATGTGTTTTTTAAGAAGCTTCTCACTACCTTTTGTTTGATAAATAGGAACCTGTTAAAAGTAAATACTGTTTGTGAAGGTGCTTACTGAATTGACTTACTATTCTTTGCAGGGGGTAATAGCTTCTCCTGACCCAGCCATCCTATTATTCAGTTTAAAGTCTTGTTAATGCTATTATCTGACCCCTGAGATTACAGGTAATTGTGATAAAACACAAGCTTCAGTTTCTGTAATCTCAGACAGAGATCTTTTTAGACCCAGGCCTTCATATCTTCATATCAGGTGTTGGTTAAATTCAGACTTCTCTCACCTGGGACAGAATGACTGGCCTTAGAAAATACAGACATCTGGCAGGAACAGGGCTGGTTGCATTAGGTCCAATTGTATCTTCTCTTTAAAAAAGAAAATATTCATGTGGCAGAACTCCTTCTGTGGCCAGCTTACATACAATGTGTTCTAAATGGGAAAATTATAGATTTTAAAATAGGCATGTTTGAAACAATAACACTTTTGAATGTGACATGTTCCAAAGGCCACATGTCTTTGGCTTTGCTTGTTAAATGGAGAGGTTGCCAGAACCACTTGGCTCCATGGTTCTCATGCCTGAAAGTTCTGCAAATTGACATGTAAGTAGGCAACATACAAAGACTTTCAGTCCATGTGAAAGTAAGTTCGGTCTTTAGGCTGGCTGCCCTCTTCTCTGTATGGAGATCTTTCCAGCTTTGCTTCTTCTGTCCTATCCTAGTTTTTCCAAAAAGAGAGAGTGTGTCTAGTATTTCAGCATGTTAACTGTACAGGCAACGTGAGACTAGCTCTCAGGCCACTGTTCATCCTGTCATATGGAAGGAATTGCCTTTCAGGGGAGATTATAATTGTGTATATAGCCACACAAGTGCACATTCTGCCTGGAGGAAAATGCTCTGAAGAGGAGGCCTAATGCTGCCACTCAAGTCTTTTTGTGGAGGGCTGCATAAGGAGCCCTTACATGGCACAGTCAACTCTTTTGGTCTAATGAGTCATCTTTTTGTGTGATGCCTACTTTAACATAAAGGGGAAATGTACTCTTCTCCAAGGGAATTGCTTTTATTGGCCCTGAAGCTTTGTCTGAGGATTTTGTATATTCTTGATGACATCATTTACAATGCTAAGCACACAGACAGTAAACAAAAAATAATTTTGCTTTGGGGCATCCAGACATAACTTAAATAGTCTGATTTAGAGAAATGATAATAAGCTTTATTAACAGGGAACACATGAGCTTAAACAACAAGCGTGACCCCAATCCTTTTTGGAATGTGATGTGTTGAGAGATGTCTGTATAGAAAACTAGATGCTCTATACTCTTGAAATATGTGCAGTTCATATCTGAGTCCATGGTCTAGTGTTAATTGTAAATACTAGGTCCTAGTTAATGAATAAAATGCCAGCGGACCATCTAAGTTAGTTACTCAGTTTCCCACTTGAGCTTTAGAGTTTCACTTATAAAGATGGAAAAGGTAATATTGCCACCTACCTCACAGGAATGTTAAAGATTGAGAAGATAAACATGTGGAGTTCTTTAAAAAGAAGTTGTTTTGTAAATAGAAAATAATCTTATTATTCTCCTTGATCACATTTCCCCAACAAATGGAGCTGATAAAAGTTACCTCACAGGGGGTTGAGAAGAGGAATTAATTAATATATGTCAGGTATGATAAAAGCAAACTGTTTAATGAGACTTAAACTTGATTGTCTTTTTTGATAGTCCATAAACCTCTGAACTTGACGATTAGAACAGCACATCAGCAGAGAACTGCCGGAAGTCCAGGCTGGGTTTAGAAGGGGTCGTGGTACTAGGAATATTGTTGCTGATGTTAGATGGATCTTGGCTGAAAGCAGAGAATACCAGAAGAATGTCTATCTGTGTTTCATTGATTATGCAAAGGCATTTGACTGTGTGGATCATAACAAACTGTGGCTGACTCTGAGAAGAATGGGAATCCCAGAACATTTAATTGTGCTAATACGAAACCTATACTTGGACCAAGAGGCAGTAGTCAGAACAGAGCAGGGTAACACTGCATGGTTCAAAATTGGGAAGGGTGTACGCCAGGGATGCATCCTGTCTCCATACCTTTTCAACCTGTATGCAGAGCAGATTATTCGAGAGGCTGGGCTCTATGAGGAGAATTGTGGCATCAGGATTGGTGGAAGGTCTATTAACAATCTCCGTTATGCAGATGACACAACCCTGCTTGCTGAAACTGAGGAGGACCTCATGAACTTGCTGCGAAGGGTCAAGGACTGCAGCCTTCAGTATGGACTGAGGCTCAATGTCAAGAAGACAAAGATTCTCACCACTGGACCAATTGGCAGCGTCAGGATGGATGACGAAGAGATTGAGATTGTTCACAGCTTCAGTTTGCTCGGCTCCACAGTCAACACCCTTGGCACCAGCAGTCAGGAAATCAAAAAGCGTATCGCGATGGGAAAGTCTGCTGTTAGGGACCTCTCTAAAGTACTCAGGAGCAACAGTGTCTCTCTGGAGACTAAGGTGCGCCTGATACAGGCCATGGTATTTGCAATCGCCTGTTATGCATCAGAGAGTTGGACAATGACTAGGGAGGACAGAAGGAGAGTGGATGCTTTTGAGCTGTGGTGCTGGAGAAGGGTACTGAATGTACCCTGGACTGCCAGGAAAACAAACAGATTTATCTTGGAGAGGATTAAACCAAGCTACTCCTTGGAGGCAAGGATTCTGGGGCTTCGTCTGACATACTTTGGACATGTTGCCAGGAGGGACGGGTCCTTGGAGAGGGACATCATGCTTGGGAGGGTGGAGGGACGGTGCAGGAGGGGAAGACCCTCTATGAGATGGATTGATTCGGTGACTGGGGTAATCGGGATGGGTGTGTCAGAGGCAGTGCGGTTGGCGCAGGATAGAGCAGGGTTTAGGGCTGTTGTGCATAGGGTTGCTATGAGTCGGAAACGAGTCGACGGCACATAACAACAACAACAACAACAACAACAGTGTTCTAATTTATTACATATGCAGTCTTTGGTCATATCTTCAAGAGTCGACGTGGTAAACAATGGTGAAAAAAAATATACGCATATAAAGTAGATAATGTCTTCAGGGAAAATGTCTTTTTTCCCTCTTCAAGGTTATGTCTACAAATAGTCTTTGGAGTCTTGCTAATCTTTGTTGCCATGTCTGAACATAGGGACTGTATTAACCTTTGCTCTTCCAGTAAATATTTATTTTTGATCTCTTATTTCTCAAGGAGAAACATACAGGCAAAGAAAAGAAGTGGTTATCTCACTTTCTGGCCTCTTACCATTTTTTTTTTGTTTTGGTAAGAGAAAAGAGCTCATCAAGGACCTGACACAAGACTTCTTAACTGAAAAATTCCTAAACCAAACCAAGTACTAAAAACAACTTTGGTTGTTCTCTTTAGAAGAGAAGGAATATCAGAGAACAATTTATATTTTTAAATGGCGAGATGATTCCTGGCATCTCTTGTTTTTAATAAGATTTCAGACAGCAAACCCTTAGGAAACCCCTCAGGTTATATTATGAGTTCGATATCTCATCTTTTGTTTCTGGTTGCAATTAACATTTGGAGAACTTAATTTCCAGTTTGCATTTTCTGTGTATAGCTGGCCCTCCAGTGGTTTTCAGAGCCTGGAAATTGCATGGGGGAGATTGCCCATCTTTCCCCCCTTGAGCAGCTAGTGGATCTGAACCACTTGCCTTTGGCTACTAGGCCATTAAGCTATGTTATTTAAATCCTAAACCCTTAGCCTCTGTCTAACATACTTTGGACATGTTGTGAGGAGGGACTGGTTCCTGGAGAGGGATATCATGCTTGGGAGGGTGGAGGGACAGCGCAGGAGAGGAAGGACCTCTATGAGGTGGATTGATTCAGTGACTGGGATAATTGGGATGGGAGTGTCAGAGACAGTGCGATTGGCACAGGACAGAGCAGAGTTTAGGGCTGTTGTACATAGGGTCGCTATGAGTAGCAAGCGACTCGACGGCACATAACAACAACAAAACAACAAACCCTTGGCCAAAGATCTTGGTTTCTTATATTAAAAACAAAAACCCCAGGGATAATATTCCAACTTCTAAGTACTGCAGCCTTCCAGTTGCTAGCTTTGGTGGGGCAAAGTGTTCAACTAGATGTCTTTGGTATGTAAACTAGAGTAATTCTCACATCCAGGAGAACTAGAAATTGATGACAATCTCATTCTAACAGTGGTCCTCACTTTTTTTATGAGGACTTAGGTTACATAATTTGCTCAAACTCATTCAGCTAAAGGTACAGAACGGAAGCTGGAATGCAGCTTATCAGACACTGAATGCAGTGGTGTGTTAGCCACTTGGCTTTCCACAAACAGATCCATAAAGTTCCAATTATTTCTAAGTATTTTCTTTCCTATTCAAGAAGGAGATGTATTGCACTGGGAAAATCTGCAATTAGGACCTCTCCAAGTTATTGAGGAGTAATGATGTCAGTTTGAGGACTAAGGTGGGTCTGATTCAAGTCATAGTCTTTTCTGATCACTTGCTATGCATCTGAGAGCTGGACAGTGAGTAAAGATGACAGAATAAGAATTGACACCCTTGATCTGTGGTGTTGGAGAAGAGTACTGAACATTCCATGAATGGCCAAGAGAACGAACAGATAAGTCTAGAAGAGGGTGCAGCCAAAGTGTTTTTTGGAGGTAAGAATGATGAGCCTTTGCCTCACATACTTTGGGAATGTTGCTAGGAGATGCTATTCCTTGGAGAAGGACATGATGCTGGGAAGGGTGGAGGGTCAGCAAAGGAGAGGATGACCCTTAAGCGGTGGACTGACACAGTGACTACTGCAGTGGGCTCTTGTGTGTCAGGAAATGTGAGGACGGCACAGGATAGAACAGGGTTCAGATCTTTTGTTCATAGTGTCGCTATGAGTTGTACTCAGCAGCACCTAACAACAACAGCATTCGATTTAATAAGAATTTGAGTGCAAGGGTTTAATATTTTGACTGAAATTTTTTGAGAATATTTGATATATTCCTTTGGTTCTTCATTAAAATATATAGAACAGAGCTGTCATTTTCTTGATAATGTGTTAGTTTAGATATCAGTTATTGTGCTGAAGCACTGATGTTATGACATTTTCCTGTGAGAGTGGACGTTATTTTTATCATATATAGGAGGAAAGAGAGACTAAATAGAACTTAAGTAATGTGTCCAGTGTCTATAAATAGCCGCTGCTGAAGCCAAGACTTGATTTTAGTTCTCTTGATTCTAAATATGGTGGTACCAGCCAATCAACAGTAGTTAAAACGCTAGTAAAGCCATTTATTTATGTTAAGACATTTTCCTTACCTTCATAACTCCCCTCTCTCCAGACTAATAATATCTACTGATCAGTAAGCTGTTGAGGTCTACTAATAGTTTATATCCATGTAGGTTTTATGCCTTTGATCTCTCAGGATAATAGGAAAAATGTGGGATGACTGTTGGAGATCGACCCTCTCTGAATCCCTGTCTCCCTAGCACAAAGGCTCATAACAAGAGAGAACTTCTCTTTTATTTATCTAAAGTCCAGAATGTGAAAGGTAGGATCTGTTCTAGGAAATCATCATGATATCTCATGATTGCAGCATTGCTATGCCATTTTTAATATGTGGTTTCCAAGAATGCCTGGATTATAGCCATTTCCAGCTCAGGCTCAAAAATCTCACTGCCGTCAAGCTGGAACTGACTCAAAGCTGACCCTCCACTGAGTTTCCAAAACCGTAAATTACACAGGAGGAGATTGCCCATTTTTCCTTCTTGGAGCTGCTGGTGAAATGAAAAAGGGGAGGAGGAATAAATTCAGGCCTAAGAAGCCACTGAGGCAGAAGTTGCAAACACTTTTTTTTAGATGAGAAATTATAAGAGCCAGCTAATTGCAAATTAAACTGTAATTGAACTCAGCCTTGACGATGATGTGTCTAAGAAGAAGGGGAGTAAAGGTTTTTGGGGAACACAAGAATCCCGTTTATTCTCGATGTACAGGGGAGGTGCAGTGTTGGTAGTTGCTTGCCCTTAGTGGTGAAGTAGGGATATACCTGTGAGTGTTGGCCTTTTCCTCTTCTGCCTCTCTCCCTCTGAGAGCAGAGGTGTCTCAAACCTTGTCCGTGTTCGACTCTCTCTTTCCTCCCTGCTTCCACTGAGCTCAGCTGCACCCTTTTTATTGTTTACTTGCTTAACTATTGTGTCGTTCGTCATTTTTTTGGTATCACTTCTTTGTCCTTTGGTAAACATTTTCAGAATAGTCCCTTTCAACACTTTTTCTGAGCTGCAGTGTGTTCTGTGAGCACACATAACATTGTTATTGTTGTTAGATAATGTCAGGTTTGAGTACTGCTCATAGCCGCCCTGTGAACAACAGATCTGAACCTTGTCACATTGTTATTGTTGTTATGGGCTGTGGAGTTTGAGTTTTTTCGATTATGTTTGTTGCTAGATGCTGGGTTACATCTTTACTGCCAAATAATTATTTGGTTTAATGCTAGATATCTATTAAAGAAATCTGTATCTTATCTCCAGAAAGCAAAGTTTATAATATATAAAATATCGATCTTCCTAGAATGAGAGTGATTTGTAAGGGATAGAGGAGGAGAGCAAGGAAAAAGTGGTGCCACAGAAACCGGGGGTGGAGAGAGTTTCAAGATGGAGAGTGTGCAGTGATGTTAAATGCCTTAGAGACGTCAAATAAGAGCTGAAAAGGAGGTTATTAGTGGCATTAGGTGAGAAATTTCAGTGGAGTAATGTGGCAGGGTGCCAGTTTCTCCTGGGTTGAAGAGAAAATGGGGAGACACTGAGTGTAGGATAGATTTTTTTCAAGAAGTTTGACCCATTAGGAAAGGAGAAGGAGAGAGAGAGTAATAGGAAGATCAGAGGGAGAATTTGTTACCGCTTGTAGTTTTTCAGATGCGAGAGACTTGAGTATGTTTATAGGTGGAAGAAAGGGGGATTGTAAAGGGAGAGAAAAAAGAACCAAGAAAAGGAAAAGATAAATAAATGCTGGAACAAACTTTCAGAGGTGAGAGGGAATTCAGGGATCAAAGGCAAGGTTAATTTGCAGATAGAAATCATTAGACATGTTATGCTTGAATCTATGAAGCTTTAAAATTATTTTAACTCAAAATATAAATAATCATTACTTATCTGTTAAACATTATACGTGACATTGTTACATTTCAAATTGACATTTTATTATACAGAGTTTCTCAGTAGAGCCAATGTAAAAGTCGGTGATTTTAAAAATTATTAATAATTAAAAAATAAATTATCACATTCTTTAAGAAATTTTTATAACCAAACATAATATTGAAATATGAATGCATTTTAGCATTTTTACAATACAGCATGAGTGGGCCTCCAAGTAGGTCCTAAAGCAGTTAGTTGTGTTACTGTTATATCTTTTGAGTCGGCTCTGACTCAAAGTGAGAACAGCAGGAGAAACTTGGATCCTGCAGCATCCTCACAATTTGCATTTATGCTCTCAATCCATTGTTACTCCTGTCATTCCGTCTCTGGAGTAAGTGTATTTGTTCAACAGAAGTAGGATGGATTGGTGCAACCACTGTGGAAGGTGGTATGGCGCTTTCTCAATAAGTTGCAAATAGAGATACCACTTGACCCAGAAATTCCACTACTGGGAATATACCCCAAAGAGATGATAACTGCCACCCAAGCAGATATATGCACACCCATGTTTATCACGGCTTTGTTCACAATAGCAGGGAGTTGGAAACAACCTAAGTGCCCATCAACAAACAAATGGATAGAGAAACTGGTATATTCACACAATGGAATACTACACTGCATTGAAAAACAAGAAACTAATGCAATATTATTCAAAATGGGTAACCCTGGAGGACGTTGTCTGAGTGAAGTATCTCAGTCACAAAAGGACAAATACTGCATGGTGCCACTGTTTTAAAACAGGACTGACTTCGAGGTTGGGGGGAGACTGAGAAAGATGTGTTCAATAATGTATACTGCATTGAAACAGATGAGGGAGAAAACTGTTTAAAAGAGATATGTGATTAGGTATTTTTGTCATGACAGGAGTCCAGAGTGAAGGCAGCATAGTGGGGTGGACCTGGGGG
>NW_006399939.1:1480308-1481242 GCF_000299155.1 Elephantulus edwardii | reverse complement strand
CTTGTGCTTATCTCAAATTTTTCTTAATTATTTAGGTGGAACAAAACATATGCATTTAGGGTTCAACAATATATACTGCATTGAAACAGATGAGGGAGAAAACTGTTTAAAAGGGATATGTGATTAGATATTTTTGTCATGACAGGAGTCTAGAGCAAAGGCTGCATGGTGGAGTGGACCTGGGGGAGGGTTTGTAAAACAATGAAAGAATTTTTCTTTTACTTTTCCAAGAGGGTAGTGTACTAGGGGGGAGGAGGGGTTGACAGTGTTTTGTTTTCCAGAGGGTGCAATAATGAATGAATGGAAATCCAAAGTCTCTGTAAATTTTCATTGAAATTAATAATAAATTAAAAACAAACAAACAAAAAGGTAAAAGGTGGCTGCAAAGACAAAGGAAGAAGAAAAGACCAAATGATGTAATTTGGCAGCTATGTAAAGATGCACATTTGCAATTTATCCAATTATGTAGTTACTATTTTTTGTGATATGAAATAAGCATCATACATTTTTCATACTAAAAAAAAAAAGAAGTAGGATGGATTATTTTTCCTTAGCTGCTTGTCTCTCTTTTGCCTGATATTATTGCTAATAAGAAATCTAGTGTCATTCTCTGAATCTTTCAATTCTGAGATGTTTTCTTAAATGACGTATATTTGATATTTTAACATCTGTGTTTTACTTCTGTAACTACTTTTACTCACACATTGGGTATTATAGATTCGTGATCTAATTTTCTTATCTTTCAGCCTTCTTTTCCACTTTTTCTTATTTTTGTACCTTCTGTGGTTATTTTCAAGGAGTGAGTTAAGTGTTGGCTGAAAGGTTGGTGGTTTGAACCTACCACTGCTCCACCAGAGAAAAGTGAGAGAGTCTGCTGCGGTTAAGATACACAGCCTTAAATTTTGGGGAACACAAGAATCCCGTTTATTCTCGA
>NW_006399939.1:1473574-1479392 GCF_000299155.1 Elephantulus edwardii | reverse complement strand
GGGGGAGGGGGGAGGGGTTTGTGCAGGGAGAAGGGTGCAACAATGAATGAATGGAATCCCAAAATCTCTGTAGATGTTCATTGAAATGAAAAATAGACAACCCAAATTTAAAAAAAAAAAAAAAAGATACACAGCCTTAGAAACCTGATGGGTTGTTTCTAGTGTGTCCTGTAGGGTCATTATAAATTGGAATTCAGTCAATAAAAATGCATTTGTTTTAGGTGACTATGCTTGGGAGGGTGAAGGGACAGTGCAAGAGAGGTAGACCCTCATTGAGATGGATTGATTCAGTGACTGGGGTAATGGGGATAGGTGTGTCAGAGACGATAAGATTGGCACAGGATAGAGCAGGCTTTAGGGCTGTTCTACATAGGATCACTATGAGTTGCAAGTGACCCAGTGGCACACAACAACAACAACAATCTCCAAAGGAGCTCTAATAGTGTAGTATTCAAGCGCTCGGCTGTTAACTGAAAGGTTGGGTGGTTAGAACCTACCAGCTTCTCTGTGGGAGGAGGATGAAGGAGAAAGTCTGCTTCTATCTATTCCTGTGCAATTTACTGCCTCTGAAAACCTGCTGGAGGGTTAGTTTGGGTTGGTTCTGACTCTGTGGTACACCACACAAGGAATTCTAGGGGCAGTTTTATTCTCTCTTATAGGGTTGCTATGAGTCTCAGGTGACTCAGTAGCACAAATAGCAACAACAATAGGATTTCTGTAGGTTGAAAAGAATTGGTCAATACTGAACCATTTCAGGAAGTAGCATATGTTTGAGAACCAGTGGTAGCAAAGGAAGAACTTCAAGCTACACTGAAGGCATTGACAAAAAGTTAAGGCCCTTGCAATTCCAGAGGTGCACGGTTCAAATCCACCAGATGCTCTGCTGGAGAAGGTGGGGCAATTTTCTCCTGTACCAGTCAGATCTGATTTGATGGTACACACACATATACAATTAAAAAAAAAAAAGTTAAGGCCTTAAGAATTCATAGACTATCAATTGAGGTGTTTCAACAAACAGATGCAGCCTTGGACTTGCTCACTAGCCAATGCTAGGAAATTTGGGAGACATTTACCTGGACAACTGACTGGAAGAGATCCATTTGTTCCCTTTTTTTTTAAAAAAAAATGCTCTCAAAACAACTATGAGATATCATCTCACCCCAGTAAGAATAGCAAAATTTAACAGAACAGCAAACATCAAATGCTGGCGAGGTTGTGGAGAAACTGGAACCCTTACTTACTGGTTGTGGGAGTGTAAAATGGTGTAACCACTACTGAAGGCTGTATGGTGCTTTATCAAAAAGTTGCAAATAGAAATACCGTTTGACCCAGCACTTCCACTACTGGGAATTTACCCTAAAGAAACCATAACTGCCACCCAAGTAGATATATGCACACCCATGTTTATTGCGGCTTTGTTCACAATAACAGAGCTGGAAATTACCCAAGTGCCCATCAACAAATGAATGGATAGAGAAGCTCTGGTATATTCACACAATGGAATACTAAGCAGCATTAAAAAACAAGGAGCTCATGAAATATTATGCAAAATGGATGACCCTCGAGGACATTATGCTGAGTGATATATCTCAGTCACAAAAGGACAAATATTGCATGGGACCACTGTTGTAAAATGGGACTGACATCAGGGTTGAGGGAAGGCAGAAAAGGAGGGGAGGAATGATGTATATTGCATTGAAACAGATGAGGGAGAGAACTATTTAAAAGGGACATATGAATGGGTATTCTTGTCATTACAGAAGTCCAGAGTGAAGGCTGCACAGTGGAATGGACTTGTGGGGAGGGATTGCATAACCATGAAAGTTTTTCTTTTTATTTTCAAGGAGAAGAGTGAATTGGGGGGGGGGGGGGGAGGTGGGTAGGGAGAAAACGGCAAAAATGAATGACTGGAAACCCTAAGTCTCTGTAAACTTTCATTAAAATTAATTTAAAAATAGAGCAAAAAATTGTAAAGGATCAGTCTGTAATACTAAGGAACAAGAATAATATGATTGTTTACTTTTCTGAATAAAATTTACTCTTTTTTAAAAAATAAATGCTCTAGCAGAGTGCAAAAATTATTGAACTATAGGATTAATATCACAGGCAAGTAAAATATTGCTGAAAATTATTAAAAAAACAGCTGGAACAATACATTGGCAGAAAACTTCCAGGTAGTCAAGCTGAATTCAGAAGAGTCCATGGAACAAGGGAGATCACTGCTGATGTCAGATGGATCTTGGCCGAAAGCGAGAATACCAGAAAATACTTGTATTTTATTAACTATGCAAAGGCACTTGATTGTGTGGCTCACAATATATTATGGATGATAATGAAAATAACGGGAATCACAAAACAATTGTTCTCATGCAAAACATAGACCAAGGAACAGTTGTTCAAACAGAACAAGAAAACACTGCCTGGTTTAAAATCAGGAAAGGTTTACATCAGGGTTATATCCTTTCTCCATACCTGTTTAATCTGTATGCTGAGCAAATATTTCAACAATATTGGACTCTATGGAGAAGAATGTGGCATCAGGATTGGAGGAAGACTCATCAACATTCTATGTTATGAAAATGACATGGCCTGCCTTGCAGAAAGTGAAGAAGACGTGAAGTACTTGCCGATGAGGTTTAAAGACTATAGCCTTTCAATGTGAATTAGTCTTCAACATCAAGGAAAAAAAATCCTTACTATTAGATCAATAGCTACATCATGATAGATGGAGAAAAGATTGAAATTGTCAAGTTTCATTTTTACTTGGCTTTGGTGACCTAGTGGTAAGAAGCTATTCTGCAGTCCTAAAGGCATGTGGTTGAATCCACCAGCTGATCCATGGGAGAAGGATGGGCTATCTCCTCCTATGACATTTACTGCTTCTGAAACCCACTGGAGGGTCAGCTCCAACTCAGTGGCACAGAACAACAGTAATAATCAACACCCGTGATAGCAGCAGTTAAGAAACCGAAAAACGTGTTGCATTGGAGAAATCTGCTTTCAGAAACCTCGTTAAAGTGTTCAAGAGCAAGGATTGTCAGTTTAAAGATGAAGATGCTTCTGATCTAAGCCATGATTGTTTTCATTTGCTTTGTATACATCTGAAAGTTGAACAGTGTGTTGGAGAAGAGTATTAAATATCCCACAGACTGCTCAAAGAGCAAACCTATTTGTCTTGGAGGAAGTGCAATCATGGTGCTCCTTAGAAGCAAGGATGGTGAAACTTTGTCTTACAGACTTTGAGTACACCGTCGGAGGGGCCAGTCCTTGGAAAAAGGCATCATGCTGGGCTCGATCATAGGAGAAAGACTTTTAACTATCCACTAGTGAATACTTAGGTTGTTCACAGTAGCATTTTGATGGATCCTAAACCATCTGACAAAATTAAGTATTTAAATTTCTAATTTGCATGAGGTTTGCATGAGTACCACCCTCCAGTGGGTTTTCAGAAGCTATACAGAGATTGCTCATATTTCTCCTGTGGAGCAGCTGATGGATTCGAACCACCCACCTTTGGGTTGGCAACTGTAAGACAAGTGATCTAAATCCATAGCTGCTCCACAGGAGAAACATGAGCATTCTCCTCCTATGTGATTTATAACCCTGAAAATGTACTTCAGGGTAAGCTCTGAGTCTGTTCCGAACCCATGGCATACAATATTAATAATATATGTGTTAGAATCTATTCAGTGGCAGTGGATGTGTGTGTGTGTGTGTGTGTCTGTGTGTGCGCGTGTACGTGCGCACATCTGTGGGGATTATGGGAGTAGGAGGCTCTAGTAGGTTTTCTGGGATCCTGATTAAGAGAAAGTGCTCAGTTTGTGCAAATTCCTACTTTCCTGTGTATTTTTGGACATCAGTAGGAAGTAAGAAAAAAAATGGTAGTAAGTTTCTGACTTACAAATGATCAAGTGAAATAGAACTGAGATCCAAGAAATAGATGCCAAACTGCATATAAATTTTATGAGTGATGAACTAAGTGTTAACAAAACAATGTGCTCAGGCTGGTGGGTGTCTGGGGGATGGCAGTGCAGGGCTGGAATCAATCCTTTGGTTGGGAACTGGACTGAAGATCAGTGGACCTTTCATTGATGAATCAGGTTACTTGAGCAGAATCAGTTCCAGAGATTTCTGGAAGCAATTGCAGAAGTGTCGTTTACCACGAGAAGGTGGAATCAGATAGAATCTGACCAAGATTGTCAGAAGAGAAAGGGCCTTTAGTGAGAGGTTGTACTGCCTCTTACTTTAGTTCCTGTCATCCATTGTTGCCTTTCCTCTCTGGTTCAACATGTGGATATGAAAAGGAAATGGAGCCATCATCGGTTATAAAACTGAACCATATGTTTTCTTGATTCACTAAAAAAGCCTCAGTGCCATTGAGTAGGACTAACTCCTAGCTGTACCCCCAGCTGGCTTTCAGAGGCAGTAAATTGCACTGGAGGACACTGCCTATCATTCCCCTCTTCCCACCCCTACCCAGAGCAGCTGGTGCAATTGAACCCATTACCTTTGGATCGGCAACACAGTTGGAAAAAGCAGCTTTCAAGGAGCTTTTCCTAATACTGTAAACTACTGTTGTTGCTGTTGTTGTTGTTGTTAAATGCCATTGAGTCATAGGTGACTCATAGTGACCCTATGAACTAAAGACCTGAACACTTGTATAACTTTCTTCGTTTCTCCAAGTTCATAGTGTTTTCAGAGGCAAGCTATTTTGGAAGTGGGTGCCATTCCTGCTTTTGTTACCATTTTCACAATATTGAGTCTTTCTATCCATGAACAGGGCACATTTCCCCCATTGCTTTAGGCCTTTTATTATGTCTCACAGAAATGTTCTATAGTTTTCTTTACATAGGTCTTGGATGTCTCTAGGTTCCTTCTCAAGTATTTCAAGTTTGTGATTGGCTATTGTAAATGGTATTGCTTTCATAATTTCCTTCTCTGTGTTTTCTTTGTTACTGTAGAGGAATCCCAATGATTTTTGGATAATCTTGTATCCTGCAATCCTATTAAATTGGTTTACTAGCTCTAACAGATTTTTTGTTATTGTTGTTGAGTCCTTGGGTTTTCTGCGTACATATCATATCATCTGCATATAACAACAGTTTAACTGTCTGTCAATCTGGATGCCTTTTATTTCCTTCCCTTATCATAATGCCCTAGCAAGTACTTCCAATACAATATTGAGTAGAGGTGGTGATAGTGGGCATCCTTATCTGGTCCCTGTTTGCAAGGGAAGATGTTTTTAGTCTTTTTCCGTTGAGAATGAGGCTCTTGGTTTTGCATATATACTTTTCATTATCTTGAGGAAATTCCTTTCTATTCCAATTTTTCTGAGTGTCTTAATCATGAAAGGGTGTTGGATTTTATCAGATGCCTTTTTTGCATCAATTACTAAGATCATATGGTTCTTATTATTTGCTTTGTTAAGTGGTGAATTACATTGTTTTTCCTATGTTGAACTCTCCTTGCATACCTGTTATGAATACCACTTGGTTATGATAAATTATTTTTTATGTGCTTTTGGATTCTATTGGCTAGCATTTTGTCAAGGATTTTTGCATCTATATTCATAAGAGATTTTGGTCTGTGGTTTCCTTTCTTGGTAATATCTTTGTGACTGGTTTTGGTATTAGGATTATACTTGCTTCGTAGAATGACACTGAGTGTTTCTTTTTCTATATTTTGAAATACTTAAAGTAGAATTGGTGATAGATATTCTCTGAATGTTAGTCGAATTCAGCTGTGAAGCCATTTGGTCCAGGACTTTTCTTACGGGGAAGTCTTTTTTTTTGCCTTTGTTTTTTATTAATATTTTTTT
>NW_006399939.1:1457631-1472429 GCF_000299155.1 Elephantulus edwardii | reverse complement strand
GCCCCGGGGAAGTCTTTTTATGACATATCTTCTTTTTGATGGGTCTCTTCTACATCTTTCAGCGTCAGTCTGAGTAGGGCATGAGTATTGAGGAATTTGTCCATTTCTTCTAGGTTTTAGAATTTACCAGAGTCTAGCTTTTCATAGTATTGTGATATTCTTGATTTAATTTCATCTGATTCTAATGTGATATCACCTTTATAATTTCTTAATCGAGTTATCTGTGTCTTTTTTTCTTTTGTTAAGTTTGCCAGTGTTTTGTCAATTTTATTGACCCTTTCAAAAAAATACCAGCTCCTGGTCATATTGGTGGTTTCAGGTTTTTTTTTTGTTTGTTTTCTATTTCATTGATAACAGCTCTTATCTGTATCATTTCCTTTCTTCTAGAGGCTGTAAGATTAGATTATTGTTCTTTTTCTATTTGATTAAGTTGTTGAGTTAGACCATTGATTTTTTCCTTCTTCTGTTTTTTTATGCATGTACGTACTTCGGTTAACATCCCCCTGAGGACTGCATTAGCTGTCTCCAGAGGTTTTGGTATGTTGTATTTTCATTTTCATTAGTTTAAGGAACTTTTTTATTTCACTCTTTATTTCTTTTTAACCCAATCATGTTCTAGCAGAGAGTTACCACATGGGTGGTTTTATAAGCTTTACCCTCCAGTGATTAATTTCTAGTTTTATTGACTTTGTTGTCTGAGAAGTTACTTTGTATTATTTCAGTGTTTTTTAATTTGTTGAGGCTTGCTTTGTGTTCTAATAATAATCTATTCTGGAGAATGTACCATGTGCACTTGAGAAGAGAGTGAATTGAGTTTTAGTTCAGTGCAGTACCTTGAATATATCCACAGGCCAAGTTGGCTGATTTTATAGATTAGATCTTCTTTATCTTTGTTAAGTTTCTTTTGAGTTGTGTGATAATGGTATGTAGATATCTTCTACCACAATTGTGGTGCTATTTCTTTCTTCAATTTTGCTAACCTTTGTTTTATTTATTTTGCAGGTCTATCATTTGGTATGTAAATGTTGATCAAAGTTATGTCTTCTTGATATATTTGGCCTTAATCAGTATGTAATGCCTTTCCCTATTTTTTTTATGGTGGTTTTCATCCAGTTGTCTATATTTTTTGAGATTAGTATTGCCACTCCTGGTTTTTTTAGGTTACAGTTTACTTGGTATATTTTCCTCCAAGTCTTTGATTTTAAGCTTCTTTCACTTCATTTCTTAGATGTATCTCTTGTAGGCAACACATTGGTGGGCTCTTTCCCCCCCCCCCCCAATTCATTGTGCTACCCTATTCCTCTTAATTGGTGGATTTAGTCCATTCACATTAAGTATAATTATTGTCAGGCCAGGTTTTTACTGTTGCCATTTTTCTGTGTTTCTTTTTCTGTTGTTTTTGGTTACTGTGGTCCATTGACTTTCCTTTTGAGTGTCCATGTAAAGAACTTAAAATTTCTTGTAGTTTTGGTCTTGTGTTCACAAATTCCTTAAGTTTCTTCTTTTCTGCAAAGGATCTCCTTCATATTTGATGGAGAGGTTTTCTAGGTACAGGATCCTTGTTTTCTTTCAACTCTCTGTATACGTCATCCCATTGTCCTCCAGCTCACTCGATTTCTGCTGAGAAATCTGAACTTAATCTAATTGTTTCCCCTTTGTAGGTAACTCTGTTTTTTTTTTTTTTCACACTGCTTTTAGTAATCTGTCCTTTTAATTTGGAAAATTTGACTATGATATGTCTTGATGTGTTTCTTTTTGGGTCTTGTCTATTCCGTGTTCACTATGCTTCTTGAATGTGAATTTCCCCATTCTTCATAATATGTGGGAAGTTTTCCTCTAGTACTCTACAGCTTTCTTAGTGACTTCCCTGTCACTCCAGTGTTCTAGAATTTCAGTCTTACCTGTCTTGTTGTTTTTTTTTATGTCATCCCACATAATTCTAATGTTTTCTTCATTTTCCTTACATCTCATCTCTGATTTTTCTTCTAATATGAATATGTTTCCAATGAGGCTCTATCTTCCAGCTCACTGACGGACTGTCCCATCTCTTTGGTTCTGCTTTTTTTGTCTCCCCAGCATGTTGGAAACTTCCCGTATTTTGGTCTTAATATTCTGGATTGTATTTTCATGTTATTTCCAGTACTGTGTTGATTATGGGCAAAATCTTGAATGATCCAGGAAACATCAAAAGAAGATGAAGGAATACACAGAATTACTGTACTAAAAAGAATTAGTTGACACTGAAAAATTTTAGGAAGTACCATACAGACAAGGTAGCTCTGATTGCTTAGAGGTGAGAAGCAGTGCTGCAATCCTAAAATGCTACTCTGTGAGAGAAAGATGAGCAGTCTCCTCTCATGTGATTTCTGCCTCTGAAAATCCATTTGGAGGGTCAACTAAGTGTTCTTTCTGACTCAGTGGCATACACCAACAATAACCATATGAACAAGTGCCATTGATAATGAAGGAAGAAGTTTAATCTTCACTGAAGGCACTGGGGAAAAAATAAGGCACCAGGAATTGGTGGAATACCAACTGGGATGTTTCATATAACAGATTCAGCCCTGGATATGCTCACTCGTGCTCACTAGTCTATGCTAGAAAATTTGGAGGATAAGCGACTTGGTCTACTGACTAGAAGAGATACACATTTTTTACCATTCCCAAGAAGGACAATCCAACAGAATGTAGAAATTATTGAACAATACTATTAATGTCATGTGCAAGTAAAAAATTGCTGGAGATTATAAAAAAATTGCTAGAATAGTATATTCACAGAGAACTGCCAGAAGGTCAAGTGTGGTTTAGAAGAGGAGAGCACCAGCAATATCATGGCTGATGTCAGGTGGATCCTGGCTGAGAGCAGCGAATACCAGAGAATATTTGTTTGTGTTTTATTTGCTATACAGAAGCATTTGACTGTGTGGATCATAACAAACTATGGATAACGTTGAGAAGAACTGGAATTCCAGAACACTTAATTATACTCATATGAAACCTATGCTGTTGTCCAAATAGAGCAAAGGAACACTACATGGATTAAAATTGATAAAGATGTGCATTGGGGCTGTATCCTTTCTCCATACCTATTCAATCAATATGTTGAGCAAATAATTTGAGAGACTAGACTTTATGAAGGAGAATGTAGCATCAAGATTGGAGGAAGGCTTGTCAACAACTTCCATTATGCAGATGACGCCACCTTGCTTGCTGAAAGTGAGAAGGACTTGAAGTACTTGCTGCAGAAGATGAAAGTATAGCCTTCAATATAAATTACACAGCAACATCAAGAAAAACAAAATATTAACTTCTGGGCCAGTAGGTAACATTATGATAGGTGGAGGAAATGGAAGTTGTCAACAATTTCATCTTACTTCGGTTCACAATCAACACCTTTGGAACTTGTTTTTATGTGCAGCTGAGTCACCAGTGACCCATAGTGATGTACATAGTTACGTACAGCAGCACTGAGACCTTCCCTGTGCTGAGCCAGTCTAATGAATTTCAGCACACCAACCCCCATTGCCCGGGTTACTGTATCAATCCATCTCATATGGGGTCTTCCTCTCCTGTGCTGTCCCTTTACCCTTCCAAACATGATGTCCTTCTCCAAGGACCAGTCTCTCCTGGCCACATGCCCTAAGTATGTGAGACAGAGCTTCAAAATCCTAGTCTCCAAGGAGAAAATTGTTTTCACCCTCTCCAAGACAGACCTGTCTGTTTTCTTGGCCATCCATGGTTCAAGACTCTTCTCCAGCACCACAATTTGAAGGCATTGATTCTTCTGTCATCTTTAGTCATTGTCCAGCTTTCTGAAGCATAACAAGGAATTGCAAAGACCCCATGGACTTGATTAGGTGCACCTTAGTCTGGAGAGGTCCCTGACAGCAGATTTTACTTATGTAATTGGGCTTTTGCCAGGGTGCTCTTCAGAGGTATGGATGGTGAAACTCTATCTCACATATCTGGGCATGTTGTGAGGAGGGTTTAGTCCTTGGAAAAAGATAGGTGAGAAACGTGGAGGATCAGTAAAAAGAGGAAGACCTTCAACAAGATGGATTGACACAGCTACTGTAACAGCTGTTTACAGTTTATTAGAATTGATAAGGATAGCACAGGATAGGGCAGATAGGCTCAGATCTGTTATTCACAAT
This sequence comes from Elephantulus edwardii, assembly GCF_000299155.1. NCBI lineage: Eukaryota > Metazoa > Chordata > Mammalia > Macroscelidea > Macroscelididae > Elephantulus > Elephantulus edwardii. The sequence continues at coordinate 1,468,275 of NW_006399939.1, read as the reverse complement.
GTTACTGTCAAATTGATAACACCAGACAGCAACAACATAATCTAATCATCTTGCATTTTTTTCCACTTCTGTTAAAATACCTTCTTTTTCTGCCTTTTATCACAAAGGCGTTTAATGATTTTAATACCTCCTCTGGTTGTCAGAAGCTGCTTTGATAGGTTAGTGGTTAAAGCATTTGACTGTTAACTGACAGGCTGGATTTGAATTTACGGACTACTCCTCAGGAGAATAGTTACCTTGATGGTTAGTGGTAAGGAACTGCACTGCCAACCCAAAGGCATGTTGTCCAAATCCACTAGCTGCCCTGCAGGAGAAAGGACATCTCATATGCACTTTACTGCCTCTGAAAGCCTGGAGGGTCAGCTATGAGTTCCGACTTGACAATATGTAACAGCCACCACCTCAAGAGAAGGATGAGACAATCTAGTAAAGATTTTTAGTTTTGGAAACCCTATGGGGCAAGTCTAATTCTTACTAGTCCTATACGTTGGAATTGACTTTGAAGGCTGTAGGTTTGATTTTGGTTTTAGTTTTGATTGTCTTCAAGTAAAACTGAAATTCAAACTTGCCTCTGTTATATTGTTTCTGACTCGTAGCCACCATTCTTTGGGCTTATGAGGCTGTAAATCATAATAGGAAGATATTGTCTGTCTTTCTCCCTTGGAGCTGCTGGTGTATTTGAACAGCCAGAGAGATAGTGTAATGTAATTCCATAATCTGGTCATCAGTACTTAGATTATCTTCTAGCCAGCTACTGTTGTTGGTAAGTGCCATTGAGTCATAGACAACTCATAGCAACCCTATGAACAAAAGACCTGGACACTTGTATAATTTTCATCTTCTCTCCAAGTTCATAGAGTTTCCGGAGGCAAGCTATTTCAGAAGTGGATGCCACTCCTGCTTCCAAGCTTGTTTTAATCAGGGAGCTCCATCACACACTGTCCACCGTGGATTACCTTTATCACCTTTGACACATCAGTGTTACAGTGTTCAGCATCACAGCTTACTTTTATACAGCAAATGGACAGACCAGTGCTATACCACTTAGAAGAATATTTAACCAAAAACAATTAAAACCAGGCCTGAATGCCGCAGATTAAAATAGTTCACTTTGGCTTGGTAGCATCGCTTTCTGTCCACTAAGCCAACTGAGCTCTCTCTATGATGTTGTTGTTAAGTGTCACTAAGTCATAGATGACTTATAGCGACCCTGTGAACAAAACCCTGAACACTTGTGTAACTTTCATTTCTCCAAGTTCATAGGGTTTCTGGAGGCAAGCTCTTTCGAAAGTGGATGCTACTCAGGCTTCCAAGCTTGTTTTAATCGAGGAGCTCCACCAAACACTGTCCACCATGGGTAACCATTATCGCATTTGACACATCAGTGTTACAGTGTTTAGAATAACAGCAACCATGAGTTACCTCTCTACAGCAAATGGACAGCTGAGGCTGAACGTAAAAATGGTGTGTTAAAGAAAACTGAGCACATTATTTTTTAGAGGACAAATAAAACTCTTTTAAGATTATTAGTCATACTAGAGGCCTAAATGGAATATCATTAGTATAAAAGAATGTTGGGTATTCCATTAAAAAATTAGGTCTATTAGGATATGTAAAAATGTTAGTGAATACTATTGTTGCTGTCTGGAGAGCAAAAAATGGAACATGGGGCACAGGGCCATGAGTGTCTGTCTGAAAAGGCCAGATGGAATGAGAATAAAACAGCTCCTCACTATACCTCAGAGAGAAACCAGCCGTTAGCCCAGACCCATGATGCTTCTAGAGCTACACCAGCAGCAAGAGGTGGTTTATTTGTTGTTGACTCACAGACTCTACTCACAGTTGTGGTACTAGAATGGGGTTTATTAGGGAAATAAATTTGAGAGTGCGAAGGCAAAGAATATCACCCACTGCAAATCCAGGTTTTAGCATAACTGTCCCAAGACACAATCAATTCCTTAGTCCAGGCTCAGGTTTCAATTCAGCAGTCAGCTTCTCCTTCCTTCATCTGGCAAGAATAGCAAAATGTTTAACTGCGGCCTTTATCTCAGGGCTCTTTTGGTTACACCTTGCCACCATCTCTCCACCATCATCATTAGTGTTTCGCCACTAGGAACTCACTCTCAACAGGATCTTGCTCCAGTCTCCCTCAAGTCTTGCTGCACAGTGTGAGAAGCACTCTCTCTCTTATCCTAGTCCCACAATTGTTGATGATTTGCAAGATCATATGTCTGCAGTTAAGGTAGCTGGAGACCAGAGAGGGCTAAGGAAATGGCTAAAAAAGCCAACTTTAGGCTAACACCATAGTCGCCATATTTTATTTTATTTAATTTGTATAAAGACAAACAGATGAAAATATGAAATATTTCTAGACTATATGTTAGGAACTCCAAGAATTCTTAATCACTGGATCAGGCATGAAAAGAATGAGTTATATATGTCTAAGACATAACTATTCTTTTGATGGTGCATGGAATCATCAGCACTCTTCTCTAACACCATAGTTCAGAGACATCAGTTACTCTTCTGTCATTCTTTTTCATTGTCCAGCTCTCAGATGCATAGCAAGTGACTAAAAAGATCATGGCCTCAATCAAGCACACCTTAGTCCTCAAACTGACATTGTTGTTGTTGTAGTTATGTGCCTTTGAGACAACTAGGAGTCACTCCTCAATGATTTGGAGAGGTTCCTGACTACAGACATTCCTAGTGCAAAATGTCTCCTGATCTCTCCTGACTGCTGGTACCAAATATATTGATTGTGATCCAAGTAAGATGCTCTCCTCCTTTCCAGGTTAACAGCAATAAAGCAAGCAAAAGATGTGCTATGTTGGGGAAATAGGTTGTCAAACACCTGTTTAAAATGCTAAAGAACAAGTTTGTCACTTTAAAGAGTAAGATGTGGGGAGCTCTGATGGCCTAGTGGCAAAAAGCTGCTCTGCAATCCTGAAGGCACGTGGTTTGAATCCACCAGATGCTCTACTGGAGAAGGAGTGGCAGTCTCTTCCTGTGCCAGTCAGACCTGATTTGACGGTACACAACAATTAAAAAAAAAAAAAGAGTAAGGTGTTCCTAATTCAAGTCATGGTATTTTGATTTGCTTTGTAGGCAATTGAAAGATGAACAGTCAATGAGGAAGATCGCAGAAGAATTGATGCCTTTGAATTATGGTGTTGGAGGAGTATTTAATATTTCATGTACTGCCAAAAGAACAACCATCTGTCTTGGATGAAGTGTAACTAGAGTGCCACTTTGAGGAGTGGATGGTGAAATTTCATCTCACCTACTTTTGGCATGTTGTCAAGAGAGCCCAGTCCTTGGAAGTAGATACCATGCTGGGAATGGTTGAAGCTCAGTGAAAGAAAGGACAACTCTCAAGGAGATGGATTTTCACAGAAAAAAAGACTTACGACAGACCATGAGTGTGGCACAGGATAGGGCAAGTTTCAGATCTGTTGGTCATAGGATTGCTATGAGTTTTAAGCTACTCGATGGCACCTAGCAACAACCTTTTTCTTTTTAAAATGAAAATATATACAACATGACCTACTTCAGTTTATACATGTACAATGTAGTGATATTTGTTATATTCAAGTTATACCATGTTTCTAGATATCTTTTTTCCCAAATGATTCCACCATCACAAATACAACCTCACTACCTCTTAAGCTTCTCATAAAATCTTACAAGTTATTATTTGTCAAATGATCACATGTAGGTAATTCTTAGCCCAGACATTTCCCATTAGTTAAGTAAAATTATTGTTTGATTTAAATATGATGGCTTTAGGGGGTAGTTTCAGTTTAAAATGTCAAGAATTCTAAATAGTAATAGTTTTGGGGTGAGGATATCATCCATCTTCAGTGGCTCTCGAAAGTCATTTCTTCAATAAGCAGTTGAAATTCTGTTCGAATCCATCAACATCTCCTTTAGGGGAAAAATAAGTAATCTGGACCTTTGCACATTAGAGCCTTTGTAACTAAAGATATAGAGCTATATACTCTTAAAAGTGGATGATAAATACTTGAAATAATTAACAGTTAAGAAAGGATGGTGTTTCAACAGTCTCCAGTATGTGATTATGTGATATTTTGCAGAGTATGCTAAATTTTAATTAAAAAATATTAGAAAGAAGTGAAAATGTATAGAATGGGGAGGAATTTATCTTCGGACAATTTTTTGGCCTTGACTTGGCATTATGTGACACTGGGCAAGTTACATAATCTCCTTAAGCCTTAATTTTCTCAATTGTAAAATAAGCTGGTAAGTGCCTTAAGTGGTGGTGGAGTGAGTTAAGAGTTTGGCTGCTAGCCAAAAGATCAGCAGTTCAAATTCATCAGTTGCTTTGCAGCAGATGAGATATTTTGTCCCAGTATGGATTTCCAGCCTCAGAAATCCTATAAAGTGTTCTACTCTGCTCTGTAGTGTTGTTGTGAGTTAGAACCAACTCATTTAAGGCTGTGAGACTTTAAATGGTGGTTATGAAGGTAAAATGAAGAAAGTGTAAGTTGAGTGCATGATACAAGTACTTGATGTTTGGGAGGTGTTTGTAGCCATTTACTTCCATAGAATTAATTGGTGGGTTCCCCTCTGCCTCCTTTTTTCAGTCGCTTTATGGTGGCTTAGTCAGTAGCGGATTGTGCTCCTAATCCAAAGGCCAAACATCTCTGGTGGCTCGAATTCACCAGCAGCTTCCTGAGAGAATGATGGGTAGTCTTCCCTGTTATGAGTTAGAGCCTTGGAAACCCAGTGGAGGGTCATCATTGAGTCAGAACCAACTTGACAGCTTTGGGTTCGAGTTTTGAGTGTTCTTGTAGATTTCATTTTGAAGTCCTGGTCCCTCTTCAGAGAATACTCAGTGATGCTTACACTCAATAAAACCATGTCTCATTAAGTGCTTGGCTTAGGGGATCTTTCCCATGCAAGCTGGATGTGTAAAAATCACACATTGGACTTGTTGCCTGGCAGCACGTGTCCCTGAGTGGTAGTACATGGCTTGCATTGTAATGTCATCAGTGTTGGGGCCAGCTGGCTGGACATGTACTGCCACATGGGCTAGGAACTCCATTCCTCAACAAAACGGCAGCCAGCACCAGGGTTAACAGAAAATGACAAACCAGGCATGGATGAGAGAGGCGCCAGCAGAGCAGCGGGATGTCCTTTGATTTGCTTCTGTTATTTGCATGTCTTTCTTGTGATGTCTGTGAAATGTTCAGAATGACAAAGTTTTTAAAAGACCTGCTGACTCTGCCTGGAAAATGTGAAAACCCTTCCGTTTAGAGACCTATTATGTCCAGCTAGTCTGGGTTTTCTATATCTTTTTCTTCATTTTTTATTAATGCAAACATTTGCATGAAGACAGAACCTTTGTTTCTTAAAGAGTTCATCTGCTCCTGCTGCTTACTGGCCCTGCCACGCAAGAGCACAACAGAACCTTTGTTATGCTTTCAGCAAAGCTGTTTATGAACGGTGGCTTACTGAGGACCGCTTCCTGTGCTGTGTGCTTCCATTTTGTCTACAAAGAAAAAAAGAAAATCGTTCTTAGGAGTGAAAAGAATTTGGACGTTCTTTTATTCAAGTCCTGGATTTTGAAATGACAAATAGCCCTCAAATTTACGAGGAACTGGTAATTGCATCGAATGCATTTTTTCACTTTACCTTGTGCATAATGAGGCTTTTAGTAACAATAGAAGGAACAAGTGGTATCTCATTGGACTAGAGAGAAGGAACAGTAAAAAGGCAATAGAAAAAAAGAGGCTGAGAACAGGACAAAAGTGGTTTCCTGTTAGAACCCTAATAGTGTAACAGAATGTATTTTGTTATTTGTGCTTCCCACCTGGGAGTCACAATCCTGAAATAGTTGAGTGGGATAAAGAATAGCACCACAGTGTATAAATAGTGGATACAGTTTATGTATTCACTCAGTAAATATTTGAATGACTGCTGCACGGAAGACACAGAATGAATGGTCCTAAGTGTTAAAAGGAATAAAAGAGAAATGAGCCATGGTTCCTTCTTACTTTTAAGGAGCAGGAAGTCTAATGAAGAAGATAACACATGTATAATAGAAAACACATCTATATTGACATAGACAGTATCTTGGAAATATTTAAAGTGAGTTTTTTAGGGCAAAAGGAAAGATAGCGGTGACTGAAAGAGAGTCAGAGAAAGCTTCATGAAAAAGGTGAAATTTAGGGAACATTCCCCAAAGAGAAGAGTCAAAATTTAAGCTGGTCTGGTACTCTAAGTTATTGATTTAGATCTGTTAAGCATTAGATTTTTCTGTGTTACTAAGCCTGGGTTTTTCTGTTTTCCTACGTTGTTCCTGTCATTTACTAGTTTGTGCACTTTGGACTAGGTGTGTAGGGACTCTGTAGATATATCTAGTAGCATTTTTTATTTCATATAAAAAATACAAGCTCAAAAGGAATTATTGGCCATTATCACAGTCATACCTTATAACAAAGATATGGACATAGTTTCTAATGAGAATTTGACATGTGAGATTATAATTTAAAAAAGAATTCCTGCTTTTATCAAGAGGCCAGGAAAAGAAAGAATTGGGAATTTTAAGCTTGTGAGTTAGACTCACAAAGCTACATCAAAATAGTTTATCCGTGTCTTTTTGTCATTAGATGAAATGTGATCCTGTTCCTGTTACCTCAGTTGTGAATGCCAACTAATTTTTATGAAATTTTATCAATGTAAAAGTCCAAGTGGTTGGTAAGTTATTGTGTTAATATAATTAACTTGTATATGCATAGTTAAATTGTGTTACCAAATATGATTACTGATAATCTTAGAAATGGTTTGTCCCCTCCCAAAGGTATAGTCTTTGATGAATATATAGTACATTATAACATTATTATTAATAACCTGCCTCATATAACATATGATTAATGCTATGCTTGTGAAATTATAGGAATTTCCCCCCAACCATCTGATGCTTTCTGGAAAATATCTTGTGAATGTTTATGGGACTGATTTGATAATCTGTTCTATTCCAGGCAATCCCTGGGTTACCAACGTCTGATTTATAGACAGCTTGTATTTGCCCTTTAATGTTATGTAAATTTGCCCTTACTTTGAAATGGTTCAGCCAGTCTCTACACACTAAAAATTATTCATCACAATCACTTTGACTTGCTGCATATTGCTTTTAAATCATTGAAAAGGCTTTGAGTCTTTTTTTTTAACTAAGATAAGAACAGAATACTAAATAAGACCCCAAGGCACCTGTTCTAACTTACCTACAAAAATCCATCTTAAGGGCATATTTTACACTTAAGAAGGGATCTTATTCACAATCTGGAGACTGCTTTATATGAGGAACTAGTTTTTACAACGTTATTGTTATGACAATTATCATTTAGGTTCTTCATGTATCCCTAAATGAATAACTGTGGGAGACTTAAGTGCTACTTTAGATTTCTGTGATGTTCAGGCAGTACATTTTGTTTCAGTCAGCTAGCTGAGTGCTTCAAATTTGAACATCTGTGAAAGCCTCTTTTTGGGAAAAAAAATAGATTCTGTAGCTCTGGCACTGGAAATTGCAAGCTTCCAACCTACTAATTCTCTATTATGAGACTTAGGCTAGAAATACTAAAGCAATAACCTTTAAGTCCTAGCCTTAATTGATGTTCTGAAAATATGAAAACTCCTCAATTTTAGAAAGAAGAAAGGGAGAAAGAATTAATGGTTAACCAGAGACTGTTGGAATGCCACTGCAGTAAACTTTCTACAGTTTACTGGTGTAAAATCTTTTGGTGGAAGGAAATAGATTTTAATTTTTCAGTCTCTATGTAAAGATCTTTAGTTCCTTTTGGTTTTCTGGTTGTCTAGGTGATGCTAGCATATGAGTAATGCTTTGTCTCTGGTATGTCTTTCAGTATTTGTAAATTTGACTGGCTGTATAGGAGTACTCTTTTAGCTTGCGTATCAGATGCAGTGTATAAGCTGTGTCTGTTTACAGTAAACTGCTAACATAAAAGATCTCTTAATTTGTAAATTTCTTGAAGGGGGAAATTCCATTTGATACATATCATACAATATACCTTTTTAACCCCCAAATCCAAACCTGTTACCATTAAGTGAATTTTGATTCATGGTAATTCCAGGTGTTAGAGTTTAGAATCACTCTGTGGGATTTTTTTGGGCTGTAATCTCTACAGAAGAAGACTGCCAGGTCTTTTTTGTATAGTGACACTGGATGAATGAAAACCAGCAATTTTTTAAGTTAATAATTGAGCACAAACTGTTTGTACGACTCAGACGCCTCTTAGCTCTTTCACAGCAAAAGCAAACCAAAGGCCCAGGTTACATTTTATCTCTGCTTCTTGACAATCCTTTGACCTTTATTGTTGTTAGGTGCCTTTAAGTTGATTCCAATTCATTGGGACTTTATATACAATAAAATGAAACCCTGCCTGATCTTGTGCCATCCTCCCAATTGTGGTTACCAGTGTATCAGTCAATCTCGTTGAGTGTTTTCCACTTTTCTCTGACCCCCTACTTTTCTGAATATGATGTCTTTCTCCAAGGACTGGCCTCTCCTGATAACATGCATATAGTTTGTGAGACAATGCCTCACCATCCTTCTTTCTAAGGAACATTCTGACTGCACTTCTTCCAAGGCATATTTATTTGTTCTTTTAGCAGTTTATGATATATTTCTTATTCTTCACTGATCCCCCATGGCATCAGTTCTTCATTGGTCTTCCTTATTCATTGTCCAGCTTGCACAGGTTGTTGTTGTTAGATGCAGTCAAGTCAAGTATGACTCATAGTGGCCCTGTGAATAACAGATCTGAACCCTATCCGATCCTGTGCCAAATTCACAATCTCTGACACATTCAAGCCCATTGCTGCAGTCACTATGTCATCTGCCTGGTTGAGGGCCTTCCTATCCTTCTCCATCTCTCCACTTTTCCAAGCAGGATATCCATCTCCAAAAAATAGCCTTTCCTAGCAACATACCCAAAGTATGCGAGGGAGATGCAGCTTCGGCGTCCTTGCCTCCAGAGAGCACTCTGGCAACACCTTCTTCAAGACATACCTGTTTGTTATTTTGGCAGTCCATGTTATATCGAGTCTTTTCCTTCAGCACCACAGTTCAAAGACATCAATTCTTTTTCTGTCATCCTTAGTCATTGTCCAGCTCTCAGATGTACAACAAGTGATTGAAAAGACTATGATGTGTATGAAGTGCACCTTAGTCCTCAAACTAGTGTCATTGTTCTTCAATAATTTGGAGAGGTCCCTAATTTCCCAGTGCAGTGTGTCTCCTGCTATCCCAAATACTGGTACCTAGTGTATTGATTGTGGATTCAAGTAAGCTGAAGTCGCTGATAGTTTCAGTCTTTTCTCTATCTATCATGATGTCATCTCTTGGTCCAGTGGTAAGAATTTTTGTTTTCTTGACATTGAGATGCCATTCATATTAGAGGCTGGAGTCTTTGATCTTCTGCAGCGTTTCAAGTCCTCTTCACTTTCAGCACGCTAGATTGTGTCATCTACATATTGAAGGTATAGAGGAGCCACATTCTTCTTCATAGAGTCCAACTTCTTGAATAATGTGCTCATCATACAGATTAAATATATATGGTGAAAAGATATGACATTTTCTTAATTTTAAACCAAGTAGTGTTTCTTGCTCTGTTGGCACAACAGCTTCTTGATCTAGATATAGGTATCACATGTGAGCAAAATACTGCCCAAGATCATTCAAAACTGGCTAATACAGTACATTGACAGAGAATTGCCAGAAGTGCAAGCTGGATTTAGAAGAGGCTGTGACAGCAAGGAAATCACTGCTGATGCCAGATGGATCCTGGCTAAAAACAAAGAATACCAGAAGAATGTCTATTCGTGTTTTATTGACTATACAAATGCATTTGATGATATGGATCATAATAAATTATGGCTAACATTGAGAAGAACGGGAATCCCAGATCACTTAATTGTGTTTCTGTGTCTAGGAAGTAATTGAAAATACTATGCGTACCTTAGTCTCCAAAGTGACATTCTTGCTCTCTAGCACTTAAAAGGTGTTCTTTGTAGCAGATACCCTAATCTAATGTCATTTGATTTCTTGACTTTTACTGCTATGGGTGTTGATTGTTGATTCAACTAAAATGAAATCCTTGACAACTTCAGTCTTTTCTCTTTATCATGGTGCTGTTTACTGGTCCAGCTTTGAGGATATTTTGTTTTCTTGATATTGAGGTGTCAGTCATAATGAATGCTACGAATCTTTGAGCTTCATTAGAAAGTGCTTCAGGTTCCTGAATGTAAGAGCTTGTCATCTGCATATTGATAAGTCTTCCTCCAATCTTTATACCACATTCTTCTTCATATAGTTTATTTCTTGAACTGTTTGTCAGCATACAGACTGAATAGGTATGGTAAAAGAATAAAACCCTGGTACACATTTTCCTGCATATAAAATCTACAGTATCCAGTGTAAAATGGTGCAACCACTGTGGAAAGCATTGTGGTGCTTTCTCAAAAAGTTGCAAATAAAGATACCATTTGACCCAGCAATTCCACTGCTGGGAATATACCCTAAAGAGACCATAAATGACATCCAAGTAGATATATATATACCCATGTTTATCGCGGCTTTGTTTACAATATCAAGGAGTT
>NW_006399939.1:1423304-1457136 GCF_000299155.1 Elephantulus edwardii | reverse complement strand
AAAAAAAAATCTACAGTATCCCTTTGTTTTACTTGAAAGACTGCTCATTGGTCTGTGAACAGTTCCACGTGAACACAATACTTTGGAATGTCCATTCTTTTCAGTATTATCTAGAATTTATTATGATTCATGCAATCAAATGCCTTTGCACAGTCAACAAAACACAAGTAAACCACTTTCTGAAAAGCAGATAGTCTCTGCTTTCAGCCAAGATCATCTGACATCAGTAGTGATGTTCCTTGTTCCACTTTCTCCTGAATCCAGTGTAACTTTCTAGCAGTTCGCTATTGATATATTATTCCAGCTGGTTTTTAAAATTATCTTCAACAAGAACTTACTTGCATGTAATATTAAAGGTACTGTTCTATAATTTCCCCTTCTGTCAAATCACCCTTTTTTTTGTAATCGACACTAATAAAGACTTATTCCAGTCAGTTGGCCAGGTGGCTGCCTTCCTAGTTTTGTTTTGTTATTGACTTGATGGCACCTAACAACAATAGCAACATTAGAAAAGCTGTTATCTGTGTGCTGGAAATACATGTAAAACAATCTCTAACACTGCACTGTTTGGGTTTGTTAGAGAGAAAACATGGAAACAGCCCAGGTATTTAGCAACAGGGAAATCAGTCCAGAGTCAGTGAATTGCAAAAGGGGAGATTGCCCTTCTTTCTCCCACAGAGTCGCTGGTGGATTTGCATCACCTTTGGATTGGTGTGCAACTCTTTACCAATAGGCCATCTTGTTTATAAATAAGAAAATATTAAATAGATAGATTCGTTTTGTATTGTTTTATAAAAATTCTCTAGAGATTTTGTTGTTATGTGCCAGCAAGTTGCCTGTGACTTAAACGACCATATGTACAATAGCTCTGAACCTTTCCCTTTCCTGAGCCAATCTTACTCTGACACATCTTCCCTCACCGCCCCATTTACTGTGTCAGTCTATCACATTTAGATCTTCCTCTCCTGTTCTGTTCCTCTACCCTTCAAAACATAATGTCCTTCCACAAGGATTGATCCCTCCTGGCCACAAGCCCAAAGTATGTGAGATGGAGCTTCAAAAGTTTTACCCACAAGGAGAAACTTGGTTTCACCCTTTTTAAGATAGATTTGTTTGTTCTCTTTGTGGTTCATGGTATGTTCAATACTCTTCTCCAGCATTACAACTTAGAGGCATTGACTTTTTTTTTGTCATCCTTAAGCTTTATCCAGCTGTCTGGTGCATAGCAAGTAATTGCAAAGACCATGGCCTTGATCAGACGCACCTTAGTCTCTACACTGACATCATTGCTCCTCAGTACTCTAGAGTGGTACCTGACAGCTGATTTCCCCAGTGTAATTAGTCTTGATTTCCTGACTACCAGTGCCAAGAGTGTTGATTGTGGAGTTGAGTAAACTGAAATTATTAACAATCTCAATCTCTTCTCCATCTATCAGATGATGCCATTTGGCCCAGTAGGAGAATCTGTGTCTTCTTGATGTTGAGCTTCAATCCATATTGAAGACCACAGTCTTTGACTTTCTGCAGCAAACACTACAGATCCACCTCAATTTCAGCAAGCAATATTGTGTCATCTACATAATACAGGTTGTTGAGACTCTTCCTCCAATACTGATACCAGATTCCTCTTCATAAATCCCAGTCTCCTAAATGATCTGTTCTGCATATAGATTGAAAAGGTGTGGAGACAGGATGCATCCCTGACACACTCCATTCCTGATTTTGAACCATGCAGTGTTTCCTTGCTCTGTTCTGAGGACTGCTTCCTGGTCCGTTTGTAGGTTTCACGTGAGCACAATCAAGTGTCCTGAGATTCCCATTCTTCTCAAGGTTAGCCACTATTTGTTGTGATCTACACAAATGCTTTGGCATAGTCAATGAAACACAATAGATACTCCTCTGGTACTCTTTGCTTTCTTTCTGCCAAGACCCATCTGACATTGGTGATAATGTCTCTAGTGCCATGACCTCTTCTAAACTAAGCTTGTGTTTCTGGTAGTTTTCTGTCAATATTTTTGGATAATCTTTAGCAGGATTTATAGAATGAAACAGCAAGGTGAAGAAAAGTATACTAATTTTTTTAAAATCGAAACCATGTATATATATTTTAAAAGTATGCATTTAAAGTAATTATTTTCTGTGAGGAGGGGACGGACATTGAGTGTCCCAATAAAAGAAGTCTTTGGCTTAAAAAAATATTAAGGGATATTTCATCACTCAGCTGTTTCATTTGCTAATGTAGGAATATTTTCAGTTATCAACAGGAGGGTTTTCTTGGTTTTGTTTATGAGAAGCAGAAGAGTGGAAGAACATGAGCGTTGGAGTAAAATCCGTCTAAGTAGTAGCACAACCATTTATTTAAACTTGAGCACATTTCTTAACCTCTCTTAACCTTGTGAAAGGTTATTATCTACCTCATTGGGTTATTGAAAGTAGTCTCTGTGTTAACTCTTCTCATTTTCTCATCCCCTTTGGTCAAAGGAAATTGATCTAGTGCAGTGAAAGATCAAAGATGTCTGGGTTATAAAATATTTCGCCAGAACACACTGTTTCCCTGAATCAGGACATATCACTAAAGATAATGAAAATAATCCATTTAGAGGTGTTGTTGTTGTTGTTGTTATTATGTGTCATTGAGTCACTTGTGACTCATAGCGACCTTATGTACAACAGCCCTAAACCCTGCTTTATCCTGTGCCAACCTTATTGTCTGTGACACACCTACCCCTACTACCCAAGTCACTGAATCAGTCCATCTCATTGAGGGTCTTCCTCTCTTGCACTATCCCTCCACCCTCCCAAGGATGATGTCCCTTTCCAAGGACTGGTCACTCTTTGGAACATGCCCTAAATATGTCAGACGAAGCTTTAGAATCCTTGCCTCCAAGGAGTAGCCCAGTTTCATCCTCTCTGGGATGAAAACTTGAGCTTTATTTAAACTTTCCTAGCAGTCCAGGATATATTCAATACTCTTCTCTAGCACCACAGCCCAAAGCCATCAATTCTCCTATCATGCCTAGTCATTGTCCAGCTTTCTGGTGCATAGCAAATATTTAGAGGTGTAGTAGCTTTAAAACCATCTGTCCTGCAGAAAAATAAATATTATGGTTGTTGTTTGGTGGTTATGTGCTGTTGAGTTGTCTGCGACTCATAGCGACCCTATGTACAACAGCCCTAAACCCTGCTTTATCGATTTCACTGTCTCTGACACACATACACCCATTACTCCAGTCACTGAATCAGTCCATCTCATAGAGGGTCTTCCTCTCCTGTGCTGTCCCACCACCCTCCCAAGCAGGACATCCCTCTCTAAGGACTGGTCCCTCCTTGCAACATGTCCAAAGTATGTCAGATGAAGCTTCAGAATCTTTACCTCCAAGGAACAGCCTGGTTTCACCCTTTCCAGGATGAACCTATTCGTTCTCTTAGCAGTCCATGGTATATTCAGTACTCCTCTCCAACACCACAGCTCAAAGGCATCATTTCTTCTTCTATCATCCCTAGTCATTGTCCAGCCTCTGACACATAGCAAGTGATTGAACTTGATGCCTCTGAACAGTTTACATGATTACATTCCCAGTGGTTGATTAACAGTTACTTCTGTTACCTGAGAGCACAATTCTAATTTAATTTGACATTTATTTGGGTCAATCAATACCTGAATCATAAGAGGCTTCAAAGATCAAGAAGACTATTAAAAAGACTCTGGTAATGGGTATGTGTGTAAAAATCAGGTTGAAAGTTGAAAATATAGATACTTCCTGCTTTTCCTTTTGTACTGCTATTGCTTTTGTGTGTGTGTCTATTGCTACCACTTATAGTAATTTATGTGAATTTGGTTTTTGGTGAGATTTGTTCTGACATTGGAACTCTGTTGCTAACCTAAAGGTCTGCAGTTCAAACCCACTGACCATCCCATGGGAGAAAGATGTGGCAGTCGCCTTCTGTAAGTATTTGTTGTTGTTAGGTGCTATTGAGTCGAGTACGCCCTGGAGTGACCCTATGAACCTGTGAACCTATGAATCCAGATCTGGACCCTGTCCTATCCAATACCATCCTCATACCTCCTAACACATTAGAGTCCGTGGCAGCAGTCACCCTGTCATTCCACCTGGTCAAGGGTTTTCCTCTTCGTTGCTGCCTCTCTACCCTTCTGAATATCATTTCCCTCTTCAAGGAATAGCTCCTGCTGGCAACATGCCTGAAGTATGTAATGTGAAGCCTCATCATTCTTACCTTCGAAGAGCAGTCTGGCACACCCTCTCCAAGACATATTTGGTCTTTTTGCCATCCATGGGATGTTCAGTACTCTTCCAACCCCATAGCTCAAAGACATCAGTTCTTCTGTTATGTTTATTCAGTGTTCAGCTCTCAGATGCCTTGCAAGTGATCGGAAAGACCATGGCTTGAATCAGATGCACCTTAGTCCTCAATTTGATGTAATTACTCCTCAATAATTTGAAGATGTCCCTAACTGCAGACTTTCCCAGTGCAATGTGCCTCTTGATTTCCTGACTGGTAGTACCAGGGTGTTAATTGTGGATCCAATTTATATGACGTTATTGACAGTTTCAGCTTTTTTTACCATTTATCATGATGTTGGCTATTGGTCCAGTGGTAAGAATCTTTCTTTTTTTTTGGCATTGAGATGCAATCCATAGTAAAGGCTATCTTCTTTGATCTTCTGCAACAAGTGCTTCAAGTTCTCCTCACTTTCAGCAAGCAAAATTGTGTCATCTGCATGTTGGAGGTTATTAGTGAGTCTCCCTCCAATCCTGATGCCACATTCTGCTTCATAGATTCCAACTTCTTAAAGAATTTGTTCAGCATACAGAGTGAATAGGTATGGAGAGAAAATACAACTTTGATGCACCCCCTTCTTAATTTTAAGCTTTGTAGTGTTTGCCTAGTGGCAAGACACTGTGTTGTAATCCCTAAGGCATGCGGCTGGAGGCCACCAGCTGCTCCATGGGAGAAGGATGGGCAGTCTCTTCCTGTGCAATTTACTGCCTCTGAAAACTTGCTGGGGTCAGCTATGGGTCAGTTCCAACTCAATGGTACACAACATCAACAACAAGTGTACCTTTGCTTTGTTCATACTATAGCCTCCTGGTGTAGGTATAGGTTTCCCATGAGCACAATTAAGTCCTCTGGGATTCCCATTCTTCTCAATGTTAGTCATAACTTTTTGTGATCCACCGGTAAAATGCCTTTGCATAGTCCTTATAGCATAAATATTCTTCTGGTATTCTTTAATTTCAGCCAGGATTTATCTGACATCAGCAGTGATATCCTTGGTGCTATGGGATCTTCTAAATTCTGCTTGAACTTTGGACAGTTCCCTATCTATGTACTATTCTAGCCATTTTTTTAATGATTTTGAGCAGTATTTTGCTTGCATGGAGTATTAGTGATGTTGTTCGATAGTTTCCACATTCTATTGGTTCACCTTTCTTGGGAATGGGAACAGATTTATAGACCTGGAAACCCTTTGGAGTAGTTTTAATGAGATATCGTCTTACCACAGCAAGAAGAGCAAAGTTCAGCAGGGCAGCAAACGATAAATGCTAGCAAGGATTTAGAAATTGGAACTCTCATTCACAACTCGTGGGGATGTAAGATGGTATGACCACTGTGGAAGGGGGTCTGGCACTTTCTCAAAAGGTTGGTTAAATAGAAAAAACAATTGACCCAGCTATCCCACTACTGGGAATATGCCATTAAAAAACCAGAGCCATGACTCAAAATGAATGTATGTACATCCATGTTTATTGCGGCATCATTCACAATAGAGAACAGATGGAAGTAACCCAAGTGCCCATCAGCAAACAAATGGATAGGAAAAAACTGGTACATTCTCACAATGGAACATCACACAGCATTGGAAAACAATGAACTTGTAAAACACTACACATCATGAATAGTTTGGAAAGCATGCTGAGTGAAATAGCTGTCACAAAAGGACAAATACTGCATAATATCCCTGTTATAGAAGAGAATTGGCATGGAGCACCACGAAGAGCAGGGGAAGAGTGGCTAGATAATAAACATTGCTCTGAACAGGAGAGGGGGAGGATTGACTGAAAGGAATGTATCATTAGGTATTTTATGTGTGACAACAATCTGTAACAAGAGGTGCTTTACACAGTGAAGTGCAGGAGGAGGAACAATGGCTGGATGAAAACACAACCTTTCTGTAAACTTTCGTTAAAATGACACTTGGAAAAAATTAGTACCCAACAGTGGTCAAACTAACATTGTAGGTGGAAATTCTGGAGCCCTGAAGCAAAACTTTCCAAATAGAACTCCTTACTGTTTAATTGTGAAATTAACAGCTAACCCTTTGATGGTATTAATGCTTTGGAAGAGAGTAAAGAGAAGTAGTTTTGGACTTTCCCCATATAAATTAGAGCCTCCTGAATAATTAGCTAATAAGTGAATGCTTCCCCCAAGTTGAGAGGCTATTGCTGAAATGAATACATTAATATGTGTAGTATTATGTGTGCTGGGCTTTATAAAGCCCAAGACTCCTTGAAAAGAATCTGTAGACATTCTTGGCTGCATCGGCAGAACTTTAACTAACTGGGAAGGACACGGAAGGGGGCGGCTATATTATGTTAATCTGTTTAGTAGTATTGTTGGTTTTGCAATGTCTAAGAGGGGATATTATTGTGGTGGTGGTGGTGGTGGTGGTGGTGGTGTACCATCGACTCAGTACCAACTTACAGCTGATCCTCCAGCGAGTTTTTAGCAGCAGTTAAACACCCAGGAGGATATTGCCCATGTTTCTCCCATGGATTATCTGGTGGACATAACAGTATCAGTAGAAACAGCAAAATAAAAATAACAGCAAATACTTATTAATCACTTGGAGTGTGCCAAGCTGATTATTAGTGAGATTATTTTATTTAATCTTCACTACAATTCCATGTGGTTGCTGTTAGGTGCCATCAAGTAAAATACAATTCATAGCAACCCTGTGAACAAAGATCTGAACCTTCTTCTATCCTGTGCCATCCTTATACTTCCTGACACACAAGAGCCCATTGCAGCAGTTACTGTGTCAGTTACCATGTCAATTGAGCTGGTTAAGGGTCTTCTCCTTCACTGGCCCACCACCCTTCCCAGCATCATGTGCCTCTCCAAGGAATAGCCCATCCTAGCAACATGCCCAAATTATATTAGCACAAGCACATGAAAAAAACATTCAAAATCCCTAGCTCTAAGGCAGATGCAAATCAAAACAACTATGAGATCATTTCACTCCAGTCAGAATAGCAAAATTTAACAGAACAGCAAACAACAAATGCTGGCGAGGTTGTGGAGAAATTGGAACCCTTATTCACTGTTGGTGGGAGTGTAAAATGGTGCAACCACTGTGGAAGGCAGTATGGCGCTTTTTCAAAAAGTTACAAATAGAGATACCATTTGACCCAGCAAGTCCACTACTGGGAATATGCCCCAAAGAGACCATAACTGCCACCCAAGCAGATACATGCACACCCATGTTTATCGCGGCTTTGTTCACAATAGCAAAAAGCTGGAAACAACCTAAGTGCCCATCAACAAACGAATGGATAGAGAAACTGTGGTATATTCACACAATGGAATACTATGCTGCATTGAAAAACAAGTAACTCATGCAATAGTATTCAAAATGGATGACCGTGGAGGACATTATGCTGAGTGAAATATCTCACTCACACAGGGACAAATACTGCATAGTGCCACTGTTGTAAAACAGGACTGACATTGGGACTGAGGGGAGGTTGAAAAAGATGGGGATAAATAATGTATACTGCATTGAAACAGATGAGGGAGAAAACTGTTTAAAGGGGATATGTGATTAGGTATTACTGTTATGATAGGAGTCCAGAACGAAGGCTGCATATTGGAGTGGACCTCGGGGGAGGGATTGTATAACAATGAAAGAATTTTTCTTTTACTTTTCAAAGAGAAGAGTGTACTGGGGTTGGGGGGGCAGGGAGAAAAGGGCAACAATGAATGAATGGAAATAAAAAAAAAAGGAAAAAAGGTATGGTAGGCAAAGCCTCATCATTCTTGCCTTTAAATAGCAATCCAGCTGCACTCTATCCAAGATGTATCTGTTTGTTTTCTTGACTGTCCATGGAATGTTCCATGTGGTAGGTACTGTTGTTATTCCAATTTTATAGAAAAAGAGAGTACCTAAGTTGCCTAACTTTATAATGCTAATAATTGACAAGGCTAGAAATATAATATGAGGCTGACTCTAAAATCCATACTCTTACCCACTACAGTAAATAGCTATGCTATTTTAATTAGCTATGCTATTTTAATCCATAACGTCAGTCTGTAATAACAAAACAATATAAAAAGCCAAGCTCATTGCTGTTGAGTTGATTCTGACTCAGCGACACTTCATGACAAGCTTTCAGGGTGTAAACTTTATGAAAGTTATATACTGTTGAGTCAGAATCAACACATAGCTGACTCTCCAGAGAGCTAGTTTTTAGAGGCAGTGAACAGCAGAGTCCCAGTGGTAAAAAACTGTGCTCTAGTCCCAAAGGCAGGTGGTTTGAATCCATCAGCTGCTCCATGGGAGAAGGATGGATAGTCTCCTTCTGTGTGATTTACTGTCTTTGAAAACCTGCTGGAAGATCAGCAATGGATTGGTTCCGACTTGACGGTACACAACAACAACAACAAATAGCAAAGGAGCAGATTGACCATCTTTCTTTCTTAGGAAAGCAGACTGACAGATGTTTCTTCTTGGAAGCCACTTGTGTTTGGAAGCAGGAGTGGCATCCACTTCCTAAACAACCTGACTTCGGAAACTATAAACGTTGATAAATGTCGATAGTTATAGAAAGGCTTCAAAGGCCTTTTGTTCATAGGGTCACTATGCGTTGTGCTAGAAGGCAATCAACAACAACAATGTGTTCAAATGACTGACATTTCAGTTAGCAACTAAGCATTTTAATTATGATATCAGGACACCTCAAACAAAACAAAAACCACAGTATAATCATTAATATGTCGCCTTATAATCATCAATATGTCACCTTTTTATGTATGGCTCCATTTCTAAAGAATTACCTTTTATCACATATCCTTAGAATCATACCTATTTTCTAGATAGAATGAATGTAGTATAGTCATTAAGTATTCAGTCTGAAATGATTGAACAGAATTAATATGCTTCTTATCAGATTTACCATCACTTGCTAGATTTATATGAGGATCAAATAGAATGGTTCACTTAGGTTGTCTGTATATCTTGATGAATTAATAAACACTTAACTCGGGCAACCATGCTGTCTGCACAAGAGATGGAGAATTGGACCTAAGTGTGGATTTCAGGACAGTAGATCCTTATTGATATATGTTGGAAAGCTTCATCTTGGTCTTGTTGGGAAAGTCATTGCAAAATTGAAGAGGAAAAGCTAATCATAAATGTTTTTCCTTTTCTAAGAGGGCAGCTAGGGTGCCCAGATATCTTTGCCCTCAGGGGTGCAGGTGTGCAGTTTTTCTTCTTTAATCATTCACATAAATTAAAGCCTATTCCTTTGCATTTTAAAAATAATCTAAAACGACACCCTCCATATTTTATTGCCATGCAAGAGCTTTGAACTTCTTTCTCATTGAAGTTTGATAAACGCAAGGGTTTTCCAGAGTTGGGTGGTGCACTTAACCGCAGAGGGAACATTAGAATGAGAAGAGCTGCAGGTGAAGGAAACTACCAGGGAGCAGCAATTAGAATGCCTCTCACTTACTTGGCTGGTAGGAGATTCTCTGCGGGAAGGAGCCCTTCCCCGCCTCTGCAGAAGGGCTTTCTCTCCTCCCACAGATAAAAGAGCTGCAGTGCTTTCTGTTCCTTCTGTGTTCTAGGACTGGGTGGGGTGAACTTAGAAATCTGGGGACAAGTTCTAACTTCACACAAGTGCTGATTGGCAACCACAGCTATGCAGGTGGGAACAGGACATCCACACATGTGTGTAAGTTCACATTTACACAAATGGGCTACATCTCTCAGGTGATTTTACTATCAACATAGTGAATCTTGTGTTCTCTGTAAAAGAAAGATAATACTTACTTCCGTAACTGATCAAGACTTGTCAATGATGAAGCACTGTTAAGAGCATGTTGTTGTTGTCGTTGTTGTTAGGTGCCTTTGAGTCAAGTACAACTCAGAGATCTTATGAAAAACAGATATGAACCATGTCCTATCCTGTGTCACATCATCATCTCTGACATATTTGAGCCCATTGCAGTAGTCACTCTGTCCATCCATCTGGTTGAGGGTCTTTTCTTTTGCCTACTCTCCACTTTTCCAAGCATGATGTCCCTCTCCAAAGAGGGCAAAAGCCCCTCCTAACAACATATCCCAACTATGTGTGACATGTCATCTTTGCCTCCAAGGAGCATTGTGGCTGCACACTCTCCAAGAAATCTATTTGTTCTTTTGGCAATCCATGGACTATTTAGTATTCCAACATCAAAACTGAAAGGCATCAATTCTTTTTCTGTCATCCTTATTCCTTGTCCAGCTCTCAGATGCATAGCTAGTAATTGTAAAGACCATGGTTTGAATCAGCTGCACCTTAGTCTTCAAACTGACATTGTTGCTCCTCACTTTGGAGAGATCCTTGATTGCAGACTTTCTCAATACAGTACGTCTCCTGACCTCCTTACTGTTAATACCACGTGTGTTGATTGTGGATCCAAGTAAGATGAAGTTGTTGACTCTTTCAGTCTTCTCCATCTCTCATGATGTTGCCAGTTGGTCTAATGTTAAAAATTTTTGTTTTCTTGACATTGAGATGCAATCCATATTGAAGACTGTGAAGTCTGTGAACTTCTGTAACAAGTGTTGAAGTCCTCCTCACTTTCAGCAAGCAATGTTATGTCATCTGCATAATACATATTGCTGATAAGGCTTCCTCTGATCCCAGTGCCACATTCTTCATCACAAAGTCCAGCTTCTGGAATGATTTCTTCAGCATACAGATTGAATAGTTATGGAGAGAGGACACAACCTTGACACACACCTTTCTTGATTCTAAGCCATGTACTGTTCCCTTGCTCTATTTGGACAACAGTCTGTCGATCTAGGTATAGGTTTCACATGGGCACAATTAAATGTTCTGTGATTCCCATTCTTCTCAATGTTAGCCATAATTTTTTATGATCCACACAGTTAAATGCTTTTGCATAGTCAGTAAAACATAAATAGACATTCTTCTGGTCTTCTCTGCATTTAGCCATGATCCATCTGACATCAACAATGCTATTCCTACTTGTTAACAACCCATGTTATTAAGAACATGAGTTCTTGGTATTAGATAAACTAGAATTGGTAAAAATTCTAGTTTCTCATCTTTATCTTGAACAAGTTACATAACAAATTTATAACTCAGTTCTGTCATTTATAAAATTAAAATTGAAAATGTATAGCCCATCTTGTGGATGGGCTTGTAGAATTAAATAGTGCATGTAAAACAATTAGCATAGTATCTGACAGATTACTCCTCAATGAATTGTACAAATACTAAAAAAAGTAGTTGTTGTTATTATGATTATTATATGTAATATTTGAAACATTTGCTTGATAGCTGACTTTAAAGGAAGTACTATATAGTCTTTTTAAAAATTTTTTAAATTATTATTAATTTCAATGAAAATTTACAGAGACTTTGGATTTCCATTCATTCATTCTTACACTTTTCTTCCTTCCCAATCCTCCCCCTCCCCACTACACTACCCTCTTGGAAAAGTAAAAGAAAAATTCTTTCATTGTTTTACAATCCCTGCCCCCAGGTCTGCTCCACTAGGTAGCCTTCGCTCTGGACTCCCGTCATGACAAAAATACCTAATCACATATCCCCTTTAAACAGTTTTCTCCTTCATCTCATCTGTTTCAATGCAGTATACATTATTTATCCCCATCTTTCTCAGTCTCCCCCCAATCCCAATGTCAGTCCTGTTTTACAACAGTGGCACTATGCAGTATTTGTCCCTGTGTGAGTGAGATATTTCACTCAGCATAATGTCTTCCAGGGTCACCCATTTTGAATAATATTGTATGAGTTCCTTGTTTTTCAATGCAGCATAGTATTCCATTGTGTGAATATACCATAGTTTCTCCATCCATTCATTTGTTGATGAGCACTTAGGTTGTTTCCAGCTTTTTGCTATTGTGAACAAAGCCATGATAAACATGGGTGTGCATATATCTGCTTGGGTGGCAGTTATGGTCTCTTTAGGGCATATTCCCAGTGATGGAATTGCTGGGTCAAATGGTATCTCTATTAGCAACTTTTTGAGAAAGCGCCATACTGCCTTCCACAGTGGTTGCACCATTTTATATTTCCGCCAACAGTGAATAAGTGTTCCAGTTTCTCCACAACCTCGCCAGCATTTGTTGTTTGCTGTTCTGTTAAATTTTGCTATTCTGACTGGGGTGAGATGATATCTCATAGTTGTTTTAATTTGCATCTCTCTTAGAGCTAGGGTTTTTGGACATTTCTTCCTGTGCTTGTTAGCCATCTGAAGGTCTTCTTTGGTGAAGTGTCTGTTCATATCCTGTGCCCATTTTTCAATTGGATTATTTACCTTTATCTTGTTGTGGTTATATAGTCTTTAATTAATTATTGTTATCACTTGGTGCAAAATATGTTTTCCAGAAAATTCCTTCTCTTTTTCTAGAATAAAAGTACTTTGATTCTAACTGCTTTGAAAATCTTTCTCCCCAAAAGCGCTTTCACATTAATAACTGGAGCTAGGGAGGGGAAGCAGTAGGGTTTGTTTCCAAGTGAAGCTCTTTCATTTCTATCATCAAAAGGAAAACAATCATCTGCTACCCTTAGATCTAAGTCATAAAAGCCCATATAGCCCAAGGAAGGAATCTTTTAGTGAGGTCAGAATAAGTGGGTAGAAGCAATCCGTTGTTGTCGATTTCTGCTCTGATAGAAAAGAGTAGAAGCTGACTGACATACCTTGCTCCTGTGGTTAGCAGCTAAGTGAGTACCTACTGTGCCAACAGGACTTTTTGGTGAAAGAAAGGGAGTATACACAACCAAAATCATGACTGCTCTTAATGCTAGCTGGTCATTTTTTCTTCCCAGTGTAATATGTATTTAATTATGAGCAATGTTTTGAAAACAGTGCCAAATGTACTCTTAAGTTTTGGGCATTTCCAAGAAAAATAGTTTCCCATTTGCATGTACTGTTAATTAAGTACTGATTTTATTTTCACATCTTGTTGGGTGAGGTGGGGGAAATGTCTGTCACTCATGTAGACTGTAGGTGACTGAACCTTTTGTGGGTATCATCAAATGAGAGCTCAAGCCAAGCTTACATTAAACGTACTTTACAAACTTCACTAGACCCTAGGACTTTAAGCTTTGAAGCCCCTATTTTTAAAATCTTCAGATAACTCTGTCCTGTTTTCCTGAGGAATGAAACTATGACCAAGAGGCAAAGACAGCCTGGCAGTAACTTCCTGGAATTGATTTTGGCTGGATATTCATTACATTTGGTTCTTTTGTTCTAACTGCTCTGCAAGGAAGTATTTTTCTGATTTTCTTTGGATGGAAAATTGAAACACTGAGTTTGAAATTTCTGTGTGCAGTGTGACACTTGTAGTATCCAAAGCTGGAACCCAGGGAAGGGATACAAACATTTATTAAGCACATAAAGCTCTATAAGCTGTATTAGAATCTCTGACCTGTGCTGTTTACTGAAGTTACATCATTTATTACCAGTGTCCCTTTGAAGAAGTACATTATCTATCAAGCATGTACATTATGCCAGCCAGTGTGGTCTTTTATATGCATCATCTAATTTCATTCTTACAACCTATTATATAAGTACTATTCTTATCCCATTATAAAATGAGGAAAAAGGCTTGGAATGTAATTTACTTAAGGTCACACAGCTAGAAAATGGTAGAGCTGAGAATGGAATTCAGGTCATTCTGAATTCCAAACCCCAGTTCTTAACCAGTAGTTCTTAAATCACTGGGTGCATGAGAAACACCAGAGGTTCTTGTTAAAAATCCTTGGCCTCCTGTTAGAAATTTGAGATTACTCAGTCTGGGATAGGCCTATTTATCTGCATTTTAATAGAGTACCCCTGGTGATTCTGATCAAGCAGTCGGTTTACCATACTTTGAGGAAGAATGAAATTATGTTGTGTTCTACACATAAGAAAACAGATGCAGATTGTTCAGCAACTGAGAGTAAGCTGCCAGTGACAGAGGCTCAGATCAAACCCAGGTCTAATTATAATGCAAACTCATGATCAATGCCTGTATTGTGTAGTGACACCCAGTACAGAAACCATGATTTCTAATAAAATGAGTCATGTAGATTTTGTGGTCTTAATATTTGCCTCTTTTGTATAAAATTAATAACTTATGGATATAGCTCACACTCAGCTCACCACTGACAAGGCAGTTCTTAGTCATACAGACCCTCTATTGGGGCTCTGAGGCTGTCACCCATGAGGGGAGGAGACTCCTCAGCTTCCTTCCGCTGAGCAGCTTGAGTCTAACAGCCCCAGAAGTGACACCTTTGGGCTGACAATGCAGCTCAAGATGGACTGTGCCACCAGAGTTCCCTTTACGTATACAAAAAACTCACTGCATAACTGATCAAATGGGGAGGGGAGAGGAGGGTGGGAAAAGGAGTTGTGGGGAAATTCTAGGTCAGTGGAGATTAGTGGTTGGAAGGGTAAGGATGGAGGGAAAGGCGAGGTACAGTGAGGATTTGATGAGAGGTTGTAGTAACTGGCGTTGATCAATTGAAATTAATGTTATAAAACAAAATGTATTTGAATGACTGAATGAAAACCAGTTAAAAAAACCAGCTCACTGCTGAGGAGTTGAAACCCACACCCAGCTGGTCCCTCACTAGTGGTATAGTCCGTAGGGAGTTGTGCAGCGAACCCAAAGGCATTTAGATTTGAATCCACCAGTGAGTAGCTCCTCAAGAGAAAGATGACCTCCTGTGGGATTTACTGCCTCAGAAAACCCAGTGGAGGGAGAGTTACAGGTTGGTCCCCACTTGATGGCCTCCTAGCTAACCCTTCAGTGGGTTTTCAGTGTGTATCTCAAGGGAGGAGAGTGTCCATCTTTCTCACGCCGATGAGGTGATGGATTAGAACTGTTTGCCTTCTGATTGGTGGGCCAATTTCTTACCACTAGTCTGTTAGAAAATCAAAAGGGCGGAACTCACTTAGCATTTCTTAAACTCAAGGAACTGGAGAATAAATTAAAATCTCGAGTTGCTATAATCAAGGATGCTTTCGGCAGAATGTTAAATGATCCAGGAAGTATTAAAAGAAGATGGAAAGAATATCCTGAGTCACTGTATCGAAAGGAATTGGCAGACAGAAGAATTTCATGAAACAACATATGAGCAAGAACCTATGGTGATGAAAGAAGAAGTTCAGGCTGCTTTGAAGGAAATGGCAAAAAATAAGGCTCCAGGAACAGATGGTATACCAATTGACATATTTCAGCTAACAGATGCTGCCCTGGACGTGCTCACCAAGTTGTGCCAAGAAATCTGGAGAACAACCACTTGGCCAACTGACTGGAAGAGATCTATATTTGTTCCTATCCCAAAGAAAGGTAACCCAACAGAGTGTGGAAACTATAGAACAATCTCACTGATTTCACATGCAAGCAAGATTTTACTGAAGATTATCCAAAAACGACTGGAACAGCACATTAGCAGAGAACTACCTGAAGTCCAGGCTGGGCTTAGAAGGGGTCGTGGTACTAGGGATATTGTAGGTGATGTTAGATGGATCTTAGCTGAAAGCAGAGAATACCAGAGGAATGTCTATCTGTGTTTCATTGACTATGCAAAGGCATTTGACTGTGTGGATCATAACAAACTGTGGCTGACTCTGAGAAGAATGGGAATCCCAGAACACTTGATCGTTCTAATGCGAAACCTATACTTGGACCAGGAAGCAGTCGTCAGAACAGAGCAGGGGAACACTGCGTGGTTCAAAATTGGGAAGGGCGTCGCCAGGAATGCATCCTATCTCCATACCTTTTCAACCTATATGCAGAACGGATTATCCGGGAGGCTGGGCTCTATGAAGAGAAATGTGGGGTCAAGATTGGTGGACAATTTATCAACAATCAGCGTTATGCAGATGACATGACCCTGCTTGCTGAAACTGAAGAGGCCCTAAAGCACCTGCTGCAGAGTGTCAAGGACTGCAGCCTCCAATATGGATTGAGGCTCAATGTCAAGAAGACAAAGATTCTCACCAATGGACCAATTGGCAGCATCAGGATGGATGGTGAAGAGATTGAGATTGTACACAGCTTTAGTTGGCTTGGCTCCACAGTCAACACTCTTGGCACCAGTAGCCAGGAAATTAAAAGGCGCATTGCCATGGGAAAGTCTGCTGTTAGGGACCTCTCCAGAGTACTGAAGAGCAATGGTGTCTCTCTGCAGACTAAAGTGTGTTTGATACAGGCCATGGTTCTCACAATCACTTGTTATGCATCAGAGAGTTGGACAATGACAAAGGAGGATAGGAGTATTGAAGCCTTTGAGCTGTGGTGCTGGAGAAGAGTATTGAGAATACCATGGACTGCTAGGAAAACAAACAGATTTGTCCTGGAAAGGGTTAAACCGGGTGGCTCCTTGGAGGCAAGGATTCTAACGTAGTTTGGACATGTGAGGAGAGACCGGTCCTTGGAGAAGGACATCATGCTTGGGAGGGTGGAGGGACAGTGCAGGAGGGGAAGGCCCTCTATGGGGTGGATTGATTCAGTGACTGGGATAATCGGGATTGGGAGTGTCAGAGACGGTGCGATTGGCACAGGATAGAGCATAGTTTAGGGCTGTTGTACATAGGGTCGCTATGAGTCGCAAGCGACTCGACGGCACATAACAACAACAACCAACAGTCTATTAGAGCTTATATATGTATGTGTGTGTGTGTGTGTGTGTATGTGCCGTCGAGTCGCTTGCGACTCATAGCAACCCTATGTACAACAGCCCTAAACTCTGCTCTGTCCTGTGCCAGTCGCACTGTTTCCGATACACTCAGCCCAATTACTCCAGTCACTGAATTCAATCCACCTCATAGAGGGTCTTCCCCTCCTGTGTGAAATTTTCATAGCCCTTGAACTTTTTAAAGAACAGCGTTTTCATTAAAGCCAAACCATCCACACTTCAGGCATGATCTCTGGGATGCATTTCTGAAACATGCAGAATAGAGTGGCATTTATAGGTATATCTGCTCATGTATCTGCATCTTTGTAACCTAACTTCATTACCTAAATGAAAAATGAAGTGTTGATGTCAGATGGAAGTCGATCATGTTCCAATTCAAAGCTTCAAGATCATAATTAAGGGCCCGCAAATTTGGCTCACCTATTCTGTGCCCATCGCAGGGTCAACTGTGGGTTGGCTCAGATTCTACTATATACAGCAATGCTATGCCCAATGCAATTCGTCTTTTGATTTCCTGGCTGCTTGTATCAAGAGTGTTGATTTTGGAGCCAAGCAAAGTTAAGGTGTTAATCTCAGTCTCTTCACTGTCTTTCGTGATGCTGCCAGTTGGCCCAGTGGTGAGAATCTTTGTTTTCTTCATGTTGAGCTTCAGTCCATATTAAGGCTATAATCCTTGACATTCTTCAGCAAGCACTTCAGGTCTGCCTCAGTTTCAGCAAGCAAGGTTGTGTCATCTGCATAACACAGGTTGTTGATGAATCATCCTCCAATCCTGATGCCATGTTCCTCATCATAGAGCCCAGCCTCCCAGATGATCTGCATATAAATTGAAAAGATGTGGTAATTGCATTGGGAAAATCTGCTGTCAGGGACCTCTCCAGAGTAGTGATGGCCAACAATGTCAGTCTGGAAACTAAGGTGACCCTGATCCAGGCCATGGTTTTCACAGTTAGTTGCTATGCATCAGAAAGCTGGACAAAGATTAGGAATAATAGAAGGAGAATTGATGCCTTTGAGCTGTAATGCTGGAGAAGAGTCTTGAATATACTGTGGACTGCTAGGAGAACAAACGGATTGATTCTGGAGAGGGTGAAACCAGGCTGCTCCTTGGAGGCAAGGATTCTGAAGCTTCATATGACATACTTTGGACATGTTGCAAGGATCATGCTTGGGAGTGTGGGGGCACAGCACAAAAGAGGAATACCCTCAGTGAGCTAGATTGGCTCAGTAACTAGGATAGTGGGGTTAGGTTTGTCACATATGATAAGGTTGGCTCAGGATAGGGCAGAGTTCAGGGCTATTGCAAGTGACTAGGTGGCACATAATGACAACAATAACATGCTATGCCCACTTCCTGTTGAATACCCAACTTCTTAGATTATTTACATGGCTTCCTACTGAAATTGGGAAACCTTTTGTGTTTTTGTCACTCTCACTTTCTTTTCCCCTCTTGCTTTTTCTTTGCAGCTCAGCGACATGTCCTCACATATATGGAGGATGCCGTGTGCCAACTACTGGAGAACAAGGAAGATGTTAGCCAATATGGCATTGCCAGGTTCTTCACGGAATAGTAAGTGCATGAGTGCTTTTCCGATAGGGTGAGCCCAGATGAGGCATTTGAAAGCAAGCAGGGCATGTGAAGAATATGCGGGAAATTGCTCATCAGTAGTGGCAGTGAAGGTTTAGTTTTGGTAGGTTGGCTGAGGGCTGCCCAAACATATTTTGGAGCATGCACATAGTGGACAGCTAATCTAGTCCAGTGATATGCCTTGAGAATGAGTACATTAGATCAACAACTGCATGTTTGATGAATTTGACCTACTTTAGGTCTCACTCATGGATTGGACCAGACTGACTTCTAAATACAAAGGCCGCCCACCAGGTCCTGCTTGTCTACATAAGAGAAGCTTCCCACTCAAGTTAATTGTAAGTGAGATCAGAAACAGTTAATCAGCATACACTTGATTGCTAACACAATTAGAAATGGCCAGTTTACCTCCAGCTTTCAAATAAATCACAAACACCCACCAGTATTCAACTATGTCAAGCGAATGTCCTCTCTCCATACCTGTTAAATCTGTATGCTGAGCAAATTATCTGAGAAGCTGGACTCTGTGAAGAGGAGTGTGGAATTAGGATTGGAGTGAGGCTCATCAATAATCTGTGTTATGCAGGTGACATAACTTTGCTCGCTGAAAGTGAGGAGAACTTGACGCAATTGTTGCAGTAGACCAAGGTATGCAGCCTTCAGTATGGATTGTGTCTCAATATCAGGAAAACGGATTCATATCACTAGACCAATAGGTAGTGTCATGATGGATGGAGAGGAGATTGAAATAGTCAACTGTTTTATCTTGCTTGGATCCACAATTCACACACTTAGTATGAGCAGTCAGGAAATAAGGAGATGCATTGCACTGGGAAAATCTGCAATTAGAGACCTTTCCAAATTATTGAGGAGTAGTGATGTCAGTTTGAGGACTAAGGTGCATCTGATTCAGGCCATAGTGTTTCCAATTCCTAGCTATGCATCTGAGACTTGTGTAATGGATAAAGATGACAGAGAAGGAATTGTTGCCTTTGAGCTGTGGTGCTGGAGAAGAGCACTGAACATCCCATGGACAGCCAAGTGAATGAATAGACGTCTTGGAGATAGTACAGCTGGAGTGCTCTTTGGAGGCAAGAACGATGAGGCTTTGCCTCACAAACTTCGGACATGTTGCTAGGAGGTTCTATTCCTTGGAAAGGGACATGATGTTGGAAGGGTGGAGGGTCAGCGAAGAAGAGGAAGATCCTCAACCAGGTGGACTGACATGGTGACTTGCTGCAGTGGGCTCTTGTGTGTCAGGAAGTATGAGAATGGTGCAGAATAGAACGGAGTTCAGATCTTTTGTTCATAGGGTTGCTATGAGTTGTGCTTGACTTGACAGCACCTAACAACCACAGCTTTAGGTCTGGCCTTTAATTTTCACCTTTCTCCTTTATTTAAGACATTCTCTCTGATTTCCTTTAATGGGTTGTGTTTTAGGCTGTGTTTTTCATGCCTTGCTTCTCTCGTTGGAAATGTTTAGAATGATGTTCTTTTTTTCATTTGTCTGTCTACAGGTTGCTGTCTGAACAACTTAATAATTTAAGAGTATTTCTAGAGGCAGAACATCTTTCATAAATATTCCTTTGAAGGCTCATGCTGCTATGTAAATTGGACTCATCGTGTGTGAAAGTAAAAATGATGACTACTTTATCACTTCTGACTATCACACAACAGTGTTTAGGCTGAATGAGATAATAACTTTAAGACACCTTGATCTTCATGAAAGGGTGTGTTTGCTAAAGAAATTCAAAGCATTATTTTTATTACCAACATTCCATCAGTATATAATCTTTTGAGGGTTCTCTGTGTTTTGGGTGTTGTTTTTTGTGTTTTGTTTTGTTTTTTGCTGATTTATCTGGAATATTATAAGAAGAGTACCTTCCTACAGAAATTCCATTTAAAATGAACCATGAATTTGACTCTCTATTCCTTGTAAATAGACTTTTTCCTTTATAGTCCCCAGAGGCTCCTTAGAGATCAGATGACAGTTCTAATGACCTAAACTTGAGTTATTGTCTGGGGAACTCTTGACTCTTCCTAACTCCTTTGCTGATCTATAGGTCTTGTAAGTAAAATCTGAATTTCCTACAGATTGGAATTTCAAGTCCCTGTGGAAAAAATCCCTGAATTTCTGGGAGCACAGTTGATCCTTTTCCCTAGTCTTCTTAAGAAGGATGAAGTAGAGAAAAGAATCTTACTTGTTCTCTGGGTGTTAGCTGAATCAAATGAAGTGGGCAGGGCAAAAACGGCTGGGATTGAATAGCCTTGCTTGCTTTTATAGACCTGACAAGCCTAGGGGTTAAGTTTCTAGGCTATTTAATCTGTACCAGCACTCTTGTGGCTTCTTGCCAAG
The DNA here is from genome assembly GCF_000299155.1 of Elephantulus edwardii. Taxonomy (NCBI): domain Eukaryota; kingdom Metazoa; phylum Chordata; class Mammalia; order Macroscelidea; family Macroscelididae; genus Elephantulus; species Elephantulus edwardii. Next base: position 1,436,225 of record NW_006399939.1, on the reverse strand, counting down.
TGAAATATGACTCTTCTGGGGGCAGAAATATCATTTCTTCTTCATCTTAGCATTCCTAGTGCCAGTGATGATACTTAGCATATAATGGATGTTATGTAAATATTCGTGACTGTACAACTCTATAGTGTGAATGATTGTATACTGCTCTTATTCTTGATTGTTATTATCTTTCCTTTTTTTTTTTATAAATCCTTGTTTTCTGCCATTTAAGAAGTTGAATACTCATATGCGTAGCAAAAGTGGACCCTATCGATCTTTCTAACTATACTGAACTGTTAAAAACTAAGTAAGGGTAAGTCTTATTAGCAGTTTCAAAATGCTACTGACTGTAGCTTCTATCAATCAGTACACTTATTTGAAAAAATACTAAGATTTCTTCCCCCGCCCCCACCACCCAGTGCTGATAGAAATCTAGTTGGCAAGTGAACCATTTCTTGTCTTCAGGAAACTAAAAATCATAGAAAACTAAAAATGTGTGTAAGTGGCACTTGCTTGACACCTCTGTAAGTCCAAGACAACAGATGTCCTGTGACAAGTCATTTTGAGAAGTTACTGAAACCGTTAAAAATATAAAATTTGAAAGGTATGACTCTGTGATGGAAAAGGAAGCAGTATTAGATAGACAAGACCCGAATGATTTAAGCGTCTTATTTGCCGTGATTCTGGATTTATTTATCTAGTGGAAATTCATCTCTCTCAAGACTCAGTTTTTTGTTAATTCAAAGGAGAACCATAATAAAATGAAAAGAACACTGTTCCAGGAGGAAGATGTCATCTTACTCTTTCAAGTCTTAGCTCTAGAATCTGGGGCACATTTCTGAATTTTTCTGAGCCTTACTTATCTCATCTTTGACATGGACGTAATAAGGACTTGCATTCTAATAATAATAATACACTCACATGTTATATAACAAGTCTCTACAACATTCTTTTAATTTTTTTTCCTTGAAGGTTTACAAATAATATTTATTTTTCTTACAATCACTCATAGACATTTTGTTTTATAACAATTGCCTTTGATTAACGTAATTAATTACAATGTTTAAGCAAACTCTTCTGCCACTACAAATTATTTGAGGTAGGTCCTACCCTTACCTCTATTTTACGAATGAAGGAGCTGAGAAGTGAGAAAGGTAAAATAGGCATTTTAAATTCATAAGTGACAGAGTCAAGAGTTAAGTCTTATTTGTAATATTGCAAGACCATTACATACCATTCCAAATTACTGTACTGAGTAATGTTTCTGACAGTATAACCAGATAATATTATGAGATTTAATTTCTAGCCATAGTTTCTGTAATTCTTTTCTTTCTTATGAACAATATTCTGCAAAACTTATCACAACACCTTGTCAAGTGAGCACAATTCATTATCATTTGAATGTAAATGCTTAGTGTTGACTTTTTTTAGGAATATGATCAGAGCAGGCCCTATCTTACAAGAATCACTTTTTAAAAAACACTTTGAACTCTTACTTTCAGGTTCACACTGAGTTTTTCATATATCTAATGATTGATAATCTACCTTCAAATGAAAATTATTCTTTGAAATTGTTTTTGAAAGGCTTTTTTTTTTAGCTGGCTTCTTCTTGAATCTTCTTGCCTTTTCACCTGTGCTGTGACCCTTAGTTGTTGATGTTTTCCAACAAGTTAGTGATTGTTCTGGAAAATCTGGAGAAGTAAAAACATGAGTATCTAGGTGTACTGTGTGTCTGTCTGTAAGGCTGTGAGCTCTTTAGATCATATTCCTCTGGACACTCTTGAAAGAAGGCTACTAGATCCCAGAGGATTTTCTTTTATGTTATATGGAATCTTTACCTCCGAACGCGGCCCTTTAACCAATGGAAAGCAAAAGGAATGAATATTTAGAGGCGCTGCTCTAATGTCAGCGCCTGGTCAGGACCTCTGAAAAAGTACGTTCAAGAAAATGAGGCTAGTGTAGCTGTAACTTTGAAACCACAGGAGAGTGTTACCAGGTTCTTGTGGTGAAGATAAAATGAGAAATGTGGCTTTTTAAGACATTGAAAAATAATGATGGGGGAGACACAGGCTGAAATTTGAGAATTCCTATCAGAATTGGAAACCATTTCCTCACAGGCCAAATTGATAGTCATTACACTGTGGCATTAGGGAGATTGACTTCCACATACTAATATAGAAAAGAATGATTCTCTGTGGTCTTGGTTGGTGGGCCTGGGAGAGTACTTTCTTATGTTCAAGTGTTTTGTTTTTGCTTTTTAAAATAATTTGAGCTTTTTGGTGAAATTGTCATGATGACTGTTTTGATTGCAAGGACAAGTACACACAATTCTATCATTAGTAGAGATTTATTTTAAGGACACATGATAACATAACCTGTATATTAAGCAATATGTACTAGGTGATGGGAGCTATGGCAGTAAGTCAGACAAACAAGGACCTTGCCATCATGAAGCTTTCTCATTCGTGAGAAAGAGAATCCATAAACAAGTGAACTGACAATTATTATGTAGCTAATTGTTAATAAATGCTATGTGCCATTGAGATGGAGAAAAGATTGAGGTTGTCAACAATTTAATCTTGCCCAGATCCACAGTAAATATCCCTAGCACCAGTAGTTAAGAAATAATTGAGGAAATCTGCTGTCAGAGACCTCTCCAAAGTGCTACTGAGCAAGGGTATCACTTAAAAGATTAAGTTGTGCCTGACTCGGTATTTTCAACTCCTTCTGAAAATTGGAAAATGACTAAAGATGGCAAAAAAGAATTGATATCTTTAAGTTATGGTGTTGGAGAAGAGTACTGACTGTGTCTTGGAGAAAGGGAAACCAGGGTGCCCCTGGGAAGCAAGGATAGTGAAATTTCTTCTCACATACTTTGGGCATATTGTTCAGAGGCACCAGTCCCTGGAAAAGCACATCGTGTTTGGAAAGGTGGAGGGCGAGTGAGAGAGAGGAAGACTCACAACAAGATGGATTGACATAGTGGCCATAATAATGGGCTCCAGTATATCAAAGAAGATGAAGGTGGGACAGGATAGGAGAGGGTTCATATCTGTTGTTCATAGGGTTGCTGTTAGTTGTACTCCACTCAGTGGTTCCTAGCAGCAGCAGCAGCAGCATCAACAACAACAACAACAACAACAACAAAAATCTTTAATAGTGTTTCCAAAAATAGTGTTTCTAAAACTGTATTTCGTGAGGAAGTGGCCTCGCTAATGCTCTGGTCATATATAATAATGGAAAGTAATAACTCACTAACTTGGAGCCCTGGTAGTGTATTCCATAGGGCATTGTACTTGGAACCCAAAGGCTATGCTTCCCTGGTCATTTGGATATGTTAGTGGTTCTGAAGGAGAAAGCTGGGCAATTTCCTGTGCCATTTACAGCCTTGGAAAACCACTAGAAGGTCAGATATATGTTGGTTCTGACATGACAGCAATGAATTTGAGTTTGAATAGCTAGTAAACTGTTATTTAGACTATGACATAGTGACTTCAGCAATGAACTTGAACTTAACAGAGATCATGAGAATGTCACAGGATAGGGAAAAGTTCTATCTGTTGTGCATAGGGTCATTATGAGTAATAGTTGACTTGACAGCAACTGACAACAATAACAAAATACATAATACAAATGTAGAAATGGTCATCTTTTTCATTTTTAGGAAAGGAACAGTAATAACTCCATTTAGATATTAATAATCAGAATTTGATTGAAGAACTATGTACCTTTTTTATATACTCTTTTAGTAAAAAGTATTTGTACCAAATTCTTTTTTTTATTGTTTTGATTAGAAAAAAACCCCATGAAATGTGAAATTCATTAATTCATTATTGAGGGAGAAAAAGGAACTGTCAATAGTGCATATTTCTAAATCACTTTAAAAGTACCTCTAATGAAAACAATCTGATTATAAAATATGCATTGGTTTTTCCCCCTTTTTTAAACAGGCTTTATTTAAGCCTTATGAAAAGATGACCCACTTCCTTTCCTAAGTAATCTAGAACAATCAGGGCATAAGCTTTCAGTTCTAAAGTTGGCATTATTCATCACTCAGCATTTAAGTCATGTTTTAGGCTCTTCTTGTGTCCATAGTAATGGAGAAGAGATTTGGAGCAATAAGAAACACATCAGAATGAACTTGGACTTCACTGATTTTCAGGCTTTCAGCATTGAATGAGAGATGGACTTGAAGAGACTTCTCTGGACCTTTTTTTGCTCTGTGTTTTCCGTACTTATTGTTGTTAAATTGAGCCAGAATGTGGTGTGGTGAAGTAATGGTGACTAATCCGATTAGAGACTTCTTCAGAAAGGGGAATGCTTCTCTCCTTGCCCTGCCTATTTTCCATAGTTCAGTTCTTAGCTGGAGTTGACATATTGTAACAGAAAATTATCCATTTCTCATTGTCAGCATCTGGATTCTCATGGACTCAGATAATTACCAGGAATAGATTTTTGCCTTGAGTTAAAGCAATTGTATCCTCACTGTAATTAGAGCAGGCATTTCTGTTAAGATATCATTTGTGAACTCTGGAGGATTTAATTTCTTTTCTCTTTTACCAGAGATATGTTGTAGCAAAAGGACTCTGGGGAGCCATACTAGTAAATTTAGAGCCATCTAAATCTATTTTGGAACTCTGAAAGCCAGATTCATTGAGGAATACAAGAAGTGGCCTGTTTGGTTAGAATCCATCTCTCTTCTTCAATCTCTGTGATTGCAGCAAACCACCCAGCAGAACTTGACCTGGTAACTGAGGAAGCGATTTCACAGCCCACTGGTCCCTTGACTCATTTAGAAGTCAGAGTCAAAGGTTACAAAAGTAATAATTGGGCCCAGATTCTCCTTGTCAGAAAGGCCTTTACCTCTCCACCTCTTTCTTTCTATAAACTGAGAAATTTAGCCACTTTGAAGCTGCAATAAGAGGAACTCCATCCTTGGCTAAATAATTCTCAAAACCTAGTGATACTATTTTTGTTTTCATGGCAACCACTTTTGCAGCTAGCAAACATGAAATATAGGTATAATTCACCTCACTAAAATATCTCCCCTTAGAGAAAATACCTGATTTATTTTAATCTTGAAATAACATAAAGGATCTTTACTTGGTCCAAGTCCTGATACCTCTTTACCACTACCACTCTGACAGTTGCAGGAGTATTCCTCTGGCAATCAGGTAGATACACATAAATCTGAACTAGTGTATCATTTGAGCTGTTAGTTATGTAGGGAGTGATAGTGGCCTCGCCTGTAGGGAGTTTGCTGCTACAAGACTACAAGTTTGCTTTAGTTTGCTAAAGGCTGTGATTCTCTGACAATTTGAATTTACAATCAGCTTCATAGGAGAAAGTTGGACCGTGTTGAGTGTACTATTTACAGCCTCAGGAACCCAGTGGAGGGTCAACTGTCAGTCAGTGCCAACTCAGTGGCAGTGTGTGAGTGATTAGTTTTATAAACTAGCTCATCAAATATTAAGAAACTGCATCATGGGTTTATGTTGCTGTTGTTGTGTGCCATCAAGTTGGAACTGACTTATAGCCAATCCCCTCCATGGATTTTCAGAGGCTGTAAATTGCACAGGAAGATATTGCCCTCAGAGCAGCTGGTGGATTTGAACTGTGTGCCTTTGGGATTGCAGAACTACTTCTTATTCCTTGGCCACTTCATGTTAAATAGAACAACTAGTTGTTGTTGTTGTTGATTGCTGTTGAGTGGAACATGACTCATGGCGACCCTATGAACAAAAGACCTGAAGCCTTTCTGTAACTATCATCGTTTCTCAAATTTCCTAGAGTTTCCAGAGGCATGTTGTTTAGGAAGTGGATAACACTCCTGCTTCCAAATTATTTGTTAGTTGTTTTTTTAAATTTTGCTGCTGTGAAGTTCTATGATAAGAGGAACTCTGCCCTTGGAGTTCCATTCCTTTCATAATTTGTTAAGAACTCTAGAAGATCCATAGTGTGGGTTGGCTTAGGCCTGGCATATGAACAGGGGGAAAAATGACAACAGTCTGGCCCCTTTAACCAGAAAGTTTTTCGTAACTGGAGGTGGAGGGGTTAGAACGGAATAGGGAGGGACAGTTAGAATTTTGGCCGCCACACAGAAATTCTTCTTCCCTGAGAAAAGTAAAATGAAAGTCAAGTGAAGCTCCCCTCAGCTCCTGCAGTTTGCTGAGATGTTTTTCTGCTGCTTAGCCTCCAGCAGGTGCATCTTCACAGTCAATGACTTCTCCACAAAGCACATTGTTTCTCAGGATCCCTCAGGAGGGGTCATGTCCAGCCAATTTCCTGTGTGAGACCATACTGTGATTCCTTTCTTCAAGTACTAGATGAAGTTCTGATCAGCAAAGCAGAAACAATCCTATCAGAAAATGACATGGGCACTTAAATTTATTTTTGGACAGGTTGGTTCCATGATTGATGAATTCTGGGACTGCAATAGGAGATAATACTGTGATGAGAAAACTTTTGGAAAAGTAGTTTCTGGAATGACCAGAGAAGCAGCTTTGAATCCATCCCTTTGTTTTAAATAATTTCAACAAAAACATGTTGAAGTCTTTATGTTACAGTTTTCTAGGTTCAGACCATTGCTAGGAATGATATAGAGTTGTTGTGCCTGTGAAATGATGTGCAAAATGACTCTGTGGCCTCGTGAGGTACGAAGCTGAACTGCAAACCCAAAAGTAGGCAGTTCGGATCCACCAGCTGCTGTCTGAGGCAGTTCAGATCCACCAGCGGCTCTGGGAGACAAATGGCCATCCCCTCCTCTGAAGTTCATATCTTCTGCAAATTCTCTGGAGGTTCAGGGTAGTGAGTAGGATAGCTTTGTAGGATTTGTTTCTGGTAGGTTTCATTCCCCTCTAGCTCCTGTTTACTGGATTTTCACTTCTCTCTTACTTCCCAGCTCTCTTGGAAGGTGATAGCCTTCCTCTGTTTTCTATTTAAGTGGCGTTAGGGTTGAAGTTCTTAAGAACTTTTTAGCCTCTCTGGTTTTCTGTGACACTTCTTGCTGACCTTTCACTCGGTGTACTTTTTTTGAAGATTAAAACATGATTTGATGATTTCCTGCATAACCGCTTGTCACTTAGTGTTAGCCATTTCACTTCGTTCACTTAGAGACTAGTCTAAGAGAAGTTTTTCCTTTTTTCACCTATAAATCATTTCCTCACTTCCTCTCTGTACCCTTTCTTCCAGCTGCCTGCCAGCATTTAAAAGCTCAAGCTATAATGGGAGACCTAAGTCAGTCAAGTCTGACCAACTCACATCATTTCTTCTCTTAGTTCTAGTGGTGCAGTGGTGTGCTTAAGGTAATGAAAAGCAGACGTTGCCTGCTGAGCTCATTGCTCCTCTTGCTGGCAGCCTGCTCCAGGAAGCTGTTTATCTGTGCTTACCGAGCCAAGCTTCAGCCTCTGAACAGTTGGAATGTACTGAGAAACCACAGAGCCCAAAGAGAGAGCATTTCACAGGCAGTTCCAGGCATGGAGAGGATATTTACACCACACAGGCTGCAGTTTACATGTGCAGGGAAAATTGTCCATTTGCACACCCTCAAGCTTCACCTTCTGTGCCATGTATGCAGCTCTCAAGGGGGTTTAACCTAGAGAACCATACAGCTATGTCCAAATTGTCCTGAACTTATTTACTAGAAGGATATAGAAAGTTTTGGGGTTTTTTTGTGTTTTTTTTTTTAAATATCCCAACCAACCAAACCACCTTTTAAAGGTAGTATTTAAGTCAAATTTGATGTTTGGAATCTAAGTTCTCTACATGCCTCATCTCTAAAACATCCTAAAACATTCTTCTCTTTGTGTGATTTTTTCACTCTGTTTGTCTGACGACTATTTGTTTTCTTAATCCACTTTCCAACTCAAATGTGCCAAAAAAGAATCTAAGACATGCTTACTCACCTTTGAGGAAATATAATCTGCTTGTGGAGATAATGCTTATTGAACAAACAATTAGAGAACAAGATTTCCTATAATGACATTGTATGATGACATGATGATGACATTAAGTAACATGACCCAGTGCTCTGAGAATTGAAGTTAGGAGAAGAAAAATACTAGGATAGGTCCCTGGGTAAGTGATTAAGCACTGTTCTGGTACTGAATGGTCCACAGTTTGAACCCAGTAGCAACCCTGCATGAGAAAAGACTTTTATGATTTGCTTCTTAAGAAATAACCACCTAGAACACTCTGTGGGGCAGTCCTTCCCCGTCCTATAGAATCCCTTTGAGATGGAAAGGACTCAATGGCAACATAGCCACCCAGTTAAATTAGGAATCATAGAAAAGTTTGTTTTGACCTGGAAAGGTGAGTAGAATTTGGGGAGGGAGGTGAATCAGAACCTACTCATAGCTGACCCACCAGTGGGATTTTGGGAAGCTGTAAATCGCTTGGGAGGAGAGCGCCCATATTTCTGTCAAGGTGCTGCTAATGTGTTCACCAGAGAAGCATGAAGAAATTAGCAGTGCAGCTCCCTGCAGACTGCGCCACCAGAACTCCCTAAAGTCAGGAAGGCACTTTTTTTTAAAAAAATTATTTTTTATTATTATTTTTTGTGTGTGTACCGTCAAGTTGGATCTGACTGGTATATGAGAAGATTGCCCCTCCTTCTCTAGCACAGTATCTGGTGGATTTGAACTGTGTTCCTCTGGGATTGCAGTGCAACTTCTTGCCACCAGGCCACCAGAGCTCCCTGAGGGCACTTACTTTTAGAGGAGCTGTAAAATGTTATATTGTAAATGTAATTTAGTAACTTAAAAAAAAAAGCACTTGTGTTTTTGCTGTGTGCTGTGAGTCAGATCAGACCCATAGCTGAGCCTCCAGCAGGTTTTCAGAGACAGTAAATCGCTGGGGAGGAGATTGTCCATCCTTCCTTCTCCCATGAAGCAGCTGGTGAATTCTAACCACGTGCCTTGGGGATTGCAGCACAGCATCTTTCTCCTGGGCCACCAAAGCTCCCTAAGCAAAAGCTCTGTAGCATAGTGATTAAGACACCAGACTTTGGCCCCAGATAGATCTATATTTGAGATTCTTGTCACTTACTTTTATATGAACTTGGTCAGATTCCTGAACCTCATCTGTGAAATAAATATAATTTGATGATTGTTAGGAAGATTAAATGAGATAATGAATACCTAATAAATAGTAGTTATTGCTATTGATGGCATAGCTTTGTAGGAAGTTGGACTGTTAAAGAACACACCTTTCTGGTGTTCTACTAATGACTCCAAGGAAGAAAGATGAGCAGTTGCCTTCCACGCAACAAACAGCCTCAGAAACCCAGTGAATGTTCAGCTATGAGTCTCTTCTGGTGCAACGACACTGAGAGTGAGGTGTATTAGGTTATAGGCCCTATGGAAACTGCATTGGACAAAACAGATAAACATATTCTGGCCCACATGGAACTTAATTCTTCATTTACTTCATCTTTTTAATACAATAATTTTAAACTTGGAAAAATGTAAAAAAAAATCACAGAGTTCTCATTCTTTCAGTTGGTTTCCACTGATGTTAACATCCAGGATCATAGTATCATCTTTATTTTTAAAGGCTGCGTTTTTCTGATCTGTATTTGAGTTTGGCAGTTATTTTCTTCCAGCACTTTGAAGATATTGCTCTAAGGAATTAAGAAGGTAGAAGGAGAAGCCAAAAGAACCTGTTTACATTATCTCAGGAATTAAGAGGGTAAGAAGAAAACTGAAAGGAACCTGCTTATACACACTCATACTTTCTTGTATTCTAATTTACACACACTTTCTGACATAAACTATTAAGGAGTGGCACTACCTCAAAGGCGTGCAGTTCAAATCTACCAGTTGCATTGCAGGAGAAAGATGGGCAGTCTCCTCTGTGATTTACAGCCTCTGGAAAGCTACTGGAGGGTCAGCTCAACGTTGGCTTCTACTTGACGGCACATAACAACACCAAAGCATTTGCTAAAAGATAAATGAATTTGTGGAAAATATCAAGGGACTGATATTAAATGAGTATTATTTTAACATTTGAGGGGATTGATTGTCTTAGAAATGCAGAACTAAAGTTATTTTTCCGAAGACAAACAAGACTGGGTGAAACTGTATTTCATGCATGCATTGCAAAGAGTTACCTGACTGAACGTGACCTAAAATGCTATTTCAAAGGAGTGAGTAGGATGTAGGCTTCAAACCAGAGGCCAGAGTCATGTATACCTGTGCCAACACACTGTAATGAGGCTTGCCGCCGTTTCCCAGACTCTCTTGCACCAGAGTCCATCTTAAAATTTTGTGCTCTTGCAAAGAAGGAAGAAAAGTTGTGGTCTTTATTTGATGCTGTGCAAACCCTACTCCTACCTTTGTTGTTACTGTTGTTAGGTGCCACTAAGTTAACTATGACTTATTGGGACCCTTTGGAACAACAGACTTTCTGACATCTATTTTGGTCTTCTTTTCCTCCTGTCTTTGTAATGCGGTCTTTGTGCATGATATCCTTGATGCTATTCCACAATTCATCTGGTCTTCTCTCATTAGTATTCAGGGCCTCAAATATATTTTTGAAATGATTTTTAATTTTTTTTTTGTTTTTATTTTACTGATTTTTTTTGTGTGTACTGTCAAATTTGATCTGACTAGTACAGGAGGAGATTGTCCTTCCTTCTCCAGCAGAGCATCTGGTGGATTCGAACCACGTACCCCTGGGATTTCAGTGCAGCTTCTTGCCATTAGCCCATCAGAGCTCCTTTGAAATGATTGTTTAATTAAGGTGGGATTGCTTCAAGGTCATATTTTGGTTCTTTTGGACTTCTTTTGATTTTCTTTAGCTTCAGTTTAAACTTGCACATGAGTAATTGGGGTCTGTTCCACAGTCAGCCCTGGCCTGGTTTTTACTATTGACAGTGACTGTTGACAGAGTGTGTAGTCCCTCTCCATACCTATTGAATACATATGCAGAGCAAATAATTCAAGAAGCTGGACTCTATGAAGAAAATCAGAATTGGAGGAAGATTTATCAATAGCCTGTGGTACACATTACACAATTTTGCTTCCCAAAAATGAGAAGAACCTGAGGTACTTATTGCCAAAGGTCAAAGACTTTTAACCTTCAATATGGGTTTGCATAACTTCATCTCAATATAAAGAAAATAAGAATCCTCACCACTGGACCAACAGGTAACATCATGATAGATGGAGAGAAGACTGAAGTGGTAGATTGTTTCATCTTGTTAGGAGCCACAATCGATACCCTTGGCAGCAGCAGTCAAGAAATTTAAAAAAATTAAACAAAACCCAGACAATCAAAAAAATGTATTGGGGAAATCCTGTGGTCAGGGACCGCTTCAAGGAACTAAAGAGCAGAGATACCAGTCCGAGGACTAAGGTGCCCTGAATTCAGGCCATGGTTTTTTGAATTGTTTCCTGTGCATCTGAAAACTGGAACTTTAGTAAGGATGGCAACAGAAGAGTTGTGGTTCTGAAGAAGAATATCCCATGGATTGTCCAAAGAACAAACAGATTTGTCTTGGATAAAGTGCAGCCAGAATGTCCCTTGGAGGTAAAGATGGCAAAGCTTCATCTCACATACTTTTGACATGTTTCAAGAAGAGGCTAGTCCCTGAAGAACGACATCATGCTTGGAAGGGTGCGAGGGGAAGTGAAAGAGGGGAAGATCCTCAGTGTAACGGATTGACACAGTGGCTGGGGCAATGGACTCATATATAGGAGGAATGGTGACGATGGGACAGAATAAGTCATGGGTCAGGTCTGCTGTTCATAGGGTTGCTATGAGCCGTGGTCAGCTCTGTGGCACCTAACAGTAATCACAATGGACAACAGAGCTGGACCTTCCCCTAGCCTGCGTCATTGTCACCATCTCCATCCCACTGTTGTACTCACTGTGTCAGGCCATCTCATTGAGAGTCTTCCTCTCTTTCTCTGACCCCCCCACCTTTCCCAGGATGATATCTTTTCCAAGGATCAGCCCCTTCTGACAACACGCCCAGAGTATATGTGATGAAGTTCTGCCATCCTTGCGCCTTAGGAGCACCCCGGTTGTACTTCCTCCACGACACAGTTGTTTTTTCTTTTTGGTAGTCCAGGGATAGTCAGTAAGTACTCTTCTCCAACAATTCAAAGGCATCAATTATTTTTTCAGTCTTCCTTATTCTTTGCTTAACTTTGAGGTGCATCAGAAACAATTAAAACTACCATAGCTTGCATCATGTATACCTTAGTTTTTAAACTAATCTCTTTGCTCTTTATACCTCCCTTTACTCCTGGTAAGTACATCTTTTATAAGAAACAACCCTAAAAAAAGCATGAAAATATTTTTTGTTTGGAGAGACGTGCTTGCATCCCTCTCTGGCAGGGCTTTCTTTTTCTCTAGTAAATCTATACCTTATCTCCTCTGCAAGGATTTTTTTAGTCTCTCATTCATAACTCTCCTTTCACATAATTTTCTGACTTTCTAGTATTTAGAAATTATTGGTCATTATTTAGACTTGGCATCTGGCAACTTGTTCATTCCATAGTCTGCAAGTTTCCAGTGAGTTTCTGTTAAGAAGTCAGAAGTCTTAATTCATTGAAAATAATCTTATCTCTGAATACTTCTAGCGTATTCTTCCTTAGTCTGTTGTTGGGGTAGTTTTACTATAATATTCCTAGTTTTACTTTTCTTTACATTTAAAATGCTTTTAACATTCTGTCTGCTTCTTGAATATGTGGCTTTGTATATTTTATCAGTTTTGGAAAATTCTGAACTATTGTTATTGTTGTTATGTGTCATCGAGTCACCCATGACTCATAGTGACTCTTACATACAATAGCTCTAAACCCTGCCCTATCCTGAGCCAGTCTCACTGACTCTGACACACCTAACCCCATTGTCCCAGTTACCATGTCAGTCCATCTCATCCAGGATCTTCCTCTCCTGTGCTGTCCCTTCACCCTTCCAAGTACGAAGTCCTTC
>NW_006399939.1:1363286-1422584 GCF_000299155.1 Elephantulus edwardii | reverse complement strand
TTCATATGTGTCTAATTTGTTATTAAGCCTGTATTATTTGCTTTTAATGCCATTATTTTAGCTTTCAGTTCAGGAATTTTCATTCATTAAGTTCTTTTTAGATGGTTTATTTGCTAAATTTTATTTTCCATTTGCTTGAACATTTTAAAGCAGAAAGTCTGAAATTCATTACATGGATTCTGTATTCGGGGAGTGTGTGTGTGTGTGTGTGTGTGTGTGTGTGTGTGTGTGTGTTTGTGGTGTTGTTGCATGTGAAATGACTCATAGCTGACACTCCTGTGGGGTTTGGGAGGCTGTAAATGAGAGTGGAGGAGGTTGCCCATCTTTCTCCCATTGAGCTAGTGCTAGAGTCACACTGCCAGAATGATGCCACCTTTGGGTTACTGGCATACCTCCCTATGGACTACACCACCAGAACTCCCTGAATTCTCTATTATTTATTTCTTGGTTTTTTACTTGATTGTCTTATCTTGTGGTATAATTTTTAAAAACTTATTTAAGAGTAATATATTGTATGTAAAAATTGTAGAGATGTTGTATCTTGGTTGAAAACAGAGAACAGCAGAAAGATATTTATTTCTGTTTTATTGACAATGCAAAGGCAATTGAAACATATATGTGAAACATAAATAAACTATGACTAGTGACAAAAATGTGAGTTCCAGAATGCTTACTTGTGCTCAGTGGAACTCTGGTGGCCTAATGGGTAAGGAGTTGTATAGCCACCCCAAAGACAGTTGTAATCTATTGGCTGCCCCATGGGAGAAGGATGAACTGTTTCCTCCCTTGCACTATACAGTCTCATGTGAAATATCTCCATAGACAAAGAAGCAGTTTTTCAGAAGGAATAAGAACTGAATGGTTTAAAATCAGGAAATGTATTTATCAGGGTTGTATCCTTACCCCATACCTATTAAGTCTATATGCTGAGCAAATAATTTGAGAGAGTGGACTATATTAAGAAGAATGGGACTTCAGGATTAGAGGAAGACTTATCAACTGTCTGTATTATGAAAATGACACAACTTTGCCTGTAGAAAGTGAAGAGAACTTGAAGCACTTACTGCAAAGAATCAAAAACCTTCAAGTGGATTGCACCTCAACATGAAGAAAACAAAAAACCCTCACAATTGGACCAACAGACAACATCATGACAGATAGATAAAAGATTAATGTTGTCAGTTTTGCTTTATTTGGACCTGCAGTCACTATCCATGGTAGCAGCAGTCAAGAAATTTAAAAAAAATGTGTTGTATTGTGGAAATCTGCTGTCAAGGATCTGTCCAAAGGGCTAGAGGGCAAAGATGTTAGTAAAGGACCAAGATGTGGCTCCCCCAAGCCACAACATTTTCAGTGTGCATATGAAATTGTCAATTTCCTTTTCGGTATGCATCTGAAATTGCCATTTTCATTTTCTGAATATATCTGAAATTGTGCGTTTCATTTTCAGTATAGAAGTTGTCAGTGATTTCATCTTGCTTGGATCAACAATCAACGCCCTTGTTACCAGCAGTCCAAAGATAAAAAAGACGTGTTGCCATAGGAAAGTCTACTATCAGGGACGTTGTTCATTCCCCATTAACATAAACTCACTGCTAAGTTTTTTATCTAACATTTCAAGTTTCATCCCCTCCAGTGTCCACTTTCAGAGGCAGTAAATTGCTTGGTAGAAGATTGCCCCCTTACTCTGTGGAGCAGCTCTTGATTCAGACTGTCTTCTCAGTCATCTATCATGCATCAGAGAGCTGAAAAATGAATAAGGATGACAGGAGAAGAATTGATACCTTTGACTGTGGTGTTGAAGACAGAATAGCCTGTGAACTGCCAAAAGAACAGAGTTCTTTTACTGGACCCAAGGGCACTTAACAACAATCACCACCTTTGGCTTGGTAGATTGTGCCTTGTTTAATGATATATATCCACTCCTCACTTACCAGTATAGTTAGGTTCCAAAGATCATTGTCTGCAAATTGCTATTATGTGAAATTGAAGAGTGACCACATCACTTCATTTCCTCACCTGTACTGTGAACATCCCACTTCCTGTGGAGGACACCTGTTATTGTTGCCTCTCATTCTCCTACATTGCGTCAGGAGAGTTTGGGACCAGTTGGCAGCATCAGGATGGATGGTGAAGAGATTGAGATTGTTCACAGCTTTAGTTTGCTTGGCTCCACAATCAACACTCTTGGCACCAGCAGCCAGGAAATTAAAAGACATATTGCCATGGGAAAGTCTGCTGTTAGGGACCTCTCTAAAGTACTCAAGAGCAACGGTGTGTCTCTGGAGACAAAGGTGCGTCTGGTACAGGCCATGGTCTTTGCAGTCACTTGTTATACATCAGAGAGTTGGACAATGACCAAAGAGGATAGAAGGAGAATTGATGCTTTTGAGCTTTGGTGTTAGAGAAGAGTGTTGAAGGTGCCATGGACTGCTAAGAGAACAAACAGATTCATCCTGGAGAGGGTTAAACTGGCTGCTCCTTGGAGGCAAGGATTCTGAGGCTTCATCTGACATACTTTGGTCATGTTGTAAGGAGAGACTGATCCTTGGAGAGGGACATCATGCTTGGGAGGGTGGAGGGCAGGCGCAGGAGGGGAAGGCCCTTTGGGAGATGGATTGATTCGGTGACTGGGGCAATCGGGATGAGTGTGTCGGAGGCAGTGAGATTGGCACAGGACAGAACAGAGTTTAGAGCTGTTGTACATAGGGTCGCTATGAGTCGCAAGTGACTCGACGGCACACAACAACAACAACAAAAACAACAACCACTTAATTGCATCAGAGCATCAATAAACCAAAACAAAGGGGAAATATGCTGAAGTAAAAGAGAACAGAAGATTTCAAAGGGTAGCTCGAGGACAAAGCAAAGTATTATAATGGGATGTACAGAGAGCTGGAGTAGGAGGATAAAAAGGGAAGAACTCACTCTGAATTTCTCAAGCTGAGAGAACCGAAGAACAAATTTAAGCCTTGAATAGCAATATTGAAAGATGCTATGGGCAATGGGTTGAATGATCCAGGAAGCATCAAAAGAAGATGGAGGGAAAACACAGAGGCATAGTACAAAAAAGAAGTGACTGACACTGAAAAATTTTGAAAGTACCATATGAACAAGAGCCAGTGAAGGAATGAAGGTAATGAAGGAAGAAATTGAAGCTGCAATGAAGGTATTGGCAAAAAATAAGGTCCCAGGAATCCATTGGATACCAACTGACATGTTTCAACAAACAGATTCAGCCCTGGATGGGCACACCAGTCTATGCTAGGAAATTTGGAGGACAGATGTCTGGCTGACTGACTGGAAGAGATCCATATTTGTTCCCATTCTCAAGAACCATAATCCAAAAGAATGTAGAAACTGTCAAACAATATCATTAATATACATATAAGTAAAATACTGCTGAAGATCATTCAAAACCGGCTAGAACAGTACATAGATAGGGAACTACCAGAATGTTCAAGCAAAATTTATAAGAGGCCATGCCACAAGGGATATTATTGCTGATGTCAGATCAATCCTGGCTGCAGGTAGAAGAATGTCTGTTTATGCTTGATTGACTTTGAAAAGGTGTTTGTGTGGATCGTAACAAGTTATTGCTAACATTGAGAAGAATGGGAATCCCAGAGCATTTAATTGTGGTCATGAGAAGCCTATACTTAGACCAAGAGGCTGTTGTATAAACAGAGCAAGGAAATACTTGTTATGTGACATCGAGTTAACTTTCTCATAGCGACCCTATCTATGTACAGTAGCTCTGAACCCTTCTTTATCCTGAGCTAATCTCAGTCTCTGACACACTTACCTTTGTTACCTCACTTATTGTGTCAATCTAGAAAGGAAGACCCTCAACCAGATAGATTGACACAGTGGCTGCTGCAATGGACTCTAGTGTGTCAGGAAGTTTGAGGATGGCATAGAATAGGACCGAGTTCAGATCTATAGTTCATAGTATCACTATGAGTTGTATTTGATGTGATGACACCTAACAATGACAACAGTCACCCCTTACACAGATGGATATGTCTTGGAAAAAATGCAGCCAGAATGGTTGGTGGAGACAAAGATAGTGAAGCTTCATCTTTTATACTTTGCACAGGTAGCTAGGTGAGGCTAATCCTCCGGAAAGGACATGATGCTTGGGAAGATAGAGGGTCAGCAAAGGAAAGACCCCAGTGATGTAGATTGGCATGGTGACCTTGGCAGTGTGTCGTAGTGTATCAGAGATGATGAGTATGGGCCAACCTAGGGCAGGGTTGAGGTTGGCTGTTTATAGAGTCCCTGTATCTCATACTAGACCCCTGAACCTGTAACCCCTCAGGAGCAGGCACTGAGGAAGCATAGAGGGCTGCAGAGGTGTCACCTGATATGAGGTTCCATAGGTTTGATGCCTTACTTTAGGGTTCCTTCTGACAATAGTCTTCTCTGTTCCTTGTCACCTCTTGGAACTCAGAGACAGGGCCAGATCCCTGATTCCCACTTCCTCTTTAGCTCCAAGAACAGCCCACTTTTAGGATTCTGGCTATTTGTTAAGCACTTAGTATTACTCTTGTGGATACAGTCTTCAGTAAATTCACTGTTACGTAAAAATGATAGAGACACACATGCAATTAAAATAGAGCATGAGTGCTAGCCTAGTGAATAAACTTTTATGGGAGAAATGATTAATTATATGTACAGAGTCAGGAAATGATTCACAGAAGAGTGGCACTTAACTTAGGCCTGGAAAATGTGTAGGTGATTATCAGACAGAGAATGGGGAATGGAACTCCAGGGAAAGAGGACAACATGGGAAAGAAGTGGAAGTGGAAGCACAGAGCGTAAGCTTGATGCAGTTTGAGCACAGGAAGAAAAGTGAAGGGGATGGGGATAGTGGTTGGAATGAGACTCCTCAAAAGAGTTAATCCCTGCTTTTCTTTTGAGCATCACACTTATTGGAATAACTTATCAGTTCTTAGCTGAAGCAATAGTAACTGATTCTGACTTTGGTGGATAGATGTACAATGGACCAGGCGGTTCTTGGTGAAACCTGTCTAGTTTTCTAATGTTCAACTTCTAAAACTGCCTTGATTCTTGCCTGTTTTCCAAGTCTGGCCCTCAAGACACCTGTGGGTTTTATGAGTCACTAATTCTCTTCCAATAAAATCCGTTTTACTTAAGATAGCCAGCCAGAGTCAGTTGCTGTTGCTTGCAGCAAGAACCCTGACTGTTACTGTTATTAATGTTTTTAGGTACATTTATGGGTCATTAAAGAGCATATTAGTTACCATATGAAACAAAATTGTCCTAAAATGTTTGCAGTAATGTCTTGGTTTGTAGGGGAAAGGATGAGAAATAATGTGTTCATTATACTTTATGAGTAATAGTTACTGCTTAATACCATCCTTGAGAATTTTTTTCCTTCTCTCAAGCGTTTGTGTGATTCCTTGGAAAATCTTGGAAGTGCTAACTGAGAAGATACATTATTAAATATTAAAAGGTTTCCTTGAAAGAGTCTAATGAGCTTACTTGGATGGAGTTTTGTGTCCAGTACTACGTGCATGTTAGAAAAAATTACTCTTAAATCTTTCCTAATACATTATTGAAATACTTTAATTCAGTAAAGCAGTAATGAACATGTTGGAACTAATTTTTGAATGGCAAGGCATGTGAAGTTGAAGACAATTTTAGGAATTCTAAACTGTTATCAGTCACAATTTTTGCAAAAAATAGGCATTTATACTACTGTTTGTTGAACTGTTTTGTTTTAACCTCCAAAAACCTATGAATGGTCCATTAAAAATTTGTTTCTGATTATATTTTTCTTACGATTCTGAGAATCACATCAGATGGTAGAACATATGAAAAGAAGTTCTCTGACGTTGACAAATTAAAAAATGCATGAGGGGAACACATAATCTGAGTGATAGATGAGTAGAGATGAATTTATAAATTTGACTTCTCAGAAATGATATGGAAAAAAAGAAACTGAGAACACTATCCATTGGATGGAAAAGCTTAAAGATAAACTCTTTATTCTTCCTTCTTACACTTAATACTTTCTTTCCCTGAGAATTGTGATTTACTTGTTTCCAATGGCACCTGCCACAACATATGGCTCCTTAAGAATAGAAACCCATTGTCTAATCATCTTATCTCCTATCCATTTTTAATACACTGATTAGTAGGTTTGACAATCTGTTTCATTTCTGTGATACTCTTCTAGATGCCTGAGTTCTTAATGGAAAGTGGTTTAGGCCTTTCTTTTTTGTAATAAACTTGGTTTGATTATGGTGTGAATGATATGTGGATTAATCAACATACATTTTAACAATATTTATTAATGACCCCCTATACTGGGGTAATGGGTAGGTGTGTCGGTATCAGAGAGACTAGCTCAGGACAGGGCAGGCTTCAGAGCTGTGTCGTAGGCAACTCAACGGTACATAACAACAACATGTCTTCGGCAGATAATGAACAAATAAATAGGTAATAGCATAGTAGTAAATTATATTAAGAAAATGAATGAGTTATTGAGATACTGAGTTCCTGGAGAACAGGGAGTTAATTTTGAAAGAGTTGTCAGAGAAGGCCTCACCAAATTTCATATATGTTGCTATTTTTAAATTTTATTTTGCTGTGGGATATGTGCAGCAAAACATACACCAGCTGTTCTATATGTACAATTCAGTGACATTGATTACATTCTTCAAGTTATGTAACTATTTGCACTCTGAGTTGTTCCTTCTCCATTAGCATAAAGTCTCTGGCCTCCAAGATTCCTATCTAATCTTTCAAGTTGTTGTCCTATGTATATAGCTCTTAAAAGAGCGTAATACTCAAGGCAGACTTTTTTTTAAATACAGTTTTTTCTTTTAATTGTGATTTTAATGAAAGTTTACAGAAAAGTTAGATTTTCATTAATTCATTGTTGCACATTTTATTCCTCTCCCTCTTTTCTCCCTCCTCCAATTGATTTTTTTTTAAAAAAAATTCATTCATTGTTGCACAACCCCAGTCCTTTTTGCAATATACCTCTTATTCTGAGCTATTGTTGTATTTATAGTGCCTAATCATATATTCCTTTTAAACAGTTCTTTCCTTCTTCGGTTCAATGCAATGATCATTATCTATCCACTCTAATCCTATTCTCCTCCCAAACCCCCATGTCAGACCTGTTTTGTAACAATTTTGCTATGCAGTATTTGTCCTTTTGTGAATGAAATATTTTCACTCAACATAATGTCCTCCAGGGTCACCCATATTGTGTAAAGTTTTACAAGTTCATTGTTTTTCAAAGCAGATAATTTTACTTGTTAAGCCATATTATAGCTTGGTTATAAGAAAACTTCAGGGTAAAGAAGTCCAGAAGGCAGATAAATCCAAGCTCCAACAGAAGCAGAGCTCAGGAATGGGGAGGAAGCCATCACCACAATCCCCCCCTTTTTTTTTAAAAAAAGATTTTTTTAAATTTTACTTCATTATTTTGTGTGTGTGTGCCATCAAATTGGTTCTGACTGGTACAGGAGGAGATTGTCCCTCCTTCTCCAGCAAAGCATCTGGTGGATTCAAACCACGTACCTTTGGGATTGCAGTGCAGCTTCCTGCCACTAGGCCACCAGAACTCCCCACAATCCCCCCTTTTTTAAAACAGATTTTAATGAAAGTTTATAAAGAACTTGGATTTCCATTCATTCATTGTTGCACATTTTCCTCCCTGTGTTCCCTCCCCCCAGTTCACTTTTTTTCTTTGGGGAAAAAGAAGTTCTTTCATTCTTTTACAGTCCCCCCTCCACCCCCAGACCACTTTACTATGCAACTCTTATTCTGGACTCTTGTCATGCCAATAATACCTAATCATATATTCCTTTTATAACAGTTCTCTCCCTCATCTATTTCAATGCTGTATACATTATTTAATCCTCTTTTCTTAGTTTCCCCCAACCCCCATATCAGTCCTGTTTTATAACAGTGCCATTATGCCGTGTTTGTCTTTTTGTGACTGAGATACTTCACTCAGCATAATGTCCTCCATGGTCACCCATTTGTATGATATTTCATGTTTGTTTTTCAGTGCTGCATAATATTCCATTGTGTGAATATACTACAACTTCTCTATCCATTCTACCTTGTTTCTTTGTTTAAGGTGTGCTTTGCTTATTCAGGGTCTCTTTCCATTGCAAATGAAATTGGAGATTTCCTTTTCCATCTCATTGAAGAATGGAATTGGTATTTGTATTGGGATTGCATTGAACGTGTAGATTCCCTTTGGTAGGATTGTCATTTTCACAATATTGAGTCTTCCTATCCATGAGCAAGGGATATTCTTCCATTTCTCCAGGTCTCTTTTCGTTTTTTTGTAGTAATTTTTTTTGTAATTTTCTTTGAATAAGTTTCTTGTGTTTCTAATTAGATTTGTACCAAAGTATTTAATCTTGTGATTAACTACTGTGATGAGTGTTGTTTTTCTTAGCTCCAGTTTTATATTTTCTTTGTCACTGTAGAGAAATACAATTTATTTTTGTATGTTGCTCTTGTATCCTGCCACTTTGCTGAATTGGTCAACTATGACCAGTAGTTTTCTTGTTGAATCTTTAGAGTTTTCTGAGTATACTATCATATCATCTGCATATAGAGATAATTTTACCTTCTCCTTGCCAATTTGGATACCTCTTAATTCCTTCTCTTGGTTTATTGCTACCACTAAGACTTCTAATACGATATTGAATAGGAGAGGTGATAGTGGACATCCTTGCCTACTTCCTGTTCTCAAGGGGAATGCTTTTAACTTCTCTCCATGGAGAACAATGTTTGCTCTCGGGTTTGCGTGTATACTTTTTACTATGTTGAGGAAATTCCCTTCTAGTCCTATTTTGTTCAATGTTTTCATTACGAAAGGGTGTTGTTTTTTGTCAAAGGCCTTTTCTGCATCAGTTGACAAGATCACGTGGTTCTTGTTCTTTGCTTTGTTAATGTGATGAATTGCACTGATTGTTTTGCTCATGTTTTCATCTTTGCATACCTGCTATGAATCTCACTTGGTCATGGTGAATTTTTTTTTTTTATATATTGTTGGATTCTGTTGTTGTTGTTAGTATGTGCTGTCAGGTCACTTTCAACTCATAGCGAACCTATGCACAACTCTAAACCCTGCTCTATCCCTTGCCAACCTATTGTCTCCAACATGCCTTTCCCTATTTACCGCAGTGACAGAATCACTCCATCTCATTGAGGGTCTTCCTCTCCTGCATTGTCCCTCTACCCTATCAAGTATGATATCCTCTCCAAAGACTGATCCTGCCTTGCAACATGTCCAAAGTATGTCACATGGAGCTTCAGAAACCTTGCCTCCAAGGAGCAACCTGGCTTCACCCTCTCCAGGATGAACTTGTTTGTTTTCCTAGCAGTCCATGGTATACTCAAGACTCTTCTCCAGCATCAAAGCTCAAAGGCATCAACTCTCCATCATCCAGAGTCATTTTCCAGATCTCTGATGCCCATAGCAAGTCATTGCAAAGACCATGGCCTATATACGACGCACCTTAGTCTCCAGACTGACATCGTTGCTCCTCAGTACCTTGGAGAGGTCTCTAACAACATATTTTCCCAGTGCACTTTGTCTTTTAATTTTCTGGCAGCTGGTACCAGGAGTGTTGATAGTAGAGCCAAGCAAACTGAAACTGTCAATATTCTTAATCTCGTCATCGTCTATCAGGATGCTGCCAATTGGCCCAGTGATGAGATTCTTTGTTTTCCTGATGTTGAGCTTCAATTGTTATTGAAGGCTGCAGTCCTTGACCATCTACAGCAAGCACTTCAGGTCCTCCTGAGTTTCAGCAAGAAGCATTGTGTCATCTACATAATGCAGATTATTGATGAATCTGCCTCCAATCCTGATGCCACACTTCTCATAGAGCCCAGCCTCTCGGATAATCTGTTCCACAAATAGACTGACAAGATAGGGAGATAGGACACATCCTTGACACACACCCTTACCAATTTTGAACTATGCAGGGTTTCCTTGCTCTGTTCTGATGACTGCCTCCTGGTATAGGTTTCGCATAAGCACAATCAAGTGTTCTGGTATTCCCATTCCTCTCAGAGTCAGCCACAGTTTGTTGTGATCCCCACAGTCAAATACATTTGCATAGTCAATGAGACACAGATAGACATTCCTCTGATACGTGATGATTTTGGCCAAGATCCATCTGACATTAGCTATAATATCCCTAGTGCCACGGCCTCCTAAATTCAGCCTGCACTTCATGCAGTTCTCTGTTGATGTGTTGTTCCACTTGTTTTTTGGATAATCTTCAGCAGAATCTTGCTTACATGTGATAGCATTAATATTGTTCGTTAATTTCCACACTCTGTTGGATTGCCTTTCTTTGGAATAGAAACAAATATACATCTCTTCCAGTCAGTAGGCCAGGTGATTGTCCTCCAGATTTCTTGGCACAACTTGGTGAGCACATGGCCAGGATTTTATTCAGGATTTTTGCATCTATGTTCATGAGAGATATTGGCCTATAGTTTTCTATTTTGGTGATATCTTTACCTGGCTTTGGTATGAAGGATATGTTTGCTTCATAGAATGAGTCTCGGAGAATTCCAACTTTTTCTATTTTCTGAAATAGTTAATGTAGAATTGGTGACAGTTCTCTAAATGTTTGATAAAATTCACTTGTAGAACCATCTGGTCTAGGGCTTTTTTGGGGCTGGAAGTTGTTTTATTACCTTTTCAATTTCTTCTTTTGTAATACAAGATTTGTTCAGGTGTTCAATTTTGGTTTGTGTCAGTTTAGGTAGGTTGTGATTTTCTAAGTGTCCATTTCCTCTAGGTTTTCATATTTATTTGAGTATAGTTTTTCATAATATTTCATTGTTAACCTTTTTATTTTAGTTGATTCCATTGTGACATGGCCCGTTTCATCCCTTATTTAGATTATTTGTGTCTTCTTTTCTTTTTTTCAGTTTTGCTAGTGGTTTGTTGATTTTATTGACCTTTTCACAGAACCAGCTCCTGGTTTTGCTGATGGTTTCAATTTTCTTTCTGTTTTCTATTTCATTTATTTCTGCCCAAATTTTTATAGTTTCAGTGGGGTGGTTTTTGGTTTGTTTTTGTTTGTTTTTTTTTTAGGTTTTAGGTTTTCTTGCTGTTCTTTTTCAATTTGTTGGAGATATTGGGTTAGAGAGTCAGTAGTCATTTTTCCTGTCTTTTAATGTGTTTGCTTATTGCTATAAATTGACCTCTAATTACTGCTGTGGCTGTTTCCCAGAGGTTTTGCTAAGTGGTGTTTTTATTGTCATTTATTTCAAGAAACTTTTTAATTTCTTTTTTTATTTCTTCTAGTAACCACTTATGTTCAAGTAATGTGTTGTTTAGCTTCCGAATGTATGTTTTTTCATCTTTATGCTCTTGTTATTAATTTTTAATTTTTTAGAATTGTGGTCTGAGAAGATGCTTTGTGTTATTTCTATGCTTTTGAATTTATTGATGCTTGCCTTATGACCTAAAATATGATCTATTCTGGAGAATGTTCCATGCACATTGGAGAAGAAAGCACAGTGTGCTTTTTTGTGGGGGGGGCGTGCATTAGACTATAAATATCTATGAGATCGAGTTGGTTTACTTTGTGGTTTAATTCTTCAGCATCTTTGTTGAGTTTCTTTCTGGAAGTTCTATCTTTTCTGAGAGTGGTATGTTGAAATCTCCCAACTACTATAGTAGTGTTGTCTGTTTCCTTTTTCAGTTTCGTTAATGTTTGTTTAATATATTTTGCAGGTCTTTCATTTGGTGTATAGATATTTATCATTGTTATATCTTCTTGTTCTATTGACCCCTTAATCATTATATAGTGACTTTCCTTGTCCTTTATGATGTTTTTTTGCATTGAAATCTATTTTATTGGAAATTCATATTGCCACTTATGCTTTCTTCTGGTTGCTATTTTCTTGGTATATTTTCCCCCACCCTTTTATTTTTAGTCTTTCTTTATCTTCATTTTTCAGTTGTGTCTCTTGTAGACAGCATATGATAGATTTTGTTTTTACAATCTGCTACTCTTTTTCTCTTCACTGGTGCATTAAAACCATTTACATTCAGTGTGATTATTGAGAGGCAAGGTTTCATTTTTATCATTTTGTTGAGTTCTTTTTTGGAGTTGTTGCTAGTTACTTTGGTCCATCCTGCTTTCTGTGGCACCTCTGTAAGAAGGATATCTCTCAGTGTTCTTGCAATGTTAGTCTTATTTTTACAAACTCCCTTAGGTTCTCTTTTTCTGGGAATATCTTGATCTGTCCTTCATATTTGATGAACAATTTTTACTGGGTATATATAATATTCTTGTTTGACAGCTGTGTTCTTTGAGTGTTCGATATTTATCATTTCATTGTCTTCTTGCTCACATGGTTTCTGCTGATAAATCGACATTTGATCTTACTTGCTCTCCCTTATAGCTTACTCTTTGTTTCTCCCTTGCTGTTTTTAGAAAATTTGACTATGATATGTCTTGGTGTTTTTCTTTTGTAATCTATTGTATATGATGTACATTCTCTCAGCTTCTTGAATGTATATTTTCTCTTTCTTCATTATGCTTGGTAAATTTTCTTCTAGTAATTCTTCCACAACTTTTTCAGTGCCTTTATTTGCTTCTTCCTGTTCTGGGATTCTGATTATGTGCATGTTATTTCTCTTGATGGTATCCTACATTATTCTTAGGTTTTCTTTATTTTCCCCCCTTTTTGCTTTTTTGTTCTAGCAGTTCAGTGGTGACAATTCTATCTTCTATTTCACTGGTTCTGTGTTCTGTCTTTTCAACCCTATTCACGTGACCCTTCATCATGTTGACAGCATCTAAAACATTGGTCTTCATATTTTGGATTGTGATTTTTTGTTTTTCCAGAGCCTCTAATGCCTTGTTTGTTTTATCTGTATTGTTTTGGAATGTTTTTATAAGCTCCTTATGGTTTTTGCTTTCAGTGTCCTGTAATTCTCCAATTTTGTCTTTCACCCATTGAAAATATTCAATCATTGTTCTTTTAAATTCTGTGTCAGAAAATTCCATCAGACTTTCTGGCTTCAGGAAATCTATCAATATTGTGTCACTTTATTGGAGTGACATCTTCCTTTGGGCTTGTGTAGGGTATGAGTTAGCTTGCTTTCTACATGATATTGCTATGGTAGAGTTTTTCATATCTGAGGTGATTGCAGGTTCTTGATCTGAAGTCACCACTCCAGAAGAGGGTGGGGCAGCTACCCTGCCTGGGTTTCTCTCAGTTTGATACAGAAAATGCCTGTGGAAGCAGCCTCCTCTGCCAGGCAACTGCCACAGCTAGCGTAGTTCAAGGTGCTCTGGGCTAAATGCAATTGATGGACTGGACATGAGGAGATGCAAAGTGGAACATGGACACCTTATTGAAAAATCAAGAAGCCTTCAAGCTTTTTCTTCAAAAACAAGCTCATTATCTCACTCCCTTCTGATTGAGCCTAAGTGGTCTCATGTGATCCAGCCAAACAGCAGTAACCCCTCACAAGTACTTCACTCAAGTTCCAGTGTCACTCCCACTGTGTGTTGGGAGTGGTGTTCTGGGTGTGGGATGGTTGTGTTGGACCAGAGTTCCAGGCATGGGCCAGCAACGATGAGACTAGAGTTCTAGGCTCATTCTCACTCAGATTCCATCTTTTCTGCTTGCCCTGGCGCATTGCTCCCTGGCACAAACATGGTGTCAGCAAGCATCTTCCTGGCATGTGCATCACCATCGCCCTTTTTGAGGAGATGCTGTGATAGACTTAACTCCAACCCTCATAGCCCCACCATAGAGATAGCAGCAATAAACTATTTTGCAGGGGGGAAAAAAGGAAAGAAAAAAGAAAACTTCAGGGGTTATTTTTGGTTTAAAGTTTAAAGATTATCTTAAGACAATAGTTCCAGGTTTTTAAGTCCCCTTGGCTGCACTGAATTTGGAGTCCATGCGAGTATGAAATTGTGCCCTGTATGTATTCCCTTTTGATCAGAATTTTTCTATAGAATCTTTGATCAAATATTCAGGAATTGTCGCAATGCATCATTTTATTATTTTGGTTTCATGTCGAAGGAGGCAATTGTTCATGGAAGCAATTTGCTACACATTCTGTATCTTCTTATTTCTAAGTCTCCTTTCTTCTCTGTTGCTCCAGGCAATAGAGGACCTTTGGATTGGCAGCTTAACTTCTTACCTATTGAGCCATCAGTTTAGGGACTAAAGATAGTTTAAAAAAAATGGAAATAGGCTAGTAATTGAGCTTCAAAAGACACAAAGCAAAACACATGTAGCTGATGGAGAAATAGACAAATCCACAGCTTAATTGAGACTTTCAATGCCTCTGTCAGGATAATTTTCTCAGGGTGTTACTCTAATTTCTACATCCTAAGTCTGATTTTTTTTCCCTGGGTTTGTGGCCTGATTTTTGGTCTGCACTTTTTTACCCATTCTAACTGAGACTTTCAAGTTTGGTCTTGGTCAGAGTGGTTGATAGTGATATCTTTACACCATCTAACTATACTGGCTCTAGGTTAGAAGAATCTTTGGCTCATATGAGCCAATAATCCTTTTGGACTAATTGCTTCCTTCTTGTTGCTAGGTGCTGTTGAGTGGATTCCTACTTAAAGCAGTCATATGTACAATAAAACATGGTCTGGTCCCATGCTATCCTCACAATTATTGCTGCATTTGAGTTTATTCTTAAAGCTTTTGTGTCATTTCATCTCGTTGAGGATCTTCCTCTATTTCACTGACCCTCTCCTTTACCAAGCATTCTTTACCTGATGTAGGGACTGGTCCTTTTCCTTTCTTTTTTTTTTATTATTATTAAATTTTATTAGTTTTAATGAACATTTACAGAGATTTTGGGTTTTCATTCATTCATTGTTTCACTGTTTTCTCTACCCTCCTCCCAGTTCGTTCTTCTTTCCCCCACCCTTGAATGTCAGTTTTAATTGTCCTTTTGCCACAGTGCTTGTCAAAGCCAGTTCTGATTAGTCTCCTTTGTCAGTGTGTCTTTTGCCATTCCCTATCACTCCTCCCTGAGAGAGACTTCACCCTGATTCATAAGGAAAAGGGGACAGCATATTCTCTTAACTACTTCCTGCTGTAAAGGGACGCTGTAGGTTTCAGGGTGAAGATCTTCTCTCACTACTCTAAAGGGCCCCTTTGGCAGTAGGAAACACATAGACTATTATGGAGATTGATTGTGAAATTTAGATGCAGTTGTCAATTGTGCTTAGCCATACATGTTCCTATCCTTGAAGATGTATCATGGAAGAGTTACAACCTAGAAGACACAAATTTAACTAACAAGTTAAAAGTACATGAGTCAAAAATTGAAAAGCAATAATATTCTGAGTAGAGGTTCTAATAGTGGCACAAATCAAGTTACAGAGGGAAGGTGGTTCCTACAATAAAAGGCCTATTGACTAGCACTTTGTCTATTATAGTTTAGAGGTTAGGAACCACAAGATGTAGAGGCAGCTATGTCATTTATGGTTCTTAAGTCCTGGAGCAAATTCCATCTACCACTGGGTTGTTTTACAACTCAGAAGTCCGCATGCAAGGCAGAGGTGAAGTAAGGAACTGCTTAAGAGGTTTTCCGTCCATTCCAACAACTAAGAAATAGTGAGAAGAGTTGGGACCTCAGAAGGCTTTTAGGACCAATTAGTAGGCTCCGTGTCCAGGAGAAAATGAATATACTTACCAGTAATGTTAGTGCTCACCCACAGCTCTTCTGGGAGGATCTAAATCGTTGAAGCATCCTCCTTTGTTTCCAGCTAGGAGCTGGGGCCTGTCAGTCCTGTCAGCCACGAGGACCTGATGTGGCCGCCCTTGGCCATGTGTCCTTCAGATCCACACTTAAAGCAAGTGAATGGGAGCTTCCTCTCTACTCCCTTGCCTGTTTGTGGCTCTCGTCTTTGACACTGTCTACTGAAGTGGCCCAGCTTTCCACAGTGGAAGCAATTCCGATCTCCTTTATTACCTTTGGGTGGCACTGTTTATGAGTAAGACTTCCTTTTCCTGACACAGGCCCTAAACTGGCAGCAATAGCTGCCCCAATAATTTTGGCCATTCTCTGGTCATTTCTCTTCCCTCTCGATCCCAGTTTTTAAAAGAGGGGGAAATTTAAACAAATGTATAAGAAATAATTTTGAACATTATAATCTTTTAAGCTTAAGGCTAGAATTATTAACAATATGATCATTTCCAGTCCAGAGATATATGTTCCAATGCAGTTCCTATTTTCCATAAATGGTTTTGGTAAGAGGAATGTTGTAAATGTGGATGCATTTCCACTATTTCTCCTCCATGCCATGATATAGTGTTATTAGCATGAGCAGTTATAAATCCATTGCCATTGTTACTCTTAATTCTTTTTTTTAAGATTTAAATTTGTTATTAATTTCAGTAAAAATTTACAGAGGCTTTGGATTTCCATTCATTCATTGTTGCACATTTGTCCCCTCCCAAGGCTCTCCCCACCCCCAGAACACTACCCTCTTAGAAAAGTAAAAAAAAAAAATTCTTTTATTATTTTACAAACCTCCTTTCTTTTTTAAAAGAAGATTTTTTTTATACTGATTTACTTACAAAGTTCATACATATTGTTTTTCACTCTGAATCTTTCCTATTTCTTTTACTTTTGGCATTAAGGAGTTGCACTGCCAACCCAAAGCCATTTGCTCCAAATCTACCAGTTTTCCATGAGAAAAAGATGGATGCTCTCCTCCCGTGGTGTGATTTATTGCCACTGAAAACCTGCCAGAGGGTCAGCTAGGAGTCATCATTGCTACTAGACATTACATAACAAGAGGCTTCAAGAGTACAGTCAGTCTCTAGGGAAATGTGTTCTCTTTCTTATTCATTCCAGAGGAAAGTCCTTGTTTCCTTTAGCATCTGTCAGCCTGCCAGGCTTTGAAGATCTTCATATGTCTTGACCATCTTCCTCTGTGTCAAGGAGCTTCCCAATGTGGAGACCTAGGTCCAAACAGTACACTCCATTCCTAGTGATTCTTTCTTTGTGGTACTGGGGTCCCCTCTTCTGCTTGTTTCCCTCTCTCCTATTATTTCCTATGAGACAAAAAGTGCTACAGGCCACATCTTAAGGAAGGTCTCCTTATATTGGATCAGGGCTATATTAAGGGGTATGACATTCTACCTTTAATCTTTTTACACCTGCATGGTTTATCAGATCATTAAAGAACTTGATGTGTAACTTCACATTACATGCATATTTTGGGAGGATGACACAATTCAACCAAGACTATGCACATATTCCTAATGGGCACAATAAAGTGGAATTCTAATTCTTCACATTATCCATAATTTACTGTGATCCACACAGTCGAATGTTTTTACATAATCAATAAAATATAGGTAAGCATCCTTCTGCTATGTTCTGCTTTCAGCCAAGATCTAGCTTATTGTTCCATGTTCTCTTCTGATTCTGCCTTGAATTTCTGTCAGTTTATTATCTGTACTGCTGCAATAATTTTTAAATTTTTTCATTCACAATATTTTATTTGCATGTTATATTAATGATATTGTTCTAAAATTCCACATTCTCTGGACGGCTTTTGTTTGGGATGGGTGTAAATATGGATCTGCGCCAGTCAGCTGGCCAGTCAGTCAACTTCCAAATTTCTTGGTATAGATGAATGAGCAACTCCAGTGCTGTGTCATTGTGTTGAAATATTTCAGTTGGTATTTGTGGGACAGTGAACTAATTATGGCTTTTTTTAAATTTTAGCTGTTGGTTGTTTTTTTTTTTGTAATTCTCACTGCAGACTGGATGAATACTATGCTATTGTGAAGTGGTGTTTGTAGCCCAACAAGGACATTGGATAGTTTGTATGTAAGGTAAATGGGACCTGTTGGGTGGGAAAATGCAAATACAGTAATATGCTTAGAATGCTAATGTACAGATTGGTCAGTATTGGCTTAAATTGAGCTGCAGAATGTAAGACTTTCAACAAGATGAACTGACACAGCGACTACAATAATGATCCTGAGTAAGGTGGAGATTGTGGCAGTGGCACAGGCTAGGGAAAGGTCCTGGTCAGTTGTTCATAGAATTGCAATGAGTCATACTGGGCTCAGCGTCTCCTAAAACCCCACCACCACCATCACAGAGGCAGGAAATGGGAATTCCGCTGGAGGGTCAGCTATGAGTCGGTTCCATCTTGACAACACGTAACAACAATTGCCTTCAAGAAAGAAGAGCCAGAGTGGGTAGCACATCCTTTGAACCTGAGTTTTCTGTGCTGGACCCTCCACAAATCAGAAGGAGAACTGCAACATCAGGGAGATAGTACAAGACCAAAATGGCATAATAAATTAAGATGATGGAAGCAGCAGTGGCCGAAACTGTGAGACCTGGTGTGAGTCAGAACTGCCAGCTCCCAACCTTCAGAGAAAGCTGAGTGTCTTCAGACAAAGGGCTTGCTCATGAAGCAAGTGTCTTTGGGAATTGGGGAGCTAGACTTGCTGTCTCACATAGCTAGAGCCTTTCAATAAGAAGCTTACTGTCCTGCTGGACAAATAATTAGCAAAGCTAAAAGAGGTTTGTAACATTTTCCTGAGTAGAAGAGAGGCCCAAGAAATGAAGCTGAGACCCAAATGAGGAGACTTGCTTCAGCATAGCTTAAGGAGCGTGGCAAAGCATGGTAAGCAGATCAAAGGCCAGATCATGAGGTTGAGTGCCAGAAATAGAAGCTGCCTTTCAATCAGTCTGAGAAGAAGCTATCCTAATTAAAGAATTGTATTCTGAGTAGTTCCTAAACCTGAATTGTACTCTGATCTTTTCCTAATAAATCTCATAATAATGATTGTTTTTTAATTTTTTTGTGGCCATTGCAATGAATTAGTGAACCAAGTAGTGAATTAGTAAGTGCATAGGAGGGATGGTTGGTGTTAGAACTGGTAGAAAATGTTTAGAACTTGGACACGTCTAACCTCATAGAAATTATTTTTGGGGTTGCTCTTGCTGTTGCTAGAGCTTCTTCCCACCCTGTAACACTGCTGTCTCCACATCTAAGCCACCCTTTTAATTTAGAATTCCATAAATTCTGCCCCCTTTGTTTTTATCAGTTGTCTTTTGTATGACTTGTACTTCTTCCTTTTAATACCAATCTGGCTCATCCAGGATCTTCCTCTCCTGTCCTGACCCTTCCAAGCATGATGTCCTTCTCCAAGGACTCATTCCTTCTGGCAACATGCTCAAAGTGTATGAGAGAGAATTTAAAAATCCTTGCCTCCAAGGAGCAACTTGGTTTTACCCTCTCCAGGACAGACTTGTTTGTTCCTTGGCAGTCTTTGGTATGTTCAGTAATCTTCTCCAGCATCACAACTCAAAGGTATTGATGATTTTTTTTTCACTCTTGTTCATTGTCCAGCTTTCTGATGTGTAGTAGACAATTGAGAAGACCAAGGCCTAAATCAGGCACATTTTAGTCTCTAGACTGACATCACTGCTCTTTAGCATTCTGGAAGGTCCCTGACAGCAGATTTTGCCAAAGCAACTTGCCTTTTGATTTCCTGACTACTGTTGATTGTGAATCTGAGCAAAATGAACTTGTTGAACACCTCTTTCTTTTCTCCATCTATCATGATACTGTCTACTGGCTCGGAGTTGAGGATCTTTGTTTTCTTGATGTTGAGATGCAGTCCATATTGACAGCCACTACTTCGCAGCATAGTGGACTGTAAAATAGTCTAATTCAAATGGCCAGTAAT
Organism: Elephantulus edwardii; assembly: GCF_000299155.1. NCBI lineage: Eukaryota > Metazoa > Chordata > Mammalia > Macroscelidea > Macroscelididae > Elephantulus > Elephantulus edwardii. The sequence continues at coordinate 1,402,841 of NW_006399939.1, read as the reverse complement.
ACCATTTCAGCTTACTACACATAAGGTATCAATATTTATGCATTCCATTTCAATTTTTACTGCTTCTAGTTTTCTTAAATTCATATTTTGTATATTTTGTGTTCCAATTGTTAATAGATTTTGCAGCTATTCTCATTTTGAGTCATGCCAACTTGACAAATGAAGATCCTAAAAGCTTTATTATATCCACATCATTAAGTTTGACCCTGCTTTGAGGAAGCAGCTCTTCTTTTTACAACTAACTGTATTTTGAGTGACTGCTAACCTGAAGGGCTCATTTTTCTCACTAGACAATGTTCTGCTGCTGTTCAAAAGTTCTCACTGGCTATTTATTGAAAAGCAGATGACCAATCCTTTCCAGTCATAGTCTAGTTGTTATATGCCTTTGAATCAACTATGACTTTAGCGACACTATGCACAGTAGCTCTGGACCCTGCTCCCTCCTGAGCCAATCTTACTGTCTCTGACACACCTACCCTCAGTACTCCAGTAACTGTGTCAATCTCTCTTTAAACCTAGCCACCATGGGTGACGCTGCTACTCTCAGAAATACTAGTATCATAGCTTCCAGCATGATAGCAACACACAAGCCAGCATAACAAAATGAAAAACGGGTAGTAGAATTGCTTCCTTGAGTTTTTCTTTTTCTTATCTTCATATTCTTATGTTTTTTAGATGACCACTCACACTTTTAAGACCTTATACAGTATTCACCATTATTCATGCTTTTAAAACTTTAGACACTGTTCACCATTCTAGGAGGTTTTGTTAGTGGATCTCAATATCTCCTGAAGTTATGATCCTCAGTCCTTAGGTCCAGTTGTTGAGTCTCCATGTCTGAATAATTTCTGTTACTGTGCCACTTATATGCTTTATTATATATGAGAATACTTCACATTATTTGCACACACACACACACACACACACACACATCCCTCCACCACTGTGCATGTATGGATATGCAAATATACTCTGGAATGACTTCCATAACCCATTTATTATGCATGTTTATATATGTATCTACTCACAAACCACTGTTAGTTTTTGCTGCTGTTGCAGCTCTGTATATAGGTACATCTCACCATGTTGCATTTTGCTTTATTAAGCATTGTAGATGCTGCATTTTTCAGAAACTGGAGATTTGTGGCAATCATACGCCATTTCCCCCAACAGTTTGTGCTCAGTTCATGTCTTTGTGTTACATTTTGGTAATTCTAACAATGCTTCAAACTTTTTTCATAATTCTCTTGCACACCAGTGGGCCAATAGGTAATATCATGATCAATAGAGAAAAGATTGAAATTGTTAACAATTAATTTCCACAAACAACCTCCTTAGTATTAGCAGTCAAGAAATCCAAAAGATATGTTGCGTTGGGAAGATCTGCTGTCAGGGACCTCTCCAAAGTGCTAAAGAGCAGTCACCTTAGTTACAGTGACTGTAGCAGTAGACTCAAGTGTATCAGATGATGCTTATGGCACACGTAGGGCAGGGTTCAGATCTGTTGTTCATAGGATCACTATGAGTCATAGTCAACTCAATGGTACATGACAACAGTTACACACGTAATAGACTACAATATCCTGTAAACCAGCTGTTCCACAAGAGAAAGATAGTCTTCTCCTGTGCAGTTGACAACTGAAAATCTGCTAGAAGGTCAACTGTGAACCAAGGGCACATAATAACATATTCATATGCCGTGGTTTATTTATCTTTTCATCCGATAATAAACATTTATGTTGTTTCCATCATTGTTTTTTATTTTAGCCATGTTGCTTGGTACTTGATTGTGATTTTAATTTGCTAATAAGTAATAATGTTGCAATATATCTTTTTTGTCAATGATACATCCTTCTTGGTGAAGAATATGTTCAAATCTTTTGCCCATTTTGTAGTTGCCTGGTTTCTGTTCAAAAGTAAGAAAACATATTTCTGCTTATGTGTACAATTTTAAATCATATCTAGATGTTATTGCTGTTAGGTGCTTTCAAGTTGGTTCCATCTCACAGTCACGCTGTGAACAACACATTGAACCTCGCCCTATCTTACACCATCCTCATGACCCCTGCCATTCTCAAAGCCTTTGGTCACTGTGTCAGTCCATTTTGTTGAGTGCCTTCCTCTCTTTTGCTGACCTTCTGCCTTTCCCAGTATGGTGTCTTTCCCCACCATTCATCTGTCAGTTGCTGTATTATGGCGACTTGTGTGTTGCTGGTCACTCTGTACTAGTATTTAAAATACATGCAGACTCGCCTACAGTGGTCAGGTTTCAACAGAATTTTCAGACAGAGAAGCTGGACTAGCCATCCACTTCTGAAACAGCAGGTCTTTGAAAACCCTGTGAACAATAGTAGAACATAACTAGATAGATGTCCTTTATCAGATAGGTGATTTTCAGATTTTTTTTTAGCCTATATAGCTTGTCTTTTAATTTTCTTCACAATATTTTATACAGAGCTGAATCTTATTTTAGTTTTGATGAAGTCCAGTGTGTCAGGTTTTTTTTTTCCTGTTGGCCCATAGTTTATGTGTCCTATATAGGAACTCTTTGCTACCTTCCAGATCATGTACATCTCTTCTATATTTTTCTTCAAGAATCTGTCTTATATTAGGGTCCATGATCCGTTTCCACTTTGTTGTTATGTACCATAAGGTTGAGTACAACTCATAACAATCCTCTGCGTAACAAATCAAAACCTGCCCTATCCTGCACCATCCTCAACATCTCCACCATATCCAAGTCTGTTATTGTAGTCACGTGTCAGTCAATTTTTTCAAATTACACAGGTTGTATATCTATCCAAATTTATCAAGTGAGTAATGTGGCATTTAAAAAAGAAAATCCAGTGAACAAACCTAATCATTGTACTTTGGGCTTATTCTCACACCTGGAAATGACCAATGCACTAAGTAAAACTTTTTAGAGTATTTTTGCCAATTTGTACTTTGAAAATATGGCTACCATATGCCAAGACTTGGACTGGAGAATGAGCATGGTGTTTGATGCCCTCTTTTCCCATTACTCATTCTCTCCCTCCTTTAATGATGACACTATTTGAAATGAAGCAGAGTCTACATATTGGAGAGCAGTCTAGATGTAATTACATTTTTTATGGACATTTAATAATTTCTAATGATCTTTTCTAAAAAGAATGTATATGTTTGGGACTCTTAAGCTTAGTAGTATAAGCAAAACCTATTCAGATGTTTTCTTAGACATCCAAAAACTCTTTTTAATTAACTCAGTCTTCTAATATGCTCATCAGTTTTGTGCTTTGTTGACCACTCAGTGTCACTGCTAACTCAAAGTCTGTACCTCTGGTGATTCAAATCCACTAGCTTCTCCCAGGGAGAATGGTGGGCCATCTCTTACAATTTATAGCCATGAAACCTGACAGATGTTCACTTTGAGTTGGAATGAACTTGATGACCGTAAGTGTTGTAAATTCTCTGTTTTTTTCTTTAGTTGTAAATTTCATCAAGCTAGCTGTTCACTGAACTAGACAGGAAATGGAGAGCTGTTCATTTGGCAGTTGACAAAGATTCGTGGAGCTAAGATAAATATCTTCCAGCTATTTTTGCCTAGGAATTTGGGAATCAGAATTAGGCATAAACAGCTAGATTAATGTGTTTGTCTCTTAGGTACCTGCATTTAAATACCTTGAATCACTCTTAAGTCATTCCTTGTTTTGCAATATACTAACAAGATCTTAAAGATAGTTAAAGCTAAAAAAAAAAAGATAGTTAAAGCTGTGATTAGGAAATTCTGTTGCGGATTAAAGACTCTCCAAAAGTACACTAATGAAATGAGTGTTTGGGTGATAAGCAAACAGAGGAGGATTGTAGTATGCAGCCAAGGGGCCAATGTCTTTGGGGTCCACACTCTAGTTCAGCAATTATTTATTTTAAAAATCCCAACGTAGAGACAACAAGAGCATAAAATGACACTAGTTAGTATTAGAGGTTTTTAATATATTGTTGTTCTGTACCTTCAAGTCAGAACCAACTCATAACTGACCCTGTAGTGGATTTTCAGAGGCTGTAAATTGCATAGGAGGAGATTCTTCATCTTTCCCCAACATGTAAGTGGTGGATTTGAACTGCTTGTTTCTGGATTGGCAGCACAACTCCTTATCCATGGGGTCATCAGGTTCTTTAAAACAAGACAGAAGGGATTATTATTTCCTACTTGCATCATTCTTGAAAAGAGCTCACAGTTTTGTTTCTTGCTTTGTATTATTGTTAAACCCTTAGAGAAACTAACTGCCTTATCAGTTCCAGCCAAATCATTGTCATTAGTCTTAAAGCCTGTTGGGGACCAGAGAGCACCTGGACATTCTGAATACCTTAATCTCGAGGTAGATGCTCACCTCTGCAGGCTCCTCAGAGTCCTCCTCCCTTTCCCCTGAAGCACCTTCAAGCATTTCTGCATGGTTACCCACTCTCTTCTTTAATACCTTCCCCTCCTCCCTTACTGAATACTGGATTTCCCAGCTCACAACTCTTAGAAGGAGCTTTATTTCAGAGTAGAAAGGAGCCCCCATATGTGGCCTATTATATCCATATCAACTTGCTTACCCTTTTCAAACAGCTATTGTCTTTTAATAGGGTCCTGCCTGGCAGGGGGAGTCCTTAATTCCTGCCATATAAGAATGGGCAGCTTGAGTTACAGCAAGCTGCAGTTCGGTGCTCTGATCAAAAGGCTTCTGTTGTTTTTAGGGGTTTTCCCCTCTCTCTCTGTCTTTCTATATCCTGGGCTGATAATTCAGCACAGCAAGGTCATTACAGGCATTGAATTGAGAGCTGAGAGTGTTAAATTACTGACCTAGAATAAAAGAGATCTGGGGGGCTCTCAAGAAAGATAAAGGGATTCTGGCTAGGAAAATGCAAGCCCAGCAACCTCACTTCTTAACAATATTATTTTTTTTAATCCTCTCTGTCTCCAAAAGCCTTTTCTGGGACAAGGAAAGATCTCCTGACAGAGAAATGAGGTTAGGAACTCAAGGACATCTTCCTAGTGTTGTGGCCCGAGTCCTGGCATTTCATGGGCACCTGTGTGGCTTTCCTTTTGTCTCCTAATCTTGCCTGATTTCCACTCTTTCTAGTATTTGCTCCTCAGTCACATACTTGGTCCTTTGGCTCAGAAGTCAAATATTTTTGTGATATCTCCAGTTACCTGACTTGTCCCTATACTCCCCCTGCTTGTAACCTTTGAAACATGGCACCATCTCATTAAAAACAGTTTCCATTTCATTTGTATTTTGCAAATAATGTTAGTCTGACCCTCCCATAGTTAAACCAGAAAAAAATCACCACATTGCGAATGAACTTGACACCTCCACTTCATACTCTATTGCATGCTCTAAAGAAAGTAATTTCCATTTCTTCATGCTTTGACAAAATTATCTCACATACATCCTTTAAGAAAAAAAAATTATCTCTTTAAGCCAGGCACCATTTCTATCCTCTGGAAAATACTGGCTTCCCTAAGCCTATTATTTTTTTAAAAAGTCCCTGAAATCAATATTCACATTTTTCTCTCACAGCAAAGTAGTAATAATAATAATAATAATAATAATAATAATAATAATGTATTCCCTTAATGTGCCAGGCTCTGTACAGCTTACATTATTGCTACATTTAATGTTTGGCAACCTTATGTAGTAAGCATTTCTATTATCACCACTTTAACCGAGTAAAAAATATTTAAGTACGAGGTGCTTAAATACCTAACCCAAAAGTCATCTCTTCAGGAAGTTCTGAAATTTGCTGTTAGCTTCTGCTTTTTAACTCGTGTGTGTGTGTGTGTGTGTGTGTGTGACCTGAAGATCTTGTTAAAATTTATACTCAGTTACAGAATGGGGACTGGGTCATTTTGAATAACTCTCTGCTCCATGTAAAAAACCTGGGATGTGGAAGAATCTATACCAGCAGCTATATGAAGACTGGGAAGGTGCAGTCTTCCTACTTGTTACACTCAACCCTTCTTGAGAATCGGGAGAATGACTTTCCACACTATCAAGTGAAGCTGTAACAGGTAAGGGAGACACTAACTATGATACATTTACAAAATGAAATATTATGCAGCAGTGAAAACCAGTGACCTCATGAAGCATTACACAAGATGGGGGAGCCTGGAGTACATTATGCTGGATGAAATATCTCAGTCACAAAAGGACACTGCTGTTCTAAAATAGGATAGACAGGGAATGAGGTGAGCAAAAATGGGAAAAGGGTAGATAGATAATGAACACAGCAGTAGAACAGATGAGAGGAAGAACTGTCCAAAAGGAATATCTGATTAGGTGTTATACATATGACAATAGTCTAGAACAACGGGTGCATTGCTGGGTGGGTAGGGAGAGTGGGAAGAGGAGAGAGGGAGGAAAATGTGTAACAAAAAAGGAAGAAAAAATAATTAAAAAAAGTTAACTGGGAGAAGGGAGGAAAATGTGTGACAATGAATGAATGAAAATAGAACTTTTTGTAAACTTTAGTTAAAATCACAATAAAATAAAGTTTTGTTTTGTTTTTCTTTAAAAAAAAAACCAAAACACAACCCAGGCCTTGAGTCAGGCACATCTTAGTCTTTAAATTTATATCCTTACTGGTTAGCCTCTGGGAGAAGTCCTTGGTAACACCTTTGCAAAACATCTTTTTATTCGTGACTACTACTTAGGTGTTGATCCAATCAAAATGAAATCTGACAACTTCATCTTTTATACATCATCATGATGTTGCCTACTGGTCCAGTGGTGAGAGTTTTTAATCTTCTTGATATTGAGAAGTAATATTGAAGGCTATATAGTCTTTGATTTTCATTAATTCTTTAAATTGTCTTTATGTAGCACAAGCCAAGTTTTATCAAAAACACAATATAATCAAATTTTATAAAATTAAAGACAAAGAAAGAATACTGAAAGCAACTTGGGGGAAATTAAATCTATGAAATAACTAACAAGCTTTGTTTTCTAAGCAGAAACCATGCAGGTAAGAAGGAAATGAGATAACAATAAAAAAAGGGGGAGTGGAGAGAGGAAGAAGCCAATGGGGTGACATATGTAAAACTCTGAAAGAAGAATTACTGCAAATCAAGAATCCTATACCCAACAAAATTGTCTCTTAAATATGATGGTGAAAATAGGACATTTCCAGATAAAGAGAAACTTAAGGGGATTTATGAAAACTAGACCAACCTTACAAGAAATACTAAAGATGTTCTTTAGACAGAAAACCAACAACGAACAATGGCCCTAATGGTATCAGTCTGTAAGTAAGCACAATTACAACAACGCAAAAGTATAAGTAGTGTAGGGAGTTTTGGGTAGTTCACAGGGAATCATGCTGCTAACCAATTGTGGTGCCTCTCTGGCAGTTCTCATCCACTAGCAACTCTATGGGAGTAAAAGGGCCAGTCTCCTGCTGTACAGTTTGCTGCCTCTGAAAACCCACTGGAATGTCAGCTATGAGTTGGTTCCAACTTGACAACAATGAATTTGAGGAATATTTTTGTTTACAAATCTATTTTATTTGAGTGGAAGTTTACAAATCACATTGAGTTTTGTTTGTTTTTTAAGACAAGCATCCATAGTCATAAATGGTTTTTGGTTGATGTAATTAACTTAGAGTGTTTAAGCAAATCCTTATGAGTTTGAGTTTTTGATTGTTTGGGTTGTGGGCTTTTTTTTTTTTTAATTTGATTTTATTTAATGAACATTTACAGAGATTTTGGATTTCCACTCATTCATTGTTGCACTTTTCTCCCTGCCTACTCCTCCCTCCCAGTTTGCTCCTCTCTTTGAAAAGTAAAAGAAAAATTCCTTCATTGTTATACAATCACCACACCACCACCACCACCCACCCCAGTACACTCCACTATGTAATCTTAATGCTGGACTCTTGTGATAATGACAATTCCCTATCATATATTGCTTTTAAACTGTTCTCTCCCTCATCTGTTTCAATGCAGTATACATAATTTATCCAGTTTTTCCTCAGTCTTACCCCAACCCTGATGTCAGTCCCATTCAACAATGGCACTTTTGGTGACTGAAATATTTCACTCAGCATAATGTCCTCGAGGGTCACCAATTTTGGATAATATTTCATTAATTCCTTGTTTTTCAATGCAGTGTAGATTCCGTTGTGTGAATATACCACAGCTTCTCTATCCATTCGTTTGTTGATGGGCACTAGGGTTGTTTTCAACTCTTTGCTATTGTGAACAAAGCCGTGATAAACATGGGTGTGCATTGGATTTTGGGTTTTTTTTTAAGAAATGTAGTTCCAGAATTTCTAAATGAAGAAGCAGCCAAGATGATTTCAAGATAAAGAGAGTTGTTTTAGACTTAGAAATAAAATAGTAACATACTTGGACTAGGAGGCAGTCGTCAAAACAGAGCAAGGAAATACTGCATGGTTCAAAATTGTGAAGGGTATGTGTCAAGGAGGATGTGTTCTATCTCCATATCTTTTCATTCTGTATGCAGAACAGATCATCCAGGAGGCTGGAATCTATGAAGAAAAGTGTGGCATCAGGATTGGAGGTAGACTCATAAATAATCAGCATTACACAGATGACACAAACCGCTTGCTGAAACTGAGGAGGACCTAAAGCGCTTGCTGTGGAGGGTCAAGGACTGCAGACTTCAATATGGATTGAAGCTTAAAATCAAGAAATCAAGATTCTTACCACTGGGCCAATTGGCAGCCTCATGATAGATGGTTGAAGAGATTGAGATTTTTGACAGTTTCAGTTTGCTTGGTTCTACAGTTAACACTCTTGGTACCAGGAAATTAAAAGATTAATTGCATTGAGAAAGTTTGTTCTCAGAGATTTCTCCAAACAGCAACAATGTCACTCTGGAGACTAAGGTGTACCTGATACAGCCTATGGTCTTTGCAATTACTTGCTATGCATCAGAGAGCTGGACAATGACTAGGGATGATAGAAGGAGAGTTGTTGCCTTTGAGCTTTGGTGCTGGAGAAGAGTATTGAGTATACCATAGAATGCTGGGAGAACAAATAGATTCATCCTGGAGAGGGTGAAGTCAGGCTTCTCCTTGGAGGCAAGGTTTCTGAAGCTTTATCTGACATATTTTGAATATGTTGCAAGGCGGGATCAATCCTTGGAGAGGGACATCAGTTTGGGAGGGTGGAGGCACAGCACACTAGAGGAAGACCTTCAGTGAGATGGATTGATCAGTGACTGGGGTAATGGGGATAGGTCTGTCGGAGACAATAAGATTGGCAAGGGATAGAGCAGGGATTAGGGATGTTGTACATAGGGTTGCTATGAGTTGCAGGTAACTCCATGGCACATAACTACAACAACAACAGGGTAACCTACATGAAAACCAATAAACCTGCATGCCAAAATAAAAAGGAAAAAGAAAATAATAAAGACTTAATGCTGTTAGATGGCATTGAGTCAAGTATGACTCCTAGCAATCTTTTGAACAACCCTAAACCTTGTCCTATCCTCTGCCATCCTCATCAGCTTTGACACACTTGAAGCAAGCAGGCAGTCTCAAACCTTCTAGTTGAGGGTCTTCCTCTTCTTTGCTAACCATCCATTCTCCTAAGCATAATATCACTTTCCAAGGAATATCCTCTTTTAACAGCATGCCCAACGAATATGAGATGAAGCTTCATTATCCTTGCCTCCAAGAAATGTCTGGCTGCACTTTCTCCAAAGATATCTATGTTCATTCTTTTTGCAGTCCATGGAATATTCAATACTCTTCTCCAACACAACTCAAAGGCATCAATTCTTTTTCTGTTATCCTTAGTCATTGCCCAGCTCTCAGATTGATAACAAGTGATTGAAACGACCATAGCCTGAATCAGGCTCACTTTAGTATTTAAACTGGTATCAATGCTCCTTAGTATTTTGGAGAGGTCCTTAACAGCTGACTTTCCCAATGTATCACAGGTTTTGATTTCTTGAGTGCTAGTACCAAGGGTGTTGATTGTGGATCCAGGTAAGATGAAGTTGTTGACAATTTCAGTCTTTTCTCCATTTATCATGATGTTGCCTATTGGTCAAGTGGTGTTGATTTTTGTCTTCTTGATGTTGAGGTATAATCAAAATTGGAGACTGTAGTCTTTGATGGCCTCCTGTGTAAGGAGTTAAGCTGCCAACCTAACAACAGGCAGTTCAAATTCACTGGCTGCTCTACAGGACTGTGACTTACACACATCCTCTGAAAACCCTCTAGAGGGTCCGTTCTGAGTCAGTTCTGACTCAATGGCTCATAACAATAAGAACAGCAGCACTTTAGAAGACATCATAAAGACTTAATAAACACTAAAACAATAGCAATAAAGGAAATTACAAGAACAACCATAAATAAAATGACCTTGGGACATAAAAGTAGATGGAACAAAGAAATCAGCAATACCACAAAAAAGAGTGCTGTAAAATGACAGCAATAAATCATAACTTTGGGAAATTATATTGAATATGAATGTATTAAATTCACCCCAGCAAGAGCAAAAGAATAGCAGAATGGATAAGAAAGCAGACACAGCACAAGGATAGACTAAAAATCCAAGGATGAGGAAAATAATGTATCAAGCAAACAGTAATTAATTCTCAGTAAAATAGTCTTCAAGGTAATAGGCAACTTTAGAGACAAAGGCATTATTTAATGTTTAAAGGATCAATTGAAGAAGCAGTTGTTATGTGCCAGTGGGTCAGCTGCAACTCACAGCTGCTCTATGACAGTGAATCTAAACCTTGCCTTACCTTGTGTGAGTCTCACCATCTCTGATAAGATTTGAGCCCATTTATTTAGTCACCATACCAACCCATCTTGTTGAAAACCTTCCTATTCATCCTTCCCCTTTCCAAGTATGATGTCCTTCTTCAAGAACTGAACTCTCCTAAAAACATGCCTAGAGTATATGCCTTCAAAGAGCAGCCTGCTTGCACTTTCTCCAAGACAGACTTGTTTGTTCTTTTGGCATTCCATGTGATCAGTATTCTCCAAGACCATGACTCAAAGGCATTGATTCTTCTTCTGTCATCCTTATTCATTGTCCAACTTTCAGGTGCATAAGAAATAATTTAAAAAGACCATGATGTGGATCAAGTACACTTTAATCTTTAACCTGATATCATTGCTTTTTAGCACTTTGGAGAGATCCCTAACAGTATATTTTCCTAATGTGATAGGTCTTAATGTGATTTCTTGACTGCTGGGGCCAAGTGTGTTGATATGAATCCAGATAAGATGAAATTATAGTTAATTTCATTCTTTTCTCCATCTATCATGATGTTGCCCATTGGTCTGGTGGTGAGGATTTTTGGCCTCTTATTGTTGAGATATATTCTATATTGGAGATTTTAGTCTTTGATCTTCTACAGCAAACACTTGGGAAGAAAATAGTCATTTCTAGGGTAACATCTGTGAAGAAGATATAGCGATTACTAGCTGTACACAGTGCCATAGCCCCAAGAGTCATAAATCATTTTTAAAGGAGAAAAAGACATCTCCACAATATTGTAGGACACTGCAGTGTACACTTTCAGTGGAGGACAGAATGACTAGACAGAAACTCAACAAAGATGCAGATGATTTAAATAGTACAATCAAACAAATTTTTCTTGTTAACCTGTACAGAACAGTGCACCCAACAAAGCACAGTGTACTACTTCTCCAGTGCCCATTCTCCAGAATAGACTTGGGCCATGAAGCAAGCCTTAATAAATTAAAAACCATAAAAATACTTCAAAGCATCTTCTCAGATCACAATGTCATAGGAAGTTCAATGAAGAAAACTCAAGTATGCAGAAAATAAAGAACACCCTGCTCAAACTCTACTGGGTAGGAGAAGAAATTGGCAAAAGAAGAAATTAAAACATTTCTTGAATCAAATGAGAATGAAAACACAGCATACCAAAATTTTGGGACACAGCTAAAAACAGTCCTCAGAAGTCAGATTATAGCAGTAATTAATATGTATCAGAAAAGAAGAATCAAAATCATCACCTTAACCCAACATCTCTGAAAACTAGAAAAAGAACAGTAAGCAAAGCCTATAATCTCCAGAATAAAAGGAAAAAATAAAATAACAGAAATAAATGAAAAAAAATAGAATTTTAAGACTAGATGTTCTTTCTTTGACAGAATTAATAAAGCCAACAAGTAACTGACAAACCTAACAAAGGAAAAGAAAGAGATGCACAAAATAAGAAATCAGGAAATAAAATTTGTAGTATCACAGCAGAACTCACTGAAATAAAAAAGATAACATTTGATGCATTGAGTATTAAGGACCACCGACCAGGTTTGCTGTCAATATCAGAGATGCTTGAAGAATGCAGATAGCCATTAAAAGGGTAGGAAAGAAAGAAAAGACCAAATAGATATTAGAAGAGAGTCTAAAATTTGCTTTTAAAAATAGAGAAGCTATACCTTGGAATAGCGCTCCTAAGCTTGATCCCAGTTTGTTTCTTATGAAATTTATGGGCTTTACTCCCAGGTGTCTGATCCACCTTAAGTTGATTTTGTGTGTGTTGTGAGATATGGTTCCTATTTCACCTTTCTGCAGGTAGCAGTCCAGTTTTGCCAGCACCATTTGTTGAAGAGGTTTTCATTTCCCCATGTGATAGCTTTGATTTGCTTGTCGAATATCAGTTGACCATAGATAATTGGGATCTATTTCTGGGTTCTTAATTCTGTTCTTTTGGTTCGTCTGCCATGCTGTTTGGTTACTACTGCTGTGCAGTAGGTTTTGAGGTCAGAGAGTGCTAAGCCTCCAACCTCATTTTTGTTTCTTAGAAGTATTTTGCTTATTCAGGGTCTCTTGCCTCTCCAAATAAATTTGAAAATGTCCCTTTCAATCTCCTTGAAAAAATGAATTTGGTATCTGGATTGGGATTGCATTGAACATGTAGATTTTTGGTAGGATTGTTATTTTCACAATATTGAGTCTTCCTGTCCATGAACAGGGCACATTTTGGAGACTGCCAAATACAAACAGAAATGCACAATCTGAAGAGGATAAAATAGATGAATGAGACCTTCTAAAGCTTAAATTCATGTGTGCATCAAAAACTTTTTCCAACAGAATGAAAAGAAAACCTACCGACTGGGAACAAACATTTTATAATTACATCTCAGACAAGAATGTTACAATGAAAGTTTACAGAATACTCCTGGGCCTCCACAAGAAAAAGACTTCTAACACAATTACAAAATGGGCAAAAGACATGGAAGGAATTTTCACAGAGGAAGATATTCAAATGGCAGACACATGAAGAAATGCTCAAAATCACTGGTAATAAGAGAGATGCAAATCAAAACCACAGTGAGATACCTCTCACTCCAGTAACAGTGGCAAAGTTTAACAGGTTAGCAGATAATAAATGTTGGAGCGGATGTAGCAAGAAAGGAACTCATTGTTGGTAGGATAGTAAAATGGTACAACCATTCTGGAAGGCAGTTTGGTGGTTCCTCAAAAAGCTGAACATAGAAATTCTCTATGACCCAACTGTTCTACTACTTGAAATACACCCTGCGAAAATGAGAACTGAGGCACAAATGGAGATTTGTACACCAATGTTCATAGCAGCATTTTATTTACCATTGCAAGAACATGGCAACAGCCCAGTTGTCCAACCATAAATGAATGGATTGAGAAATTAAGGTACATTCACACAGTATAGTACTACACAGCACGCTGGAGTAATGACTTTGTAAATTATTACCTAACTTGGGAGGGATTGGAGAGCATTGTACTAAATAAACTCACTCAGTCCCTCAGTCCCACAAAGACAGATATTGTATAAACCATTATTGTAGAATGAGTATAAGGATCCAAGGGGGGTGAGGGAGGGTTGAAGCAGAGGGATGAGGATGTGCAGGGGGAGGGGGAGATTAATCATGGAGTTGTAAACTTGAGGGGGGGGGATTAAGGAAATTGGAAGACTCTTTTCTTGGAAACAATGTATTCAAATTTTTTTAATTCAAATTTTTAAAATAAATTAGTATTTAAAAAAGTCAACTTGAGGTGGAGGAAGTGGGGGGGTAAATTGTGCAACAATAAATGAAGATATAACTTTTTGGTAACTTTTTAAAAAATTACAATTCAAATTTTAAAAAAATGTATCTAGAAAAATAAAGAAGCTAAAGCAAAAGGAAGAAATTAGGAAGCAAGAGAGCTAAACAGAAGATTTCAAGGGACAGCTGGACCATACAAAGTGAAGTATTTTAAAGAACTGTGCAAAGACCTACAGTTAACGAAAAGAAAAGAACATGCTTAGTGTTCTCCAGCTGAAAGAACTGAAGAAGAAAAAAAATTATCTCAAACTGCAAAACTGAAACATTCACCACAACAAGATAAAGGTAAATAATCCAATTGAAAAATGGGCACAGGATATGAACAGACACTTCACCGAAGAAGATGTTCAGATGGCTAACAAGCACATGAAGAAATGTTCAAAATCCCTAGCTCTACGAGAAATGCAAATTAAAACAACTATGAGATATCATCTCACCCCAGTCAGAATAGCAAAATTTAACACAACAGCAAGCAACAAATGCCGGTGAGGTTGTGGAGAAACTGGAACCCTTATTCACTGTTGGTGGGAGTGTAAAATGGTGCAACCACTGTGGAAAGACGGTATGGCGTTTTCTCAAAAAGTTACAAATAGAGATACCATTTGATCCAGCAGTTCCACTACTGGGAATATACCCTAAAGAAACCATAACCACCATCCAAGCAGATATATGCACACCCATGTTTACTGCGGCTTTGTTCCCAGTAGCAAGGAGTTGCAAACAACCTAAGTGCCCATCAACAAACGAATGGATAGAGAAGCTGTGGTATATTCGCACAATGGAATACTATGCTGCATTGAAAAACAAGGAATTCATGTAATATTATTAAAAATGGCTGGCTCTGGAGGACATTATGCTGAGTGAAGTATCTCCATCACAAAAGGACAAATACCACATGGTGCCACTGTTGTAAAACAGGACTGACCTCGGGGTTGGGAAGAGACTGAGAAAGATGGGTTCAATAATGTATACTGCATTGAAACAGATGAGGGAGATAACTGTTTAAAAGGGATATGTGATTAGGTATGTTTGTCATGACAGGAATCTAGAGCAAAGGCTACCTGGTGGAGTGGACCTGGGGGAGGGTTTGTAAAACAATAAAAGAATTTATCTTTTACTTTTCCAAGAGGGTAATGTACTAGGGGGGAGGGTTACGAGGGGAGAAAAGTGCAACAGTGAATGAATGGAAATCCAAAGTCTCTGTAAATTTTTACTAAAATTAAAAAGAAATTTAAATTTTAAAAAAGCCCTGGAACATTATATGAGCAAAAATTGAATTATGCAGGGAAGCATCAAAAGAAGATGGAAGAAATGCACAGTCACTGTACCAAAAAGACTTGGTTGGCACGGAATCATTTCACAAAGTAGCCTTTGATCAAGAAGTCCAGAGTGCACTGAGAGCATTGGCAAAAAATAAAGCTCTAAGAATTGACAAAATACCAGTTGAAGTATTTCAACAGATGACTGTAACTGTAGACCTACTCATACTTCTCTGCCAAGAAATTTGGAAGACCTATAACCTGGCTAACTGAGTGGAAGAGATTCATATTTGCATCCATTTTTTTAGAGAAAGTAATCCAACTAAATATGGAAATTAGCAAATATACACAAGTACTATCTTACTGAAGATAATAAAAAATACTTGAAGCTGCATGGTAACAGGGAAGTGCCAGAAAATCAAGCTGAGTTCCAAAGAGAACATGGAATGAGACAGCATTGCTGATGTCAGATATATCTTGCCTGAAGAATACCAGAAAGATGTTTGTGTTTTATTAACTATATAAAATCATTCAACGGTGTGGATCATAATAAATTATGGATAACATGGAGAAGAATGACAATTATAAATTGCTTGGAAGTAGACTCCCCATCTTTCTCTTGACTAGCAACTGATGGATTTGAACAGCCAAAGAGGCGCCACCTTAGATTATCAGCACAACTGTCCGTGAAAACTACACCATTGTTGCTTTGTGCCTTTGAGTCACCTGCATCTCTCCCTATTACTATGATAAAGGTTAGAATTTACAACACACAGAATAATTAGATTATTCTGAGGACCATAGCCAAGGTGACACATAATGTCAGCTATGGCAGATTTCATGCTTGGGAAAGTAGAGGATCAGCAAAAGTAAAGACCCTAAGAGTAATGGATTACCTGCAACAGTGGGCGAAGCACATCAGATAGTGGGAGAATGGTAAAGGATCACGGGTTTGACATTGTAAGTTGGGGCTCACTCAGCAGCACCTAACAACAGCATGTTCTGAAGGAAACTAAAATAATAGGGTTTTATGTGAATAAGTCCTGGATTTCATCACACAGGCATTCAGGGAACAGAGGAACCCTTGTTATTTTTTTGGGGTTATTGTTATTTTTTAATGTTCTTCCTTTAAGGCTTCTTGGGTAACTAGGCTAATATCTCCAAAATATTGGTGAGACCCTCTTCCAGTGAGGTCTTTAACCAAATAATACTTTAGATTCTCATGTGTTTATGAAGGTTGAATGTGAGATTTTGCCTGAGTTCTTTTACCATGTCTTCAAAAAGTAAAATTCTGTGTTGGAATAAGAAACAAATATAATATGTTACTCTGAGTCTTCCAGTTAGTGGCTCTGATCTAATAAATTTATGTGAAAATGCAAAGGGATTTTTGTTCCCCAAATTAATCTTTTTTTCCTTTTCCTTTTTAAAAAAGTGTTTACTGTTGGTTTTTTTCCACATTGTGTTTCATATCATCATTCCCAAACATTGTAGCTTAAAAAATAAATCACCATTGATCTGTGCCCACTGTTACCCTATCTTTTTCTGTCCTCACTGGATGTTTCTTAATTCTTTCTCTCTCTTCCTCCACCCACCAAACTCTTCAACTTTTAAATTCCCCCCTCCACTCCCTCAGCCCCCCTGCTGCACCCCTTTAGTTCCCTCAGGTCCCCTCTACCTCCTTCTTTTGACATCTGTACACATTGAAGGGATTTTTAAAAATTTTTATTGTGAAATTATCTAGAGTTGGATAGGTAGTGGCCGTGGAAAGCGGACCACCGCTGCCTAGATACCCTCGCACCCTGGGAGGAACTGCAGCTGCCACAGCTGGCCCCAGTCACCATCGCCACAACCACGAGACCCAGACCCAGCAGGTGCCCACCGCAAAGCCTGGGAACAGCAGCCTGGGTGGCCTCACATTGACCACACCTGCTGGTGAGGATAAAAAGATCCTTACAAAGTTTAGGGAACAGTAAAGTGATTCAGTGTAAGAAGCGGATATAGTTTAATAACCATTAATAGGAATTACACCAAGGAAGATATATTTAT
Source organism: Elephantulus edwardii (assembly GCF_000299155.1). Classification (NCBI taxonomy): domain Eukaryota; kingdom Metazoa; phylum Chordata; class Mammalia; order Macroscelidea; family Macroscelididae; genus Elephantulus; species Elephantulus edwardii. Next base: position 1,385,466 of record NW_006399939.1, on the reverse strand, counting down.
ACACCAGATTGCTTTAAAAAAGAATAACCCTAGGAAGCAGTCACAGATTGAGAGACTGGAATTTGAAGTTGAAGGAGAAAAGGGTGCGGAAGCAGCACATAATACAGGCCCTAGTGGAGTTCCAGTGCAAAGCAGTCAATACGCAGGAGACCATAACCGTTATAGACTTACCCACACCAGAGGGGACCTCCACGGAATTAGCAGAATTATCAAAATAGTAAGCATGGGAGGAAGAGTGAGAGGTTGGGGAGTGTTCCTGAAAGCTAGGCCAAATAGCGCAATCCTACCTCAGACAGCAGTTGGTTCCCACCTTACTATATACAGAGACCAACTCTGCAAGGAGAAGTGAAGGAGGAGGATGACAACCAGGGTGCAAGAGAATAAGGTGGACCAGTGAGAAAGGATAGGTATGGAGTCTTAGACCATGGTTTTGCAGGGGCTTCTTCCTCACCAAAGATAGCTTGGAGAGGACTGCAATGAAGAGGAAAAGGAAAACCAAGGTGAGATTCAAGGTCAGTGGCCACCTCAGTACCACTGTCTTAGCAGGACAGATGCCCAGAAAACACTAAACCATATGAAAATCAGCCAGTCCAAGAGCCTGAGAATTGCCCTGCTCTTCTGACTGAACAGGGCGGTGCTGACTAAATGCTGGCTTGCCATCTCTACCACTGTTTAGTTGACTCATCCAACAAGTAGAAATGACTAGAAATCCCATCAGTGAGAAATGAACAAAAGATTGGACCTGAAGACCTTACGTCCTCTCCATTAACCAGATCACTAGAACTATCAACATTATCTCTGCTGTATGAGTTTTTAGTCTTTTTACTTAAGATGTCGCTCTTTTTGGTAATGATAAACCTGGCTCTTTTACTTTTTTAACCTTCATTTTTCTAACACACTTTTAAAGGTTTTAAAATGGTTTCCTATTTAGTCAGGGTGAGAGATTTAAAAAGCAAATTTTGTAATAAAGGTTTTACAACCTTGATTTTAAAAAAAATAAATATCAGAAGCAGACTTTCTTTTCCCCTATGATAAAAAAGAACTTCCTGCCAAAGTCAGGAAAATGAACACTTGGAAAGCATGCATGGATTTGTCAATAGCTTTAGAAAGTTACAGAGGTAGCTGTTGAGGGAACCTGCATTTATTTTTCTAAAATATGAGAGCAACTCTGAAGATAAAGCAAATAAAATGACAGAAGATTATTAACACTGGAAATGATGTAAAAGTAACCCACCATGTAAAGATGATAACCATGGAAAGGATGATGTAATCATTAACTGCACTTAGCTGTTGTGTCGGTCTACCTCTTCAGAGAATCTCCATCTTTTTTACTGACTTTCCACATTACCAAGCGTGATGCCTTTCTCCAGAGACCAGACCCTCCTGAGAACATGCCCAAAGTAAGAAAATACAGCCATGGTAAGCCAGTCGACAATGGAGTTATAAGACTGAAAGAATAGAAGGGAAGTGCTTGCTTCGGCAGCACTTATACTAAAATTGGAACGATACAGAGATTAGCATGGCCCCTGTGCAAGGATGACACGCAAATTTGTGAAGCATTCCTATTTTTTTTTTAAAAAAAGAAAGAAAATATGTTTAAATGATTTAATAGGAAACCAGTCTGCTTTGTAAATTTTTACTTGGACCACAATACATACATACATACGTACATACAAACGAAAAGAAAAAAAAATAATAGGAGGGAAAGAGATACCTGATGATGGATTCAGAGACTATAGGAGAGTGAATAGGTGGGCAGGGGGAAATCATTGGTTGCAGAGTTTAGTGAGTAGAGGGAGGGGGTATGTTGTTGTTGTTGTTCTGTGCCGTTGAGTCGCTTGCGACTCATAGCAACCCTATGTACAACAGCCCTAAACTCTGCTTTGTCCTGTGCCAGTCGCACTGTCTCCAATACACCCATCCCGATTACCCCAGTCACTGAATCAGTCCACCTCATAGAAGGCCTTCCCCTCCTGTGCTGTCCCTCCACCCTCCCAAGCATGATGTCCTTCTCCAAGGACCGGTCCCTCCTTGCAACATGTCCAAAGTATGTCGGGCTGAGCCTCAGAATCCTTGCCTCCAAGGAGCCACCCAGTTTAACCCTTTCCAGGATGAATCTCTTTGTTTTCCTAGCAGTCCATGGTACCCTCAGTACTCTTCTCCAGCACCACAGCTCAAAGGCATCAATTCTCCTTCTATCCTCCTTGGTCATTGTCCAACTCTCTGGTGCATAACAAGTGATTGCAAAGACTATGGCCTGTATCAGATGCACCTTATTCTCCAGAGACACCATTGCTCTTCAGTACTTTGAACAGGTCCCGAACAGCAGACTTTCCCATCACAATATTTCTTTTAATTTCCTGGCTACTGGTGCCAAGAGTGTTGACTGTGGAGCCAAACAAACTAAAGCTGTGAACAATCTCAATCTCTTCACCATCCATCCTGATGCTGCCAGTTGGTCCAGTGGTGAGAATCTTTGTCTTCTTGACATTGAGCCTCAATCCATATTGGAGGCTACAGTCCTTGACCCTCTGCAGCAAGCACTTCAGGTCCTCCTCAGTTTCAGCAAGCAGGGTTGTGTCATCTGCGTATCACAGAATGTTAATAGACCTTCCACCAATCCTGATGCCACATTTCTCCTCATAGAGCCCAGCCTCCCGGATAATCTGTTCTGCATACAAGTTGAAAAGGTATGGAGACAGGACACATCCTCGTATACGCCCTTCCTAATTTTGAACCATGAAGTGTTTCCTTGCTCTTTTCTGATGACTGCCTCTTGGTTCAAGTATAGGTTTTCATTAGCATTGGAATTCCCATTCTTCTCAGAGGAAGGGGGTATAGGAAGTGGAAAAGATTCAGTGAGACCTGAAGAGACAAGGGTATGATGGACATATATCAGTGGTGATTAATAAAACAATATATGGGAATTATTATGTGAAACAATGTATACAAATTTTATATGCCAATATAAAATATTTTTTTTTAAAAAAAGGATGGTATGTAGCAAGAGAACTGTAACAGAAGGCTGGCTGTAATAGATACTTGGCAACTCTAAGAGGAACATTCTGCACTCGGAAACTTTACTAGTTATACTAGGGTTATCCTCCTTGCCTTCCCCAAGAAACCAGGAAAACACTGTTTTTTTAGGTGCCTTCAAGTTGAGTATGACTTGTAGCAACCCTGTGAACAAAAGATCTGAACTCTGTTCTGTCCTGTACCATCCTCACCCTTCCTGACACACAAGAGCCCACTGAGGCCGTCACCATGTCAATCTATCTGATTGAGGGTCTTCCTCTCCTTCACCAACCTTCCAACTTCCCAAGCATCACGTCCCTCTTCAGGGAATAGCCCCTCCTAACAATATGCTCAAAGTATGTGAGGCAAAGCCTTATCCTTGTTCCCAAAGGGTACTCTGGCTGCACTCTCTTGAAGACATATGTGTTTGTACTCCTGGTTGTCTGTGAATGTTCAGTGCTCTTCTCCAACACCACAGCTCAAAGGCATCAATTCTTTTTCTGTCATCCTTATTCATTGTCCAGCTGTCAGATGCATAACAAGTGATTGGACTATTGCCTTATTCACACACACCTTAGTCCTTAAACTGACATCATTACGCCTTAATAATTTGGAGAGGTCCCTAACTGTAGATTTTCCCAGTGTAGTGTGTCTCCTTATTTCCTGACTGCTGGTACCAAGGATGTTGATTGTGAATCCATGCAAGATAAAACTCTTAACAATTTCAGTCTCCTTTCCATCTGTCATGATGTTGCCTGTTGGTCCAGTGGTAAGAATCTTTATTTTCTTGACACTGAGATGCAATCCAAACAAAAGGCTGCATACTCCCATATTTGAATTAGGGAAGCTCTTGGAAGCTCTGTTATCAGGAGTTCTGCTTAGAGGCCTTAGGAGAAACGTTCAGGTACCTTGTAGGAATGAGACAAACTAGAGATTTTTAATAATTGTCTTTTTTAAAAAGAAATTCTTTAAAATGTTGTACTTAGTAAAATTATAGATTGGAGATCAGAGGAAGAAATTTATTATAAGCTCAGAACCCATCTACTATTAAGATCTTTTCATTTTTAATCACTTTCTATATGGAAACTTAAAGTGTAGCAAAAACTATAATGTACACACAAATTTGTTTCCCATTGCATTGTAGCACATGAAAAGCATTTTCTAAGCTGCAGCATTATCCTTTTGTGATTTACATCTCTAACATTCTGTAAAGGGTATGTATGTGGTAACCTTCTCCCAGTGCTCTGCATATTGATTTCCCATCCTAAGGTTCCTGTGTTTGAAGTCCCTACTGGCCTAGAGGATCCAGTCTTTTAAGAGGAACTCTCGTTCACATTGAAGTTTCAAGTGTTTAGCAGATGTTAATGAATTATATTGCTTTTCCATTGACGCTTGGGAGGATAAGGAGCGGATGCGGTGGGTATGCAATTGGGAGTTCACCATAGCATGTCAGGCCTTCAGCAGTAAGTTTTGAAGTTTAAAGGCTTGAAAAGAGAGTTTGAAATGTTTTTCTTTGGCAGGAGGCCTAACTTAATTATGAGGAGATAAAGATCTTTGAGAAGGAAGTTTGTTTTCAGAGAAGAGTGGGCTTCTTGAGAATTTGTTTGGTTCTCACCCTGTCTGGAAACACTCTCCCTTACCCCATGCACAAGCCCAGAATGAGACAAGTGCTCTATTCTACTTGTATTTGAAGAAGATTCTTTTTAGAGGTTAGTGGCAAACACTCTTGATAAAATGACCAGTGTGTGTGGAGGCGGAAACCTCTAAGTGTTACTGCGCTCCCTAATGTAAAAGCTTTTCACAACACTCAGGACCTGTCAGGCCAATTCATGTGACATCATACAGAAAAGTAGGATTTCATTGATGTCGTGGTTGAAAACCAGTCTGGGCTCCTAAGGATTGATCAGTCAGGACAAAAATATTTTGTGTTAAACACTAATGCTTAGGGGAATAGAGTGAACCAGGTCACTAACTTATGGAGCTTGGGGTTTGGTTTTGCTTTTGCTATTTCAGCAATTAGAAATCACATCCACCACAATTGTGACTCACTTCTCACAAAGTGGTCCATTTATTCCTAGACAGCTACAAGCCTGTTGGGTTTCTTACTAATTTGGGGTGTTGTTTGTTTTTTTTAAAAAAACCATAGCTTTTGGATCATCTGCTTTTCCTTTCACTAGCAATGAGAAGATAGGGAGTCTCATGGAAGCCTGCCTGCAATCTAAGAAGTGTCTTCTTTTCCAGACAGTTTCTTACTGGTCAAAAGAGAACCTACACTTGGTGAACTTGACAGTTTACCTGACACAGGCAGAATCTCATTTCAAGTGCCTTGTATGTTAAAGCCCTCCTTTGCCAGATTTCTCCTTGGGCACAGGATCCTGTCATTTACTTTTTTTTTTATTACTTTTTTTTTTTGCATCATGTATTTGAATAAAGGAAGGCTAACTTTGAGAAGAATGGGAATCCCATAACACCTGATTGTGCTCATGAAAAACCTATTCTTGGACCAGGAGGCAATCTTCAGAGCAGAGCAAGGACACTCTGCATGGTTCAAAGTCAGGAAAGTAATGTGTCAGGGATGTAGCCTATGTCCATACCTTTTCAGTCTGTATGTACAATAGCTAATTTGAGAGGCTAGACTTTATAGTGAGGAGTGTGTTATCAAGGAAGACTCTTCAACAACCTGCATTATGGCACAATCTTACTTGCTGTAAGTGAGGAAGGCCTGAATCCTTTGCTGTAGAGGGTCAAAGACTGTAGTCTACAATACAGATTGAAACTCAACATCATGTGTATGAACTTTATGAACTTTGTATGTAAGCCAGTATAAAATAAATTCTAAAAAAAAAGAAAATGAAGATTCTCACCCCTGGGCCAATTGGCGGCATCATGATAGATGGAAAAGAGATTGAGATTGTTAACAATTTAAGCTTGCTTGGTTCCATAGTCAACACTGTGGCACCTGCAGTTAGAAAATCAAAAGGTGGATTACACTGGGGAAATCTGTCAGGGACCGCTCCAAAGTCCTAAAGAGCAACAGTGTCATTCATGAATTACTTGCTGTGCACCACAGAGCTGGACAATGACTAAGGATGACAGAAGAAGAGTTGTGGTGCTGGAGAAGAGTATTGAACATACCATGGATCACCAGGAGAACTAACGAGTCTGTCCCGGAGAGGGTGAAACCAAGCTGTTTCTTGGAGGCAAGGATTTTGAGGCTCTGTCTTACATACTTTGGACATCTAGAAAGGAGGGACAAGTCTTTGGAGAAGGATATCGTGCTTGGAAGGGTCCAGAGTCATTGCAGGAGAGGATGACCCCCAGATGAGAGGGATTGACGCAGTAACGGGTAATAAGGGTTGATGTGTCAGAGACAATGAGATTGGCTCAGAGCTATTTTGCATAGGGTCGCTATGAGTCATTTAGACTCAGTGGCACATAACAATAACAACAGACAGTGACAGCCTCACAGAGACTTAGAGGAAATTCATAGAAGTACTGTATTATCTTTTTGTGCAGTGTAGTGCTACTTCGAAAAGAAGCTTGTGTGAGGTAGTTGCTGTTCAAGTAGATTATTGAAACTGCTCTGAGGTTCAGAGACAGTCAAGTGATGTGCTTTGCTGATCCCTCTCATTAATTTAGTATTGTTGAAATCTGTAGTAAATAGCAATAGAGAGAAAAATATTTAAGGGCTTTCAGCTTAATCTAAATTTTGCAAAGAAGAAAGGAATAAATTCAGTAATTATTAGGGGGGAAAATTATATGCCAGGAATATTCTTTAGGATTTGGTGACTTTTTTGCACAGCAGAATTATAGAAATTTAGCCAACCCATTAGGGGAAAATATACCACAGAAGTTTTCTTCTCCCTGCATATGGAATGTCTTTCCCCCTACCCTTTTTTGTATATCGAAGCAACAAATGATTGGTTTAAATCATCATCCTTCCCAAGAATCTTTGAATTTGTGTGTGTGTTTATTTTCCAGAGACTGGTCCTGGTCCATGTATTGTGTTTGTTGCATCATGGTGTGGCCAGTTCTTTGCTATGTAGTTGGGTATGATGTGTTCTCATAATTAGCTTGTTTTTTTGTGTGTGTAGATGTGTTTCCAGTACCTTGCTCATCTCAAAACAGCATAAGACATTCCTAGTACAGTTCTGCATTGCTTAAGTCCATTCAAACAAGTGTCCAACTGCATATATGTCTGTGGTCTTAAAAGATTTTTTTTTTCTTTTAAGGGAAGCAGCTATCCTTTTGTTTATTATTTCCTCTTTATAGGCTTAAAGGACCCCAAACCCAGACTCTTGCAGTCCTGCCCCCAGGTGAGATACAGAGGACGTGTTGAGGACTCTCGGGTCTTGTCCAGGTTGCAGGCAGCAGCTGCGCCGGTGGGAGTTCAGTGGCCAGGCTACATTAAGGGAGTGAACAGTGGGGTACGATGAGCTTCCATCCTTTTCCATTTGCCCTCACTGGCACCGCTGCTCTTAGGTTTGGTTTTGCCAGCAGCTCCAGCAGGAGTGGTGACGAGGATGACCAGAATCAGGCTTACACTGGGTTTTAATACAGTGCTCACATACCATCCAAACCATATGTAACGTACTATTTCAAAGAACAGATCATGGGCGTATTGTGGGTGTAGAATACATTACTCACAGAATACAGACCACTCTAGTGAGTTGGCCTGGTGTTATTTAGAAGAAAGGAGATACGAGGATATTCTAAGATGCCTGAGCTGTTGCAGTCTAGTAGAACTGTGTAGGTCAAGAGTCCTTGGTCATTTTCAGTTTGAGTAAAAATGACCTAGAGGAGATGGAGTGTTGTAGACTTAAGTGTTAGATAAGTGATTTTTTTAACCTCTTGCCACATCAAGAATAAACCAGAAGATCTTCATCTTGTTACTCCTATATGTGAAATATGAATGGGTATTTATTCTGGGTCTTTATACAGATTTCTTATAATTACATTTATGTTGAATTATTTCTTTGGGTAATAATCAAGCAACTTCTTCAAAGTAATTTAGTTTTGATACTTTGCTCATTAGTATTCAAACTGTGGAATTATGATAGAAAGATGTACGGTCTCTTCAAGTGTGATTTACAGCCTCTAAAAACCCACTGGGGGGGTCAGCTGTGGGTCATTTCCACCTCAATGACAATGAGTTTGAGGTTTTTATCTGGAATTGGCATAAGCTAATTCTTAGCATTTAGATCTTTAAAGAGAAAATAGATAAACAGAAAACAGATTTCTTCAAATCTATATTACTTTTTAAATAGATATTCTTTGTTATCTGATGAAAAAATGAAATTATACCAACTTAATGTGTTTTCAAGTATGCAGTTGCTACCTTTTCTTGACATACTGCTGGAAAAATTTGCCCTAGTGTTAAATGTTATACTTAACCTAAGAAAATTACAAAATTTTAATAACTTATTTTCTTGACAAAATCATCTTGAGAAATTTGTAACTAGATCATTTCATTTTAGTACATTTATATCTTTTGAGATATAGACTATTTAAGTCACAAAGAAATGTTAATTTGGTGTCTGGGACCTGTAGAGAGATTTCTAGAAGCTCTTATTCATGACAGTAGTTAAAGAAATCATCAGATCTCAGTAAAAGGAATAAAATAATAGCTATGTTACCTGTAAGGACTATGACAAATACATAACATAGCATAACATAACAAATACATAACATAACCTTAGCATAGTTAGTAAAACACAAATAGAGATTATTCTGATATTCTCTGCTTTCAGTCAGGATCCATCTGACATCAGTAGGGATTTCTCTGGTGCCATGACTCTTCTAAACCCAATTTGAATTTCTGCCAGTTCGCTGTCAATGTATTGTTCTACCTGTTTTGGGATGATCTTCAGGAGTATTTTGCTTGCATGTGATACTAATTATATTGTTTGATAATTTCTACATTCTATTTCTTGGGAATGGGTATAAATATGGATCTTTTCTAGTCAGTCAACCAGGCAGCTGGGTGTCCTCCAAATTTCCTGTCATAGATTGATGAGCATATCGAGGTCTGCCTCTGTTCTTTGACATTTGTCAATTGGTATCTCATCCGTCCCTAAAGAACAAACAGTTAAGTCTTGGAAAAAAGTACAGTCAGATGCTCCTTAGAGATGAGAATGGCAAAACTTTGTCTTACAATCTTTGGACATGTGGCTAGGAGAGGCTATTACTTGGAAAGGGACATCAATTTTTGAAAGGAGAGCCAGCCACAGAGAGGAAGACCCTCAACAAGATGGATTTACACAGTAACTACAGCTGTGGGCTCAAATGTGTCAGAGTTGATGAGGATGGTACTGGTTAGGAGAGAGTTCAGGTTTATTGTTCATAGGGTTGCTGTGAGCCATGCTCTACTCGATGGCACCTAACAACATTTACATAAAATCATCTTTTTAATGGATAGCTAGGAATTCTTCATGTGATTTTTGTAGCTTTTCTGTACATTTGAAATTTTGTCAAATGATAACAAAATCAAACCCTCAAGGGGGGAACTCAAGCAGCATAAAACATGAAAGAATTTGCTCAATAAGATTTGGGGGAAATCTGTTTAAGTTGGATGTATGGTACTTCTGTATGACCTTTTTGATATTTTTAGGAGCTTTACATTTTTGTTTTAGAGCTTGATGTCTAATGGGAAACTTTTTTACTTAGCTAAATACAATGAAAATTTAGCATCAATATGAATCTTTGTTCACATGGAAACTACATAAAGTTTAAAAGTATAAAGACATAAAAAGTGTAAATCATTATGAATTCATCTGTGGACCAGGAACGAAACAAAAACACAATGTAGCAGTGAGGCTAAAACCACAGGCTTCCACACTGCATTCATAAGTAGACATATATAATGAAGCGCTCTTTTCTTATAGAATTATGGAGAACAAAAGTGTTACTCACGATCCGGGGACTGAAACCAACCTCTACCGCCTTATACATAAAAGGAGATTTTTCTAAAGTTTTGACTTCTGCCTAGGAAATGGCTTATATAAAACTGTACTTGAGGTGTAATAGGCTTCTTCTAAGAGGCAAACAGCAACATTTTGGACTTGGTGGTCCATGGTGCTCTGGGGGTCGGTGACAACCTCACTGATCTTCCCAATATCATCAGTAGTGGAGCTTTAAGTAATATGATCTAAAACTTTATTCTGGACTGCTGTCCACCCATAGGAGAACATGAATGAATAGAATGAAAACCTCTCACCTAGGAGGACTCAGTACACAGAAATTTTAAAATATATGATCGAAACTAATCCTGAGATAGTCATTTCGCCCAGCAAAGGAAACAGTTTTTCTCCAGGTCAAGTAAATGAATTCAGCTATTTTAAATTTATTTTGCAATAAAGTGTAATATCCTTATGAGGTAAAATGTGGGATAGTAGTTATTTAAAAAGAACAAAAAGTTTTTTAAAAGCAAGCAAAGTAAAATAAGAGCTATGTAAATTATCTACAAAACTCTTTCAAGAAAATTAGATCTCTGTATCAATTACCACCTTAATAAAACATTCTAAATTATTTTTATTTTCAATTAAACATGAATTTTATTGGTGTGAATGATCTAAAACCAGTTACCTAAATACAACTATAAATCTTTTTTTAAATATTATATGCCCTTGCTGTACCGTTTGTTTTGTAAATTTCTTGCTGTGTAAATTCCTATGTGTAAAGTTTAACCAGATTCTTTAGTGTAGTGAAGAAATTATTCCCTAGTTTAAAAAATAGATTTATTTTAAAAACTTACACTAGAGATATAATGTCACCATTAATTCATTCCTATACAGCCTAGACCATGACCTAGACACCAGCCTTTTCCTCTGAAGCTATGAAGCACCCTTAGGGATTCATTCTTTTCTGGATAACTTAATAAATTTCAGTTAGAATGTCATAATTTCAGACTTCATTTGTTGGTCCTGTGGCCTGCCCCATTTACCTGCAACAGCTCATTGGCTTTATTTCTCATTATTCCTTGTTCAAGACAACAGCATTGCCACGACTTCGTATGTAGGTTAAAAAAACCTCCCTTCTAACCTAATCCTTTCCCAGCCGTTATCCTAATACTTTGTCTAGTGGTCTTAGAAATTAATTTCTGTGCTAGTTTTCTATAAAAGAAGAATATCTAATACACTTTTTCATATAGCTTTTAAAATGTTGTCAGGAAGAGGCTAGTTTTATCTTAAATGATGGCATACTCTGTGTTAAAGGTTAGATACTTCTAAGGTTGATCTGGGAGAAGGGCACTAGAAGGCTCCTGACATTTTTTCCTGTTCCATCCAGAGACTCAGCCTCCCACACCACATACTTTTAAATGACAAACAAATGAAAATTGACATTTAAAACACCATTGCTTACCATTTCACTTTAATAGCTGCTGTACCATAATTATTAACATGTTTTCCACCCATGATTTCCTTCTTGCAAAATTTAGACATTTCTAGAACCTGAGATCAGTGTTTCGTAGGGATGATTACTGGATGCTTGCTTATTTTTCAGTGGGATGTCCATTTTTAGATTACTCCAAGCTCCTTTATTTCTTTGGCAGAAGAACTCAAAGGTGATGAAGTGGATTTTGTTTCCTAGGCCCAGCTTAAACTATGACTCACTTAGGCCTTGGGCCTTTCCTTCAGATTGTTGTTGGAGCCACTTTCTGTGCTTGTTCTTTTGTTGTTGTTGTTATGTACCATCAAATCACCTGCAACTCATAGTGACCCTACTATGTACAATAGCTCTGAACCATGCCCTATCCTGAGCCAGTCTAACTGACTCAGACACACCTAATCCTATTGCCCCAGTTACTGCATCGATCAGTCTCATCCGAGGTCTTCCTCTTCTGTGCTGCCCCTCCATCCTTCCAAGCATGATGACCTTATCTAACCTATAATTCAGAGTTTTATTGTGGAAAAAAAATTACCTTCTTTTTTGGTTTTTTTCCTCTATCCTTGATTTTTTTTTTCTGATTTCAGACTTTTGGAACTATTAGTCTAATGATGATTTCTTGCTTTTTCTCTTTGCAGCTTTAACAGTGTATGTCAGGGAACTCATATTCTCTTTCGGGAGTTCAGCTTCATCCAAGCTACCCCCCACAACAGAGCATCCTTCTTACGGGCCTTCTGGAAATGCTTCCGAACGGTGGGCAAAAATGGAGGTAAGTCTTCGGAAATGCTTTCATGCATTCCTTTTTTCTTTCTACCAAATTTTCCTTTCTTTGCTTCCTTTAAATGCTATTTCAGTAAAATGCTTTCTAGGGCTGTAAGAATACCTTACTTTTGAAAAGGTATGTCCCATAGTCACTGGAGATCCTTACCAAGAGCCGGGTGCTGCAAGGATTGTAACTTATCTACTAATCATAATAGTTTTCTGTGTACATGCTGTAATGTCCATTTTATAACTAATGAAAGTGAGGATCAGAGCAGTTAAGTTAGTCAGTAAGCATTGTGCTAGAATCAGATTCATACTCGGGCAATATGGCTTCAGAGCCCTTGAACTTGGTAAATATTAACATACTATATAGTAAATACAAGAAATAGTAAGGCAGGGAAAGGAAATTCCTTAGTGAAGTGTGAAATGGGGATACTGTTGTTAGAGAAAGGAGTGTGAAATAGATTGGACAAGTTTCTTCTAAGAAATGGCTATTTGATCTAGGATGGGAAAGTAAAGTAGGAATTATCCACATAGATAAAGGATAGAAAGTCGTTCTAGATCGAGAGATTAGTATGTAATGATGTTGTTTTTCTTATGTGCTATCGAGTAACTTGCAACTCATAGCGACCCACAATCAACTTGACAACACATAACCACAGCATCTTGGTGAGGTGAAGAATTAGAGCAGTTCTATTTTGAAGTCCTTTTAGAAAAGGATACTAGATTTCTAAATTCAGTGTATTAAAGTAGATTAAGTTCTCCAGAATTTTCAGATTTAAAATCTCTACATCAAAACCTCCTATCAGATCTTTTCAAGGGCTTATTTAAGACCTTCATATTATCCTTATATAAATAAGTATTTAAAACCTTAAAAATCGTTTCTTTACTGGCCAAGTTAGAGGTAAATGTAAAGAATTTCCTCATTCATCAATTGATATTCTTGTTACGTTTGCTGTTTACCAGTGGGCAGGTACAGTCTCAGCTTTCACTGAATTAACAAGATCTTGCCTCCTGTTCTGACCAGTGCTACCACTTCTTTAAATATTGTTACTCAATAATGTTTTTTTAAAACCTCCTATCCAGTATTGTTTTGACTATCCTAAGAAATATGTAAAGTAGATATTATTGTGTCCATTTTGTGATTTGCAGAAGGATTATATGCACAATGCATTAATAGTAAAGCTGGAAATACAACCCTGACTTATCAATAAAATGTTTTCAGGTGGTTTTTCTCTTCTCTACAACTCAATCAGTGACATATAATTCTAGAGATCATTGCATTGCACTGTTGTGCAAAAAGGACTTATTATACAGAAAACAGTTTACTTTCCTTAACAGAATATATGTGTTAATAGGTAAAAACAAATACAGACTCAATTTAAAGTGAGCTCAGAAAAACTTTATCATTGGTCTGTAAGTAAACAAAATTGGAGGCTTGCAGTGTCTATTGAATTCTGCTATGTTATTAAAGCCTGTTTTCCCAGTCTTGGTCCATCAGTAAATAGAGAACACCCACTAGATGGCTTAAAGAATGATGCGTACAGCTAGTTTCTGCTTTTTGTGACTTAGCATATGGAGGTAACTATGGAAAAAACCCACCATTTAGATATCCCTAATTCTTCTCTTGATTTAGAAGTGGAGCCTCTTCAAGAATTTATTTACTATCACAAGGGATCCATATAGCATTTGGACTCTAAGCAGATGGGTTTCTTTATCTTTCATATAGCAGCTGCCAGTGATTCATTCATCTGCTGAGGGAATGCAGCTCCAAATCCCCCTGCTTTCTCCTGGGCCATAAACAAGACCTAGGTTTTATGCTGAATATTTATTATTATACTTCTTAATCAGGCAGACTCTGATTCCTTAAGCCCAAATGCAGCATTCATGTCAAGGTGAGCCTAAAATCTCTGGTCAAATAGTTTTAATATATTCTCAGTTCCTTCCAGAAACTTCAAAACCTCTTTCAGTCCCAGAATGTGTCAGTCTCCATTTTTAATGCAGAATGAGCAAAATCTCTCAGAGGCTGGGGTCCAAAGGAAAAGATTTATTAAACCCCATTTTTTCCAATTAGAGTGCCAAGTACCAGACTCCTACTCAGTGGAGCTGCTACTATTGTTTTTCTGCAGATAATTTCCTTAGAACATCGTGTACACATTTTTGCATGATCAAGAGAAAACTAACTCATCGGGGAGGTAGCAAAAGATGAGAGGCGTTCCAGCATAACATATCTAAAAATGAAGCCACCTGTTGAAAACTAAGGACCTGGTCCCTTCTGGCAAGAAACATATTTTAGCCCAGTTTTTAGCAAGTACAGGGATGTGATGGTGTTTCTGCATGACTGAGTACTGAATGATGCTAATTTTCCTATGTCTGAATTTCATATAAAGCTCATGAGGACTAGCAAATGCCTTGTTAGCTAAGCAACTTTAGAGTGCTGCAGATAAAAAGATCTATTCAAATGTAGTAAGCCTTTAAGATTTAGCTTCTCACTGGGATTTCTTTCAATGTAAAAAGTGAATCTGAATTTTTGAAGACTGGCAAAGATTTAAATTCTTTTGAAGTGAATCTTTACTTCTGTTGAGTGCTACTGGTTCAAAAGAGCATTCGCCTGTTAATGTATTTGCAATTAGAATTCACTTGGAAGCCTTGCACTTTTTTTACCAGTTTTATAAATCTATATTTCACTTAGAAAAATAATGGTAAGCACTTCCTCTTCTGCCATGAAGAAGAACCTTACTGAGGGAATTGCTCTGTCATGATCAACTTGAAAATCAAAATATCAGAAACAGCTGTTTTCAAACATTAGACCACAGAGAAAGTAAGACTCTGTGGTCCCTGAAAGGCAGTTTTCAAGCCACAGCACAGGAAGCGAAATTCCAAAAGAGCCCCAACAGTCTTAACTGGGTTGAGGAGACAGGAGGAGGGTTTGGGGAGGTGGGAGTAGCTAGACTTTGTAGGACCTAAGTACCAGAGAGGGCAGAGTTATCTTGTAAGCTCTAAAGGGCTGCAAGAGGTATATAGCCCGAAGTCTTTGGGTAAAAACTGATGCACATTTCTGTGGATTGAAGAAAGTACCACCATACGAGAGCAGGCCAAACTATCTCCAGAGTATTTGTGTTTTTGTCCTCATTGTTAGATGCCTCACTGTTGTGCCTGCTCCTACTCCTAGCTGCCCTGTGTACAACAGAACGGATGCTTACCTGAGCCTGCACCATCCTTACAATCTCCTGTGGGCAGCTTGTTTTAGATTCACTGTCAAGCCATTGGGCTGGCAGTAGGCCACATTTCTTCCAACCAGAACAGAGAACACTCAGAGGCCTTAAAATGAAGACGACTCTGAACCAGCCTAGGTTCACCTGAGTGATGCTAACAGTTTACATACTTAACTGCTAACCAAAAGGTGGAGGTTTGAGTCTCCCTGGTGACATTTCCCAACAAAGACCTGGCAATCTACTTCTGAAAAACCAGCCATTGAAAATCTGGAGCACAGTTCTTATAGAAAAAATATCCTTAGTCCCTTCCAGTGGGAAAAAAACAAACCTAATAAAACATTCATCCCAAATGATCTGAAACCAAGTTTGTCCTTTTGAAGCTTTGTCTCATATACTTCGGTCACCTGGACTGGAGTGACCCCTTAGAGAAAGACATCATGCTTGGAATGGTCAAGGGACAGTACAAGAGAGGAAGACCACAGACGAGATGAGTTGACATGGTCACTGGGGCAATGGGATTAGCTGTGTTGGAGTCAGTGAGACTGGCTCAGGATAGGGCAGGCTTCAGAGCAGTACAGGATCACTAGGAGTCTTTTTTTTGGGTGGGTGGGGGGTGGGTATATACTTTTTTTTGCTTTTTTAATTAATTTTAATGAACATTTACAGAGATTTGGGGTTTCCATTCATTCATTGTTGCACTATTTTCTCTACCCTCCCCCCCCAGTTCGTTCTTCTTTCCCCCCACTTGAAAGTCTGTTTTAATTGTCCTATTGCCACTGTGCTTGTCAAAACCAGTTCTGATTAATCTCCTTTGTCAGTGTGTCCTTTGCCATTCCCTATCACTCCTCCCTGAGAGAAATTTTACCCTGATTCATAAGGAAAAGGATATTCTCTTAGCTACTTCCTGCTGAAAAGGGACACTGTAGGTTTCCAGGTGAAGATCTTCTCTCCCTACTCTAAAGGGCCCCTTTGGCAGTAGGAAACACGTAGACTATTGTGGAGATTGATTTTGGAATTTAGATGCACTTTTATCAATTGTTCTTAGCCATACATGTTCATATCCTTGAAGATGTATCATGGAACTGTTGCACCCTAGAAGACACAAATTTAACTAACAAATTAAAAGTGCATGAGTCAAAAATTAAAAGCAATAATATTCCAAGTAGAGGTTCTAACAGTGGCACAGATCAAGTTACAGAGGGAAGGTAGTTCTTAAAATAAAAGGCTTATTGACTAGCACTTTGTCTATTATAGTATAAAGGTTAGGAACCACAAGATGTAGAGGCTCAACTATGTCATTTCTTGTTCTTAAGTCCTGGACCAAATTCCATCTACCACTGGGTTGTTTTACAGCACGGAAGTCCGCATGCAAGGCAGAGGTGAAGTAAGGAAGTGCTTATGAGGTTTTCCGTCAATTCCAACAACAAGAAATAGTAAGAAGAGTTGGGACCTCAGAGGCTTTTAGGACCAAATAATAGGCTCTTGTGTCCAGGAGAAAATGAATATACTTACCAGTAATGTTAATGCTCACCCACAGCTCTTCTGGGAGAATCTAAATCATTGAAGCAAGGATCATTGGGAGTCTTAAGTGACTTGATGGCACATAACTACAGCAGAACATTCTGGTATTCTGTATTATTTCTCTGATTTGAAATCAATTAAACAACAACTGGTTGGACCTGTTCTAATACAATTTAATAGCAAAAAGAATTAAGCTGATCTGTATACCAGAACAAAATTCAATACTCTTTAAATAAATTTAGCAGAATTAAGGACTCAGCAACATAAGAGTCATAGTCTGATATTTACTTTAAAATTACCAGTAATGTAAAGAAATAGGAAAATATGACCATAACCAGGAGAAAAAGAAACAAATATAAATATAGACCCAGAAATTAAAGAGATGATAGATTAGCTAACAAGGACCTTAAAGCACTTTTAAAAAAACTATATAATTATTCTCAACTATGTAAGAAAAACCATGCAGGGTTTCCTTGCTCTGTTCTGAGGATTGCTTTTTGGTCCAAGTATAGTTTTCATATAAGCACAATCAAGTATTCTGAGATTCCCATTTTCCTCAAGTTTAGCCACAATTTATTGTGATCCACACAGCCTTTCCATAGTCAATGAAACATAGATATGCATTCTTCTGGTACTCTTTGCTTTCTGCCAAGATCTATCTGACATTGGCAATAATGTCCCTAGTGCCACAACCTCTTCTAAACCCAGCCTGTATTTCTGGTAGTTCTCTGTCATTGTACTGTTCAAGTCTTTTCTGAATAATCTTTAGCAGGATTTTGCCTGTGTGTGATAATTAGTGATATTGTTTGATAACTTCCACACTCTCTCAGGTCACCTTTTTTTTGGAATGAGAATAAATATGAATCTCTTCCAGTCAGTTGGCCAAGTAGTCCTCCAGGTTTCTTGGCATAACTTGGTGAGCACATGCAGGTCAGCATCTGTTTGCTGAAATACGTCAATTGGTATTTCATCAATTCATGGGGATTTATTCTTTTGCCAAGTCCTTCAGAGCAGCTGGAACTTCATTTACCATTGCCTCTGTGTCAGCCAATTCTATCAAATTTTATGAACTTTGATAAATGTTGATGGTTGTAGAGGGGCTTCAGGCCTTTTGTTCATAGAGTTGCTATGAGTTGTGCTCAACTCGAAGGCAATCAGCAACATGTAAGTAAAAACATTAACATGATTAGGAGAGAAGTGGATGATGTTAAAAAGATCTAAATGGAATTTCTAGACAAGAAAATATTATATCTGAGAGGAAAAGAATAATGTTGGTGATGTGCTATTATGTGCTATTGAACAGCTCACCCAGCGGATTTTGAGTTTGTAAATCTCTTGGGAGATTACTCATCTTTCTCCCGTGAAGCAGCTGGTGGATTTGAAGAGCCATTCATCCTTATTGTTTCCTGTGTAGATCTTCTCATTTTTCACAACATTTCTATGTGGTCGGTAGATACTATTTCCTTTCCACAAGAGTATTTCAAAAGCTAAATCACTGCTCTATAGGTCATATACTTAAAAAGGCCAATACCAAAACTCAGAAAGCCCATTTTTTAAATGTTAATGTTTTGTCTATTACACAGTGTATTAGGTACTATACAGAGAAATGAAAAATATTTGTTATTCAGGAGCTTACAATTTGTGAGAAGAAATAAGTAGTTTAGAAATATCTAAATGATCATTGTTTCTTTAGGGGCTGGGTAAGGCAGTGAAGGAACAAAAGCAACTGAGATGAGTCCTGAAGTAGTAGAAAGCTATCAAGTAAATAACGAATGCATTCTAAAAGGAGGAAACAAGCTCTTTGAGGAAACTGTAAGAAGTTCTTTGTGACTGGTTTGCATACGAGAGAAAACATTCTGTCAACAGGAAATAATGCTGCATGCATTATGTGCCAGCCACTAAACAAGATGCAACAGTGCATTGGTTCATTTAATCCACTGCATATTTGTAGATATGACTATTATTACTCTGTTTCATATGTAAAGAAAACTGAGTAAATAACTTTCACAACACCACATATTTATAAGTAGCACATCTGAAAATCAGAGCTAAGTCGTTATTAAGTCAATATCATTAACAGCTCTACTGGACAGCAAAGGACCTTTGGGGACCGAAAAGTTAAAACTTTATTCCAAAGTCAGTAGCACCGTATCAGTTCATGTTTCACATATCATACTAGCAAAAGCATGGAAAATAGATTGGAACACAGATAAGACTTGAGCCAGAGAGCAGTTAGGAAACTAGACCAGAAAGTAACCATGGAGATGAAGAGCTATTTAAGGAGTTGGTTTGAGAGAACTTGCTGATTGATTGGGGATGGAGTATGGAAGAGAAAGGTCAAGAATGAAGATCAGAATCTAAATTTTTCTCGATTTTATCCCTGCCTTCTCCTCCATTTTATATTACCTTTTGCTCTAAATTGACCATGGTTTTTCTTCATAAATAAACAAAACAAAAAAATGAAACCAGATGTCGTAAGTCAGTTCCTACTCATGACAGCTCATGTGTGTCAGAGTAGAACTAATGCTTGGTGAGCTTTTCAGTGGTCATTTTTTTCAGAAGTAGATCATGAGGCTTTTCGCTGTAATATTTCTCTGATAATCAGAGAATTGACAAAAAAATTTTACTCTTACAAAATTTACATTCTAGGATTCAAGAAGTTAAAGTAGATCTGTGGTTAATATGATGTGGTTATCCTATTACTTTTATCATGATGAGTATAAAAAAGTGATATCAAGGGAAAACATAGACAGCTTAATTGCTGACAGTAAATCTGTTGGTCTGACTTCTTTGTATATAATTAACTCAGATGGTTTTGTTTTCTTATGCTGAGATAATTGCGTCAGATTTGCTTTGCTTTCAGCAAGCAAAATTGTATGTATTATTTGTACATCACAAGTTAAGCTATCTTCCCATCCTGATGCTGTTTTTCCTTATATAGTTCCATTTCTGAGATTATGTGCTCAGCATATAGATTCAGTAAATATAGTGAAAGGATCCGACAAAGGCACTTTTCCTAATTTTAAACTACATAATATCCCCTTGTGTTCAAACGAATGCCTCTTGGTCTATGTATAGATTTCAAATCAGCATAGTTAAAACCCACTGCCTGCGAGTCAGTTGTGACTCATATCCAGCTCCCATCCGATTCCTGAGGTTGTATATCCATCGGAGAGGCCTCTCTGCATCTTTCTTCTGAGGAGCCGGTGGATTTGAACTGTGCTCATCTTTCGGTTATTTGTTGTGATTGTGATCCACATAGTCATATGTCTTTGCATAGTCAGAAAAACATGGACAAACATCTTTTTGGTATTCTCTTATTGTGTATGAGGTCATGTTTTAAATGCCACTAGTAAAAACAGGCCCATTCAGAGCTTTACTATATGAAATTACACCTAATAAAAACACGAGGAAATGGTGAAGAATACCTTGAGCAGGATGCATTCACTGAGTGACTGCAGTAATGAGCTCAAGCAGGGCAATGGTTGGGGAGCATGGTGCAGGACCAGGAAGCGTTTCATTCTGTTGCTAGGAGTTGGACCTGGCTCAGTGGCACCTAGCAACAACTTCAGCAGTAAAAATAATTTTCAGCGTCTGGCACAATGATAAAAAGGATCAGAAAGATTTAGATCATTATTTGTATGCAAACTTGAAGCATGAGTGATACTCTGACTTTTCTTTTTTTGTATGATTTTTATATTCTGTATTTTGTTTTGTTGTGTTTTGGTTTTTTGTTTGGGGTTTTTGTTGGGTTTGTTTTTTTTTTCGTAGCCTTTATAAGCTAGTGTTCTGCAGACTGCCTGCATCCTGAGTGTTGAGATCTGTTTTCTTTGGCTCAAAGTGCTCAATTTGTTTTTTTAATTAGATGCCAAAATTTTTATACTGGGAGAGTTTAGGTAAAAAAACAAATCTCAGCAATTTCACTTAAAGAATGGAAAAGCTCCAATGCCATGGCCACAGTTCATCAGAGCTGAGATGCAGTTGCTGCCTTTCAACAGTTTATATGGCTTCAGATTTACCACTGACCGCAGCTGTCCTCCTTCACCTGCTTGTTTCCTGCCTGGCCCCTGCAGGCATTTGAGGTTGCAGTGGCTGGTTAGAGAGCTCCTTAGCTTATTTAGCATCACCAAAACATTGGAGCTACAATGTTAAGTTAGAACCTGGGGATCAGTTTATTTCTCCTTTGGATTTTCTCTTTTTTCCCTTGTTACCACAATGTCCCCTAAAATTTAAGAATTGGAAGGGAGTTTAGAAACCATGTCTTCTTCAAACTAGGTCTAGTTTTAAAATCATTTGCTTGGGGTTTTTTTAAGCAATGAAAGTTATTCTTTCAAATGAAATCTTACCTAGAACCCCAACACATAAAGAAGATTAAAATAATATTAATCATGGGATTGATGGGGGGGTGAGGGAATTGTAAGAATCTGGTCTGAAAAATAATGATTGAAATTTTGTAAATAAACTAGTAAAATAAAAATAATATTATTAGTATTAATTTATTTTATAATTTATTACATCTATCTATAAAGCTACTGCTGAAAATAATGATGTTGTAATGATTAAAAAAGTGAAATTAGAGTTTTATAATTTTATATCAGTTTCAGTATCCAATTTCTTTTCAGTATTTGGTTATGAAATAAAAAGATGTCAAAAAATAGTGACTCACAGAATAGTAGCTGAATAGTATTATATTTGTTTTTGACATCTTAACTTCCAATCTAGTTTTTTTATTATATTGATGCAAATGTTCAGAAAAGGAGTGATGGTAAATTTTTGTGTTAGAGAGACCTCAGAGACCTTTTTCCTCTCCATTTCCTGACAACTGAGCATATTTTTTCTATTAAGTACTTTTTCTTTCAGTAAAAGATAAAATATAAAATTTGCCCTATTAACCACTTTTAAGTGGAGAATCCAGTGACATTAATCACACATACAATGTTCTATCACACACAATCAGGTGTTCTGGAATTCTAATTCTCCTCAAGGTCAGCTGCAATTTATTGTGATCCACACAGTCAAATGCCTTTGCATAGTCAATGAAATACAGACAGACATTCTTCTGGTACTCTCTGCTCTTGGCCAAGATATATTAGACATTGACTTTGATGTCCCTAATGCCATGGCCTCTTCTAAACTTAGCTTATATTTCTGGTAACAACAAAAATATTTTAAAAAACCATCAAGTGAATGGTTAGGAAAAACTATAGTACATCCACATAATGGAATACTACACAGGGTTGAAAAATAATGAAATAGTAAAATTTTCACAATATCGGGGAGCC
>NW_006399939.1:1359480-1361446 GCF_000299155.1 Elephantulus edwardii | reverse complement strand
TTTTTTTTTTAGCTGTTGCAAAAAGCTTTATTGTTTCATTTGGTCATCTGATGACATTTTAACCATGTCTTTTATGTGATCCTTTGATTTCTTTTCCCCTCACCACTCATCTGTTAGTTTGTCCTACTGTGAGAACTTGTGTGTGTGTTGCCATGATACTGCAAAGTTATGCCACCAGTATTTCTAATATCAGCAGGATCACTATTGGTAGACAGGATTTGGTGGAGTTTCTGAACTAAGGAAGACTAAGAAGATGGATTAGTGATCTACTTCTGAAGTAATTGTTCAGTGAAAACATTATGAACATGAGAATATTGGTCTTAAGAGCTCAGGACCATGGTCTCAGAGGAACTCAAGTTCAGTTGGCATAATATAGTCCCCAAAGACAGTTTTTACATTCTACTTTAGTGGAGGGAGGTTTGGTGGCCTCGTGGTAAAAAGCTTCCCTGCAATCACAAAGGCACTTGGCTCAAATACACTAGATGATCTGTGGAGGAAGGATGGGCAGTCTAGTCCCACAAGATCACTGCCTCTGAAAACCTGCTGGAGGGTCAGCTGTGGATCAGTTCAGACTCAACAGCAAACAACAGCTTTAGTAAGTAGCAACTATGGACTTCAGAAAGTTTACGGGCAGCCAGCTAAGGTCCAACTATTAGTTTCACTCTATGTGGAGCAAAGAAGAGTGATGAAAACCAGACTTTTAGTCCAAAGGAACAAGAACTACATGAACTTCATCATTCTCTATGACTCTGAGGCCTGAAGAGGCTGGCTGATGTTTTGAAAGGGATCATAGTAGAACATCCCTGGGAGAGCAGGAGAAAAATGTAGAATAAAACAAAATCATTGGGGGGAGGCAAGGGGGGGCTGGGCAGGGAGAAAAGTGCAACAGTGAATGAATGGAAATCCAAAATCTCTGTAAATGTTCATTAAAATTATTAAAATTAAAAAAAAGACTAACCTTACTGGTCGGATAGAGATTGTTAGACTCCCCCCTCCCAAGATTATTATTTTTTTAGTTATCCTGCAAGACTGGAATTGAAATCACTCCCATGACTCAACAATAAACAGGGCTATTAAGTGGTTAGAAAGACCTAAGAGAATTGCAATCCTTAGAACAGTCAACCATATAAGATCAAGAGTAGCATTTGCACAGGGAGAAAGCTCAGAAGGCAGGAGAGGATAAGGAGGGACAAATGGAAACTGGAAATACAAGGAGGAAATGGGAAGAGTGCTGTTATAATAGGAGATTGTGGTCAAATCACACAACTGTCTAGCTTGTCAAGGGAAAACCAATTGGCTCTGTAAATTTTCACTCAAATCACAATAAAATTCTTTTAAATTAATTTTGAGAAAAGAAAGAAAACTGTAATAGTAGTAAAATGTTGGGGAGAGAGCCTAAAGATGAGCCCACTTAGGTTAGAAGGCACCCATAATGATACGACCAGAGAAGAGCTGCCTTCTCAGAATAGAGTTGACCTTAATGATGTTGATGTAGTAAAACTTTCAGGACACTCATTTGCTGAAGTGGCATTACTCAAAAGAAGAGAGAGAAAAATAATACCTGCAAACATTTATTAAGAAATTGGAACCTGGCATGCATGAAGTACGAATCTAGGAAAATGAAACATCCGAAATCAAATGAAACACGTAAGGATGAGCATCATAGGCATTGTTGAGTGTAAATGGACTGGTGTTGGCTGTTTTTAGTGAGGCAATAATGTAGTCTGGGAAGGAAGAATAGAAATAGCATAAAACTTCTCATACAACAAGCCATATTAAGATCTATACTTAAGTACAGTTCTGTGAATGGATAATATTCACACCCATACAAGGAAGTGCTGTTAATATGACTATTCAAGCTATTGAACCAGTTAAGACAAAGATGAAGAAATAGAAGATTTATGTATCCACAGCCTGAACTTTATAAAACATACATAATAATTACTGGTGATTGGAATGTGGAAAT
>NW_006399939.1:1311562-1355770 GCF_000299155.1 Elephantulus edwardii | reverse complement strand
CTTACAGAACTTTTTTCAAGAACATAAAATAGCACCTGTGCACACTGCACTTTGCAGATGAAATAGAAATAAAATGGACTACAACTGTGGCAAGAGATTCAAGAGAATGAGAAAATTATAGAACAGTATCACAAGCAATTAAAATCTCACTGAAGACTATTTAAAAATGGTTACAGGAGTCAGTCAACAAAGAACTGCCAGAAATTCAAGCTGGATTCAGAAGATAATATGGAATGACAGATTTTACCACTGACATCCACTGGTTCTTGACTGAAAGCAGAGAACACCAGAAAGACGTATAGCTATGTTTTATTGACTATGCAGAGATATTCCATTCTATAGCTCATAACAAAGTTTGAATATAATTTCGAAGAATGGGGATCCAGAACCCTTAATTGTGCTTATATGGAACTTGTACATAGACTAAAGGCAAATACTTAAACAGAACAAGGGGATGCTATATGTTTTAAAATCAGGAAAGGTGTATATCAGTGTTGTATCTTTTTACCCTACTTCAATCTGTTTGCTGAGTAAATATTCTGAGAAATTGAGCTACATGATAGAAAAGAAGTCATTAGAATTGGAGGTAAACTCAATCCAAAATCTGCGATATGCAGATGTTTCTGAAAGTAATGAAGACTTAAAGCATAACACTTAAAGACTTCTTTTGTAATTCTAAAGTACTTTATAGTAAATCTACTTTGTATTTGATTCCATAACTATCATGAACAAACACATCATGAGGAAACAAGTTAAAGGATACCCCAACAACATCTGTACCTTCATCCAGTTGACTGTAAAGATTTTATGTAAAGTCAGTCTTTCTTGCCAGTATAATACTGAATATAAGGAGGAAAAAAGAAAAGATTAGATTGATAAAAATGCATCCTAATATGTGATGTTTTTCAAGTTCAAATTACATGTATAGACATGACAAGAAAAGCTATTCTGACAATACAGGTTGGTAATGTCCACATAAAAAATTTTACTATGTACTGTATTTAATGAAAACGCATGTTGTTTTCTTGCACATTTTTAAAAGTTTCTAATTAGGAAAAAAATGTAAACATTTGTAGAACTCTGTAAGTGCTCTTTGACTTCTGAAATCTCTTGCTCTCATGGTTCTGTTGGAAACAAAAGTAAATGGCTAAGATAAAGTTTACACACTGTGAATCAAAACAAAACCACCTTAGGCTTAAGATGTCAGTTTAATAAACCACATTCAGATTTGGATATTTTTGTGGGTTTTAAGCTGGAAGCATATAAAAGCAAGTATAAAGAGTGTTGAAAATTTAATCTTTTCCAGTCTTATTTTGCTTGGCATACCCAGCTCTTCATCACTAAAACCACCACCTGACCCTAATTTAAGACTCTAATTAGACACCTTGAAGAGATTGTAAAAAAGTCATTCCTTTATTCCATCTGATGCCTCCTGAATTAGAGTCAGCAAGGAAGGGACCTAGAAATCTGTTTTTTGAATCAAGCATTTCAGGTGATTCTCATCATCTCTGAAGTTTGGGAAACACTGAGTAACTTGTTTTCTTTACTTCATTTCTTGCTCTATAACAGAGGTTTTCACCCGAAGCTTGAATTGTTTATTCTGATGTGAACCTCTGCTGAGAATGTACATTTACACCCTAAGTATACTAAATCGGAATCTACATTTTAACAAGCTCCTAAATGATCCTAATGTATGTTACTGTTATATGCTGTCACCTCAACTCATAGTAACCCTATGAACAATGGCTGTCAACCCCGCCCTATCCTGTGCCATTCTCTCCATTTCTGACACGCGTGGGCCCATTGTTACAGTCACTGTGTCAAGGCATCTCATAGAAGGTCTTCCTCTCTTGCACTAATCCTCCAGCTTTCCAAGCATGAGGTCCTACTGCAAGATCTAGCCCTTCCTACAACATGCCCAAAGTTTATGAGATAAAGTTTCACCTCTTTAGCTCCAAGGGACACCCTGGTTTCACTTTCTTTGAAACAGACCTATTTGTTCTCTTAGCGATCCATAGGATATTCAGTACACTTCTCCAGTACTACAATTCAAAGATACCAGTTCTTCTGTCATCCTTAGTCATTATCAAAATTTCATATGCATAGCAAATTATTGAAAAGTTCATGACTTTAGTCAGGCACATTCTAGTCTTTAAACTGACATCATTGCTCTTAAGTACTCTGGAAAGGGCCCTGACAATGGCTATTCTCAATGCAACTTCTCTTTTGATTTCTTGACTGCTACCATTATGGGTGTTGATTGTGGATCCAAGCAAGAAGAGTCATTGACAACTTCAGTTTTCTCCATCATGATGTTGCCTGTTAGCCCAGTGGTGAAGATTTTTGTTTTTTTGATGCTGAGATGCAGTTCATATTGAAGGCGATAGTACTTGATAGTCTGCAGCTAGTGCTTCAATCCTTCCTCACTTTGTGAACAATGTTGTCATCTACATAAAATGGGTTGTTGATGTGTCTTCCTCCATTCCTTATGCTACATTCTTCTTCATAAAATCCAGCTTCACAAATGATCTGTTGAGTATACCGACTGAATAGGTATGGAGAGGGTCTACATCTCTGACACACACTTTTCTTGACTTTAAACCATGGAATGTTCCCTTGCTTTGTCCAGACAATGCCTTTTAGTCTAGGTAGAAGTCTCATATAAGTCTAAAGTGTGTGTTCTGGAATTATCCTTCTTCTCAATGTTAGCTATAATTTGTTATGGCAATCTAGAAAAATCACCTAGGGATATTGTTAAAATGTAAGTTCTGAAACAATATATCTGGGGTGAAAATGCAAATTCTCATTAGGAGATTGACAGGAATGAACTAGTTAGAAGCTCTGTTTTCTTCCCTAGTTGTTTATTAGATAATTTAGGAAGATGGGGGCGGGAGGGGGTTGGGTTTTTTTGTTGTTGTAAAATATTGATACCCAGGCTCTATCCCAGATCAATTTAATCAGCATCTTTGGGGTTGAGGTCTTGTTTTCATATTTTAAAAGTTCTGTGGATGATTCCAATGTATATTGTAGCTTGAGAACGTATATTGTAAAACCTTGATAGTCTGTGATTATCTAAACCTGTGACCCCTGTTTAGAATGCCAGTGGTCCTGTATGACCTGCTAGTGAAGATGGTGCAGGAGAGGGGAAGGTGTAGACATTCTGTTTTTATAATAAAATATTTTAATTGTGATTTTAATGAAAGTTTACTGAAAAGTTGGATTTTCTTTCATTCATTATTGCACATTCCCCCCCTCTCCCTTTCCCCTCCTCCAGTTCTTTTTACTATTCATTCATTGTTGCAGTTCCTCCTTCCTCCCTCCCTCCCTCCCTCATATCTCAGTCACGAAAGGACAAATACTAACATGGAGGGTGGGGAGGAAAATAGGAAAAGAGTGGATAGATAATGAACCTTGCATTGGAATAGATGAAAGAAAGAACTGTTTAATTAAAAGGAATGTACGATTCGTCTTCTGCTCGCTTGCCTGACCCCCTGCTGCCTGCCGCCCAGGATCACCCCTCAGGCCTCAGCCACCAGCACCTCACTTCCAATGACCTTTGCTGCACAGGATGCCTCTCCCACATCCACCCTCTGCCACACAAAGTAAAGTTTGAAGAGGCAGGGAAGAGGGGCACCATGGAGAGAAGGATCCACCTGGAGCTGAGGAACTAGACCCTGGCAGCTGTCTGAGAACTTGCTCTGGACAACTACAAGTCAAATGATGGAAAATTTGAGGGTTTAACAGCTGAATTTGTGAACTTAGAGTTCCTCAGTTTAGTAAACTAGGCTTGATTTCATTTTCAAGTTACCAAAATTGAAAAGGCTTGAACTCAGTGAAAATAGAATCTTTGGAGGTCTGGACATGTTAGCAGAAAAACTTCCAAACCTCATGCACCTAAACTTGAGTGGAAATAAACTGAAGGATATCAGCATCTTGGAGCCCTTGAAATAATTGGAGAATCTGAAAAGCCTGGATCTGTTTAACTGTGAGGTTTCCAACTTAAATGATTACTAAGAGCATCTTTAAGCTCCTGCCAGTGGACCTACCTGGATGACTCTGACCAAGAGGACCAGGAAGCCCCTGACTCAGATGCTGAGGGGGATGGTGTGGGCGATGAAGAGGAGGATTTTGATGAGGAAGAGGATGAAGATGTGGAAGGGGAAGTAGATGTAGATGAAGTCAGCGGGGAGGAAGAAGAATTTGGCCAGGATGGAGAAGTTGATGAAGAAGATGAGGATGAAGATGAAGACAAAGATGAGGAAGAAAGTGGGAAAGGTGAGAAGAGAAAGAGAGAAACAGATGGTGAAGGAGAAGATGATTAAGACCCCAGGTAACTCACAAAAAAAGAACTGTTCAGCATTGTTTGGATGGCTCATATGGATTTGGTACCTGTTTAAAAAGAAATAAATAAAAAGTAGCTGTGATACAAACCCCCGGATACCCACCCACCCAGAGAGCCGAAGAATAGGTCCTGTGACATTCCACCTTCCTGTTTAGTCCCTCTTGGAACTCCACCACCAAAGTGTGGGGATTTTACGTTTTTGTGTAAGACTCTTGCTGTAGTGTGGGTAGCTGTGATTGGTGAGTCTCAACCATTCATGAATACTAGTTATTCTGAGACTGTAACAGCATTTTTACTTTCTGTACAACAAAGAAGCTTTGCAAACAAAATCTTAACCTTTTTTGGGGGGAAAAAGAATGTATGGTTTGGCAGTATACATATGACAATGGTCCAGAATAAGAGGTACATTGAAAGGTTTAGACATTTTGTTCCGTAGGGTTGCTTTGAGTCAGAGCTGATTCGATGGCACCAAACAACATTACCACTGTCTTCTGGATACTGAGTTTCAATCCATACTGAAGGCTGCAGTCTTTGACCTTCTGCAGCAAGTGCTTCAGGTCCTCCTCAGTTTCAGCAAGCAGGGTCTTGTCATCTGCATAACGCAGATTGCTGATGAATCTTCCACCAATCCTGATGCCACACTTCTCCTCATAGAGCCCAGCCTCCCGGATAGTCTGTTCTGTATATAGAGTGAAAAGGTATGGAGATAGGACACATCCCTGGCATACACCCTTCCCAATTTTGAACCATGCAGTGTTTCCTTGCTCTGTTCTGACTACTGCCTTCTGGTCCAAGTATAGGTTTTGCATTAGCACAATCAAGTGTTCTGGGATTCCCATTCTTCTCAGATTCAGCCACAGTTTGTTATGATCCACACAGTCAAATGCCTTTGCATAACCAATGAAACATAGATAGACATTCCTCTGATAGTCTCTGCTTTCAGCTAAGATCCATCTAACATTAGCTATAATATCCCTAGTACCATACCACCCCTTCTAAAGCTAGCCTGCACTTCTGGAAGTTCTCTGTTGATGTGCTGTTCCAATAATTTTTGGATAATCTTCAGCAGAATCTTGCTTGCATATGATATCAATGATATTGTTCAATAATTTCCACACTTTGTTGGGTCACCTTTCTTTGGAATGGAAACAAATACAGATCTCTTCGAGTCCGAAAAGATTGATTATCTGTCTATTCTACTTCCTCATTGAGATTATTAATTTGTAATACCAAATGTTTCTTTCTCTCCATGAGAAGCAGTAAAGAAGACTGTACTGTAAAGTGGCCCTAGGCTCAGGTGGCGTAAGTGCTGGATCTATAGCTATGAGACTATGAGTTACCTCTTCTAGGTCTCGGCTTTCTCTTCTGTAAAATGGAAAATATAATACTACTGAAGGTGAAAAGTGAGATAATGGAAGAGAGAGCGTTCAGTCATTCTGGCACATACTAGTCAACTGTCAGTACCAGTTACTTTTGTCATTGTGATCTTTATCATTGTTAGCTCCCTGAGGGCAGAGACTGCATACTTGGAATCCCCAGGCAGTGCCTTGCTTGTTTGTGGTAGGTTCTTAACAAAGGATGGGTGAATAAATTCATGAATGCCTACTGGGGGTTAAATGGGTCCTGCATATTTATAGTACATTTCCTATAACTTGAGCCTGTTTTGGAAGGAGCTGCTCAAATTTCAGTTCAATCATCAGATATGGGCAAGAGCAGAGTTACTACTAGAAATTAAAAACTCTATTAAAAAGGCCAAATCCCCAGTTTAGCCAACTGACAGCTGCTCTCCTGCTGCTGCCAGAAGTATGGAAAACTCTTGCAGAGCTATTTGCTGTTTGTTTGCTCATCTTCTGATAAACATGCCGTGACTTGGGGAGAGCACACACTTCCCCTGCAGGCAAGCCGGGTTTGGGAAGTTGCATGTAACAGCAGTGAGGAAGAAATCCCCTGTTCTTTGGGAGAGGTGCCTGCAGAGACTGGTTAAGCCCATTTGCAGTTTTGCTGAGTTATTTACTTAGATGAAGGGACTGGGTGTGGCTGGCCTGAGATTCCTCCTGGGAAGTCACTTCAAGAATCTCCCTCATTTCCTCGCCCTTCATCTTTGTACTCTGGCTTTGGTGCAAGGGTGCAGTCAGTCGCACCCAGTTGGCTCTTGTTCCCAGGACACTGAATTCTTTGAAGCCAGCTGTTGCAGCCGTGGATTCTCTGCCCTTTTCTTTTCCTATTACCCAGATTTAAAAAACAGTTCTCTTAATGCTTAAAAACTGGTTCTTGAAATTCTTATTAGGCATTTGATAAGGAAGAGACTGGCTTTGTTCATATGCAGGACCAAAAAGGACAAGTGAGAGCTTTCAAAGAATATTTGTCCTATGAAAGATGGATTCTGTATAAACAAATTACAGTATTGGCTGTGCCATCAGCCCTGTGATTTAAGAGTACTTTAAATCCCTACTTTCAGAGAAATGGTTCGTGCTTGGCTGCTAACGCATTCAGCAGTGCTGCAGAAGAAAAGCCTGGCTGGCCCACTTCCATAAGATTGTAGCCCTTGAAAGCCCATGGAACCCAGTTCTACGTTGAAACACGTGGAATTGCCATGAGTAGACTTGACAGCAGTGGGCTTGAGTTGTGTTTATTTTTATTTTTCCTTGTTAGTGATAAGAAACTATACAAGTGAGGTGAAACCACACACAACAGTCCTGTAGAAGAAGCTGTACAGAACAGTCCTGTAAAAGAAGCTGTACGAGTGAGGTGAAACTGACACGAGAGTGCTTAGCGCACTACCTGTGACTAGCGGGAGCAGTGTAGTTAGTTGACACTTCACGAATGGTGGGTGGCAAAATAGATAAGGCTTACTGGTTAGTACACAAAAATGTTTACCATGTGACCACATTTTCTTTCACTTTCTCTATAATTAGGAGGGTCTGGCTTGTATTTAGTGCTCAGTAAACCGTGGTCTGTCAACAACAACAACAAAATTAGCCGTTTGAAAATAGATATAATGCCAGAGTTCACAATCTTATTTGTTATCTTAATTGGAAATATCCTTATAAGCACATCTCTGCTTTTAAAATCTATTTAAATACAGAAAGAAGTAGTAGATAAGTTTCAGACATGCATTGAAAACCTACATATGTTGTTCTAAGTGGTAGAAACAGCATAATAGTATGTTGTTGTTGTTGTTGCTGTTGTTGTGTGCTGTCGAGTCAGGATCAACTCAATAGCTAACCCTCCTGGGAACAGCTGGTTGATTCAAATCATGGGCCTTTGGGTTGACAGTTTAACTCCTTACCTTCAGGCCCAGCACAACATCCACACCAGCCAGAGCAGAGAACCAGACCAGACTGAGATGGCAGCCTTTGGGACTGCTGCTCTCCACGGACAGCACCAGAACTAAGCTAAGAGCCTTTGCCCAAGTTTTCTTGACACCTTGGGTGAGTAGGAAGGAAGGGGAGAACCAATATTGGCAGGACTGACAACTTTGTAATAGTAGCCTAAAGCCACGAAGCTCAAGACTAAGGCATTTGTGTGCATATTTCTGAAGCTGTACTGACTGTATTCTGCTACTACCCTGGATTATAATTTGAGACTTCCTCAGTATGATTCTGTGTGATCTGTGCGCTATCTCCTCATATTTTGGGCCCAGCAAAGCAGTTAGATTGGTGTTGAGATGAGTAGAAAAAGATACAGGAACATGAAGAGACATGTGTGACCTCATGGAATTGGTTTTGTGTTGTTGAATGCTGTTGACAGGAACAGTTTTCCTT
The DNA here is from genome assembly GCF_000299155.1 of Elephantulus edwardii. NCBI lineage: Eukaryota > Metazoa > Chordata > Mammalia > Macroscelidea > Macroscelididae > Elephantulus > Elephantulus edwardii. The sequence continues at coordinate 1,347,664 of NW_006399939.1, read as the reverse complement.
TGTGAAGTAAAGGTCAGACATGACTACCTTCACGTGGCCCTTGCTCTTTCTACAGTGACATTTAAGCCAAGGGACATCACAGAAGTTCTAGGGCAGCATGGACAATGGTATTTGGAGAAGTAAGGAAAGGCCCTTGAAAATATGATGCCTGGGAGAGATCATCCATAACTTTCAAGAAAACAGTTTTAGTTATGATATAAACCACACTGCAGGTTTTAGTGTGTGTATACTGAAAAGAAAGAGGAGATGATCATTATAGCATACTCTACTGAGAAATTGATAAATTTTACTTTGAAAGAAAAAGTAGTTACAGTGAGTAGACTCTTATATGGAAGGCTTTTAAATCCAAAGAACCACTTAAATGTGCATGGATTAAAAGGTGATGAGAAAGGCGAGATTAAAAAGGCAAATCCACTAAATTCCCTTGCAGCCACAGTTCTCCTTGGAGACAAGGATGGCAAAGCTTCGTCTCTCTGCTTTGTACATATTGCTAGAAGAGGCTATTCTGTGGAAAAGGAAATCATGCTTGGAAAGGTGGTCGGTCAGCTAAAAAGACCCTCAGTGAGATGTTTTGACACAGTGACTGCAACAGTGAGCTCAAGTGTGTCAGAGATGATTAGGATGGCACAGGATAGGACAGGATCCAATCTTTTATTCATTGGGTGTCTAATGAGTCGTGCTTGACTTGAGGGCACCTAACAACAACAACAACAAAGATGCAAATAAAAGAGAGGTATTGGTAGAGCAAAGTCCCAGAGAAATGGAGACAGTATGAGCCCAAGAGCACAGATGGAGAGATTCATTCATCTTAGTAAGAGAAGGGAAAGATTTTCTTCTCCAAGATAAGAAGTGAGGACACGTGGAAATTCAGAGAAATATTAGGGAATTAAATTGAAAGACAGAGGGGGAAGTTTGATGACCTTGATCTCAATTAAATAAGAAAATCTCAGTAATAAATGAGATTTGGAGGTTGGGTCATAAATTCAGCTTGGAAATTTGAGAATGGAAAATGTCTGTATCAGCTGCTATAATAAACACAGTAAAGCACTAAAAGAGATTAACTAAAATGATTACCCAGTAGCCATGAGAGTCCAGTTGAAGTTAGAAAGTATAACTATGATTGCTGGACTAACTCCAAGAACACTGTATCTCCAAAAGTTGTATTAGTCATCTTCTTGGCTAGGGTAGGGTTTCCTTGGAGTGTACCCCAGTTCAAAACCTTTAGAAGAAAGATTGTGTAAGGGGAGTTAATGTTTAGGGGTACCAAAGAGCATATTTCCTTGTGGGATACTTCCTTCTGTGGGTCATTCAGAGGTCTTGTGGGATTGGGAGGATGAAAAAGTAGAATTGAAGTGAAGTAGAGCATTTTGGTATATCAAAAAGATCTATAGCTGCATGGATATCAAGACATAAACCTGAGGGTGGGATCTTGTTGGAGAACATCTGGACTGAGATAAAAGATGAGCAGAAGAGAAGTGACATCATTATGGGATTACACTGTAGGTTACCTAGCCAGATGGAAGAAATACATAAAGCATTCCTGATACAGATCACAAAACTGTCCTGAGTCAAGAGAGCATGGTAACAGGGACTTCGAGCATCAAGAAATAAGTTCAAAGTCACATTCGGCCAGAAGAAAGTAGATTTATGAATATTCTGTCTCTCTCTCTTTCTTTATGTGTTTTCCAGTCATAAAGAAACTGCCTTTATGGTGGTGACTATATTATAAAGGTACTCCCACAGAGGAGCCAGCTGCAGTATGCTTAACTACTGTACCACCAGGGCTTCCTCAGCCTTAAAATACTTGCTCATGACTTCTCTGTGCCACGATGTAGCATAGCAGTTATAAATTAGCATGAGCAGTTATAAATCTATTACCATCCTTACTCTTACGTGATTGTTTTTTTTTTTAATTTAAATTTTTTATTAATTTCAGTAAAAATTTACAGAGGCTTTGGATTTCCATTCATTCATTGTTGCACATTTGTCCCCTCCCAAAACTCCCCCCCCAGAACACTACCCTCTTGGAAAAGTAAAAGAAAAATTCTTTAATTGTTTTACAAACCCACCCCCAGGTCGACTCCACCATTCAGCCATTGCTCTAGACTCCTGTCATGACAGAATTACCTAATCACATATCTCTTCCAAACAGTTCTCTCCCTCCTCTGTTTCAGTGCAGTATACATTGTTGAACCCATCTTACTCAGTCTCTCCCCAACCCCAAGGTCAGTCCTCTTTTACAACAGTGGCACCATGCAATATTTGTCCTTTTGTGACTGTGATATTTCACTCAGCGTAATGTTCTCCAGAGTCAACCATTTTTAATAATATTGCATGAGTTCCTTGTTTTTCAATGTAGCATAGTATTCCATTGTGTGAATATACCACAGCTTCTCTATCCATTTTGTTCATGGTTGCTCATGATTTCTGGTGGAGTTTTTTAATACATTGTTGGCTTTACATAGTAGAAATTAATGCAGAATATGTATCTGTGTAACCTGATTATTTATAGATAGATAGATATAAAAATATATATATATACAAAATCTACATCTCTATGTATATCTTTTCTTTTTCTCATATATCTCTTATACATCATATATATATATATGAATTTTTTTCCTTTAAAGTCTTCGTTGAGTTCATCTCTCACAAGAAATATGAATTAAGAATTCTAGATATAATTATAAAAATAATTTTACTCTTTGGTACCATTTATATTTTTCTGAAAATAACAGTCTGTGCTGATATGTAGGAGAAAGAAATAAAGTGTGTAAATTTTAAAGAAGAGTAAAATATTATATATAATTTGCATTATATGGATATTTGCTTGGAAAGCCCAAGAGAATCTAACTGAAATCTAATATAAACACTATGAAAATTCAACAAAATAGTTGACAAAATTAATATATTGAAACTAGTTGTTTATTTTAAAAGTAATAGCTTTTATATATTTAAGCAAGGAAATAAAAGGTTCTTTTTACAATAACAAAGGAAGAGAAAATATCTAGGAATAAACTCAACAAGAATATGTGAGAATTATGTGAAGAAAGCTTTCAAATGCTACTAAAGAACCCAAAGACAACTTGGACCTAGGAAAAGGCAGGGCATGTTCTTGAAAAGGAAGAGGTAGACTCATAAAACTGTCAGTGCTTTCTCATTAATCCACAAATTAACATTATCTTAGTAAAAATTACCAGCAGGGTTTTATTGTTTATTCATTTTATTTCAAAAAGCTGCTTATAAAGAAAAAAAAATCTAAATAAACAAGAATAACCAGAAGTATTCTGAGAGAGGAAAGCAATGAGAGAAACTACCCCCACTAGATCTATTGTTGTTGCAGTTAGGTGCCATCAAGTTGACAAGGACCCATAGATGCCCTATGAACAACTGATCTGAACCTTGCCCTTTCCAGTGCCGGCCTCATCATCTCTGATATACTTAGCCCATTGTTACAGTCTCTGCATCAATTCTAAAGTCTTCCTCTCTTAAGCTGCCTGACCCTCCACCTTTCTAAGTGTAAGACTGGCCCCTCACAATATGCACAGAGTATGTGGAAGGAAGTTTTACCATCCTTGCCTGTAAGAAGCATCTTGTTGCACTTTCTCCAAGACATAGCTTTTTGTTCTTTTGGCATCCTGTGTGTTATTCAGTAGTCTCCTCCAACATCACAACTCAAAAGACATAAGTTTTTCTTCTGTCATCCTTATTCATTTTTCAACGTTCAGATACATAGCAAGTAATTGAAAAGACAATGGTTTGAATCACATATACCTTAGTCTTTAAACTGACATAATTGCTCTTTAGCACTCTGGAGAGGTCCTTGACAGCAGATTTTCCCAGTACAACACATCTTTTGATTTCTTGACCGCTAGAATCAAGGGTATTTGATTGTGGATACAAGTAAGACAAAATTGTGGACAGTTTCAATCTTTTTCTATTATGAGGTTTCCCATTGACTCTCAATGGTGAGAATTTTTGTTTCCTTGATATTGAGGTGTATCCATATTGAAGGCTGTTGATGGTAAGATGCAGTCCTTACTGAAGTCTTTGATCTTCTGCAGCAAACATTTTAAATCCTCCTTGCTGCCAGAAAGCAAGGTTGTGTCATCTGTATATTATGTTATTAAGCTACAATAATATTACTAGTAATAATTAACATAAAATACCCTATGGGCCAAAGACTGTTTTAAACTCATTTAGTTGTTGTTGTTGTTGTTGTTATGTGCTGTTGAGTCGCTTGCGACTCATAGCGACCCTATGTACAACAGCCCTAAACTCTGCTCTGTCCTGTGCCAGTCGCACTGTCTCTGACACTCCCATCCCGATTATCCCAGCCACTGAATCAATCCACCTCATAGAGGGCCCTCCCCTCCTGCGCTGTCCCTCCACCCTCCCAAGCATGATGTCCTTCTCCAAGGACCTGTCTCTCCTCACAACAAGTCCAAAGTATGTTAGATGGAGCTTCAGAAACCTTGCCTCCAGGGAGCCACCCGGTTTAACCCTTTCCAGAATGAATCTGTTTGTTTCCCTAGCAATCTATGGTATTCTCAATACTCTTCTCCAGCACTACAGCTCAAAGGCATCAATTCTCCTTCTATCCTCCTTGGTCATTGTCCAACTCTTTGATGCATAACAAGTGATTGTGAAGACCATGGCCTGTATCAGACGCACCTTAGTCTCCAGAGAGACACCATTGCTCTTCAGTACTTTGGAGAGGTCCCTAACAGCAGACTTTCCCACGGCAATGCGCCTTTTAATTTCCTGCAGAACGAATGCCACGTGGTTTTGGCGTCTTCAGTGTTACCTGGGAAGATGGGCGGGGAGTGGGATGGACCCTTTAGCTGCCCAGCTTTCTGCCAGTCAGGCTCCTTACACCCTCTCTGCGTGGCCTGTGGAACGAATGCCACGCGGTTTTGGCGTCTGCAGTGTTACCTGGGAAGATGGGCCAACTCATTTAGTAGTAACTCATTTAATCCTCACAGTAACCTGTTGAGATTAAATTGCGCACACTTAGAGAGCCAGTAAATGGCAGAGCTGGGCTGTGAATTCAGCTACTCTGGCCCCCAAGTACATATACTGTATCACCACACTGTATTAACCTTTAGTCTTGGTAATACACAGGCGTAAATCAGCCAGGATCAGAAACCCAGGAATTAGCTCAAATATGTAATCATAATAATTAAGTTAAAGGGTTGATTTCTTCTTTCACTTACTTATTTGCATGAGAGTTTACAAATTGTATTAGTATTTCATTTATATACATTTTGTTTTATATAATACTGTACAATTTCATTTTTATCTTTCAGATATATTTTTATAAGATTATAATTACAATTTCATTAGATCATTTTCATAACATTGATTAATGTAACTAATTAATTATTTTATATAATACTGTACAATTTCATTTTTATCTTTCAGATATATTTTTATAAGATTACAATTACAATTTCATTAGATCATTTTCATAACATTGATTAATGTAACTAATTAATTATAATATCTAATCATCCTCTTATTGTATATTGCCTTTCCTTTCAACAAATTTATATAATTTTTTTTGCTTAGCTGTTTATTTGTATTATCCTTCACAGACTTTTTGTTTTATGACATTAATTACCATTGATTAATCTGATTAATTTATTGCAACATCTTACCAACCCTTAGGGAGCTCTGGTGGCCTTATAGTATGAAGCTGTACTGTAATCGCAGAGGCACAGTGTTCAAATCCAGCAGCTGCTCTGCGGGAGATGGATGGGCAGTCTCCTCCTGTGTGATTTGCTGCCTCTGAAAACCCACTGGAGGGTCAGCTATGGAGTGGTTCCAACTTGATGTTACTCAACAACAACAACCATCAGCCCTAAAGGGGAAATTTTTTTAATCAATTGGTAGCTTTTGTTTTAAAAAAAGAAATCCTTTCCTTACACCTTACATGTAAAAAAGATCCAGATGAATCAAAATGTTCACTGTAAAAAATGCAATAATGAACATACTCAAAGAAACCACAGTAAATGGAGGGGGAGAACAACTCACTGAGGAAAAGGTCTTTCTAAATTTAATTGACAAAAAAACCCTAGAAGCCTTGAAAGATTGGTATATTTCATTACATGAAAATGAAAAAAAAAAACCCTGCTTGATAAAAGAATCTTAGAAATAAGGACAGAAGATTAACAAGAACCAAAGAATAACAACAGACAAGGAGTAAATATATGACATTTATATTTCAGTTGAAAGGCTGTTTCCTTCAACAGTCGTCCCCCTCATCTCTTATCTAGAATTTGTCTTTCTGTGGTTATAGTTATCCTTGGTCAATCATGGTCCAAAATTATGAAATGGGAAATTTCAAAACTACACATTTCATGAGTTTAAAATTGTGCACTTTTCTGAGGTTCCAAGGAATCTCAGAAAATCTTACACTTTCCTGCCCTGTCCCACACAGACTGTGCATCGGCCCTTTGTCCAGTGTGTCCTCCTTATATAAGCTGCCCTTTTGTTAGTCACTAATTAGTGGTTGTCAACTTGACTGTGGCGGTATCTCAGTGCTTGTTTTCAAATAACCTTTATTTTACTTAATTCTTCTGCTTTATTATAATTGCTTTATTATTACTTGTTATTGTTAATCTCTTACTGTGCCTAATTTATAAATTAAGCTTGTTATGGGTATGTTGGATGCAGGAGTGGCATCCACTTCTGAAACAACATGCCTCAGGAAACTATGTACTTTGATAAATCTAGATAGTTGTAGAGGGCTTCAGGCCTTTTTTTCATAGGGTCTCTATGAGTCATGCTCGACTTGAAGGCAGACACAGCAGCATTGAAAATGGTACTTGACATATAATAGGCACTTAGTAAATATATGATGAATAAATTAATGAGTGAATGAAAAGTTGATGTAGTATAATAAGAGTAATAAAAATTGAAATAGAGGATTGCAAAGGGACTGAGATTCTAATCTCCACTATCTATTCTTTCTACTGATTAATAGACTTGAGACCAAAGGATGAAATGTAGTTAAATGAATCAATATTGTTCCTTTAAGAAAAGAAAATGAGGAACATGATTAGTCATTTTAAATAGTTAATGATGTATCGTGTGAAGCAGGGCTTATTTATTCCACATGGCCCCAGAACACAGAATTAGGACCAGTGAGTACAAGTTACCATGGAGACAGATTTCGTAATGTTAAGAAGAAATGTTCTTAACAAGCAGAATTTCCATAAATAAAAAATGCTTTAGAGGCCATGACTTCTTGTCGTTAGATGTTATAAAGCACATACCAGACATCTACTATCTTGTAGCCAATAGCCACACGCAGCTATCTAAATAGACACATTTAGATGTACATGAAATTTAAAAGTTGGTGTTTCTTAGTTACATTTTGAGTACTCAAAAGCCATGTATGACTAGTGGCTGTCATACTGAACAGCACAGGGTATGGAATATTTCTTTCCTTGCAGAAAGTCTCATTCTACAAGATGGCTCTGGACAATCATTGAACAAAGGCTTGAGGTGGGTGTCCAGGCACAAGAGTAAAGTAAAAAGCTTAGCTTAACTAGGTGACTTCTAAAGTTCATTCTCTAAACTTGAGTTCTATAGATTCTTAAAGTTCATCTTTTTAAACCATGCAATCACAGTAGAGAAAAAAATGGAGTTTCATTTTGGAAAGGGTAGTTTTCACCACTTGATCAAGGGAACACTGCATGGTTTAAAATCAAGAAGGGTGTTTGTCAGGCATGTATCCTTTCTCCATACCTATTCAATCTGTATGCTAAGCAAATAATTTGCAAAGCTTGACGCAGTGAAGAAGAATATGGCATCAGGATCAAAGGAAGACTCGTCAGCAGCCTCCATTAGAGAGATGACACAGCTTTGCTTGTTGAAAGTGAGAAGGATAGAAAGTGCTTGCTGCAGAAGATTAAAGACTACAGTCTTCAGTATGGATTGCATCTCAACATCAAGAAAGCAAAGATCGTCCCCCCCACCCCTCCCCAGGACCAACAGTCCACATTATGATAGATGGAGAAAGGATTGAAGTTGTCATTGATTTCATCTTGTCTGGATCACCAATTAACAGTTGGTACCAGAAGTCCGTAAATTAGGAGACATACTGCTTTGGGTAAGTCCACAGTCAGGGACCTCTCCAGAATACTGAAGAGCAACAATGTCAGTTTGAAGACTAAGTTGCACCTGATTGAGGCCACGGTCTTCTCATTCACATGCTACACATCAGAGAGCTGGACAGTGAATACGGATGACAGAAAAATTGGTGCTTCTTAGCTGTGGTGCTGGAGAAGAATATTGAATATTCCAGGGACCACCAAAAGAATAAACAAATCTATCTTGGGAAAAGTGCAGCCAGAGTGCTCCTTAGAGGCAAAGATGGTGAATCTTCATCTTTCCAACTTTGGACATGTAGCTAGGCAGAGGAAAAGAGGGAGGGACAGTGAAGGAGATGAAGACCCCCGATGAGATGGATTGACACTGTGACTTCAGTAATGGACTCTAGTGTGTCAGAGATGGTGAGGGTGTCACAGGATAGGACAAGGTTTAGGTCAGCCGTTCGTAGGCTCACTGAGTCATAGTCGACTTAACGGCACCTAACAACATAAAAAGCAAGGATGTCAGTTTAGAATAAGGCTCACCCAGTCCAAGCCTTGGCATTTTCAGTTGCTTCCTATGCATCTGAAAGTTGGAGAATGAATAAGAAAGACCTTAGAAGAATCAATGTCAATGTCTTTGAATTGTGATATTGGCAAAGAATATTATTCAATATTCTATGTATTGCAGAAAGAATAAACACATCTGTCTAGAATGAAGGGCATCCAGAGTGCTTTTTAGAGGCAAGGATTATGAAGCCTTATCTCACGTACTTTGGGCTTATTTTCAGGAGGAACTAACCGTTAGGGGTATCATTCTGGGAAAGACATGAAGCTAGGCAAAGCTATTCCTTGGAAAGGAAAATCATGCTTAAAAGAGGAGGTCAGTGAAGGAGAGGAAGACCCTCCACAAGGTAGACTGACACAGTGCCCACCGCAGTGGACTTATGTATGACAGGATTGTGAAGATGGTGCGGGGTGAGGCAAGGTTCATAGGGTCACTTTGGACCATAGTTGACTTACTGGCACTTAACAACAACAATAATAATAATTTTCCAGTAATAAAATGTTGTTGTTTGGAAATCTTTTCATTTCACTGTTTGACTTAAGAATTCTTTCTTTTCAGCTCATTACTCTAGTAGAGAAAGATATTTCTGAAGATAAGTGGCCTAGCAATGACGTGACAGTGACAAAGTACAATAATCATAGCATCTTTTGTTTTTTCTTGAGATAACTTCCTTGTGATTGTTTAATTCAGCCATAAGAGAACGAAACCTTTTGTGAAACTTAAAAACCACTAAGGGGAAAAAGGACAGAGCTGGGTCAGCTGTTTAAAGGACATGAGGATGAGCCTTATTTCAGTTGCCAGTACTAGAGCAGAATTCAACTATGAACTTTGTTCTCTAGGCCAACTCCTGTTCTGTAGGTTTCTTTTCTTCCCTCTTTGCTCTCCAGTCAAAAGGAAAAATACTCACGTGATTATTAGAAGAAATACTGGTGCAGTAAATTATTTGAGGGACTTGAAACAACTTTTTTCTTCTTTTCCCTTCAAAGCCTTAAATGATACTTGCTTCATTGAAGCTTACAGATCGTTAAATGCAGGCCTGCCAGGATGATGTAATATGTGTTTTGGCTTCCAATTGAAAGAAAATCTCTACCAAACTAATCTTTGAGTCATGTAGATTTTTTTTTCTTTTCTAATTTTAGTGTTCTTGGGCGTTCCAGAACCTTTTCAACACCTGCCATCTACAAAATTCCCATCTCTTCCTTGAGCCAAAAATGAAGCCTAATATCACCTCTAACAACTATAAATTCCTAGCCCTTTTCAGATTAGGTTACTAGTTGCCAATTTTATCCACTGCAGAACAGCTCCCAAGAAGTAGTATCCTGTAGAAACTGAAAAATAAAACAATGGAGGAGCAGTGGTTTTATGACCTTAGAAAAGTACTTTGAAAATCTGAATTTTCTGTTTCCTTGGGCCTGGACATGGGCATGGGCAAAATTGTCTCTAACTTAAAAACTGAGCAGCAACTAAGGAGATGCTACTTCCTATTATTATAGAGAAAGACACATGAAAAGGCCAGACTAGAGAGAGAGGTAACATTTGATTACTTACAATGAGCTGAGCATTGTAAGCAAGTGTAAGGATACTTTTCAAAATAATAATTTATGCATTATCATATTTCTTTCTTACTGAAATCTACAGGGTTACATTAACCCTTATCAAGAGAAAACCATGACTTAAATCTAATTTGGTCAAAGCCACACAATAAGCCAATAGAGCGGGGATTCTAAACTAATTTTGTTTAGCTTCAAACTTTACGGCCTTTTCCACTGTGGCCTTTCTTCCCATATCTCTGACCAGTCCTCTTCAATGTCTTTCACATCCTTTTTCCAGTGTTTGTCTTAAATGTTGGTGCTCTCCAGGGCCCCAGACTAGACTCTTCACTCTTCTCACCACACTGTTAAGCCTAATCTGTTACGACTTCTACTGCTATTTTAAGTTGATGACTTCTGAGTCTGTATCTCTAATCTTGAACTGAACAGCAGCTCTTAGCTTCAAAAAACTCTCCTTATATATCCGAAAGGAACCTCATCTTCAACATCAGAGACAAAATTCCTTGCTCCTGCCCTCAAATCTGCCTCTCTTCTTGAATTCCAAATGCCAGTTGTCAGAGTTAAAGTTCATCAGACTTAACTCCTTGCTCTCCCTCACCTTCACGTGCTATCAGAAAAAGACTTGGTGATCCTACCTTCAAATAACCTCTTTTAAAATTTTTAATTCTTAAAAAACAAAAAAACAAAACTTTCTAGTTCTCTATTGTAAAAATATATCTGTTACATTAATCATGGCGTACACACATCACTGACATCTATTGCTAGCTTTTCTATCACCATAAACAGAACTCAGTACTTTCTAAGCCATATCAAAATATTTCTTGATTCCTGACCTTCCCGCTTGATTCCTATTTTTGTTGCTCCAGTTTTTACTTGGATCTTTGCAATAGTGTTATTACTGGTTCCTCCAGTCCGTATTGCTGCCTTTATATGACTATAAACAATAAAAGTATGCGTGCAATATTTTTCCCTTTAAAACCCTTTAACACCACCACCTCCTACAGAATGCAGCCCTAGACATGCTTACCAAGCTGTGCCAGGAAATTTGAAGGACAGCTACCTGGCCAATCTATTGGAAGAGATCTAATTTGTTTCCATTCCCAAAATAGGTGATCTAACAGAATGTGGAAATTATCAAACAATATCATTAATATATCATACAAGCAAAGCCTTGCTGGAGATTAATAAAGAACAGCTAACAGTACAGTGACAGAGAACTGCTAGATATTCAAGCTAGATCTAGAAGAAGCTGTGGCACAAGGGATATTATTGGTGATGTCAAATGGATCTTGGCTGAAAGCCAAGAATACCAGAAGGATGTCTATTTGGGGTTTATTGGCTGTGCGAGTGCATTTAATTTTGTTCATTTTGAAATTATCAAAATATTAGTAACATTGAGAAGAATGGGAATCCCAAAATACTTAATTGTGTTCATGAGAAACCCCTACTTAGACCAATAAGCTGTGTTATGAGCAGAGCAAAGAAACACCGCCTGGTTTAAAATCAGGAAGAGTGTGTGACAGGCTGTATCCTTTCTACATCCCTATTAAATATGTATGCAAAACAAATCATTCAAGAAGATGGACTATATGAAGAAGAATGTAGGATCGTGATTGGAGGAAGACTCACCAACAGCCTGCATTATACTGATGGCCCAACCTTGCTTGCTGAAAGGGAGGGAGACTTGAAACTCTTGCTGCAGAGGATCAAAGACTACAGGCTTCAATTTTAATACATCCTAACATCAAAATTTAAAAAAACAAAAACAAAAACAAAAAAACCACCTTACCACAGGGCCAATAGGCAACATCATGTGGATGGAGAAGAGAGATAATTGTTCATGACTTTATCTTACTTGGATCCACAATTAACACCGTTGGCATGAGCAGCCAGGAAATCAGAGGATGTATTGCATTGGGAAAGTCTGCTGTCAGAGACCTTTTCAAAGTGCTGAAGCCCTCCAAAGTACTTAATTGAAGACTAAGGTGTATCTGATTCAAGCTATGGTCTTTTTAGTCACTTGCTATGCAACTCGAAGTTAGACAATTAATAAAGATGACACTAGAAGAATTGATGCCTTTGAATTGTGATGCTGGAGAAGAGTGGTAAATATCTCATGGACTGCTAAAAGGACAAACAAGTATGTCTTGGAAAAGGTGTAGCCAGGGTGTTCCTTGGGACAAGGAATGAAACTTCATCTGACAGACTTTAGACTTTGGGCATGGTATAAGGAGGAACCAGTCCTTGAAAAAGTACCTCATGCCTGGAAAGGTGGTGGTGGGGTCAGTGAAGGAGGAGAAGACCTTCAGCTGGATTGAAGATCCAGATGGATTGACACAGTGACTGTAATGGTGGGCTTAAGTGTGTCAGAGGTGATGAGGGTGGCACAGGATAGGGCAGGGTTCAGATCCATTGTTCATAGCGTTGCTATGAGTCATAGTCAACGCAACGACACTTAGCAACAACACTCTTCAGAATAAAGTGCAAAAAAGGGGCTTTCTGTGTCTTGAAGTTTTCTTCTCCAGAATCTCCTTGCCTTACAATCTACTCTTCAGTTATAGTGACCTCAGGCACTGGTTGTTTCCTCTAATCTCACATGTTTCCTTTTAAGATGCCTTCATTTAGGCTCTGCCTATAGCTCCAACCTTCCACCTGTATCACTTCTCACCTCAGTACCCATCGTGAACATCTTTCCTCAGCAGTCCATTACTGCAGCCCATAAAGTGAGTGTAAAACCAGACCCGTGTGTTCCTCAGCTCGTTGTCATTGCATTATCAGCATGTCCTGAAAGTAATTGTTTTTCTTCTCCACTAGGCTTTAAATTCTGTGAATGCAGAGAACATGTCCTATTCTAACTTTAATGAATAGTAGCTAAATCAAGTGGAAGAAACGATGGGGGTGGGGGGAGAAGGAGCTGAACAGAAGATTTCAAAGGACAATTCAAGAAAATCAAATAGAATATTATAATGAAATATGCAAAAACTTAGAAAACCCAAAGGGAAGAACACACCCACTCTTTCTCAAGCTGAAAGAGCTAAATTTAAAAAACCAAGTCTCAAAGTATAATATTGAAGTATTCTGTGGGTAAAAACCATACAAGAAAGATAAAAGAAAATGTAAAAAATACAGAGTCACTCAAACAAAAATAATTTATTGATGTTCAACCACTTCAGGAAGTCCCATCTGATCAAGAGCCGATGGTGTTGAAAGAAGTTTAAGCTGCACTTATGGTATTGGGGGGAAAAACAAGGTTTCAGAATTAGAGTACTAATTAAAGTGTTTTAACAAACAGATGCAATGCAAAAGCATTCACTCATTTATGGCAAGAAATTTGAAAGACCGTTACCTGGCCCGTCAAATAGAAGAGGTCCATATTTGTGCCCATTCTAAAGAAAGGTGATCCAACAGAATGTGTAATTAATAGGACAGTGTTACTACTATCTCACGCAAGTCAAGTTCTGCTGAAGATTATATAAAAATGGATGCAACTTGCAGACTTCCGAGTTGTAAAACAACCCAATGGTAGATGGAATTTGCTCCAGGACTTAAGAACAATAAATGACATAGTTGAACCTCTACATCTTGTGATTCCTAACCTTTATAATAGACAAAGTGCTAGTCAGTAGGCCTTTTATTGTAAGAACTACCTTCCCTCTGTAACTTGATTAGTGCCACTATTAGAGTCTCTACCTGGAATATTATTGCTTTTCAATTTTTGACTCATGTACTTTTAACTTGTTAGTTAAATTTGTGTCTTCTAGGTTGCAACACTTCCATGTTACATGTTCAAGGATATGAACATGCACGGCTAAGCACAATTGATAACAGTGCATCTAAATTTCAAAATCAATCTCCATAATAGTCTATGTTTCCTACTGCCAAAGGGGCCCTTTAGAGTAGTGAGAGAAGATCTTCACCCTGAAACCCACAGCGTCCCTTTTCAGCAGGAAGTAGCTAAGAGAATACGCCATCCCCTTTTCCTTATGACTCAGGGTGAAGTCTCTCTCAGGGAGGAGTGATAGGGAATGGCAAAGGACACACTGACAAAGAAGATTAATCAGAACTGGCTTTGACAAGCACTGTGGCAATTGGACAATTAAAACAGACTATCAAGGGGGTGGAAAGAATGAATTGGGGAGGAGGGTTAGAGAAAATAGTGCAACAATGAATGAATGAATGAATGAATGAATGAAAACCCCAAATCTCTGTACATGTTCATTAAAATTAATAAAATTTAATAAAACAACAACAACAACAAAAAACAGATGCAACAGTCCATTAACAGGGAATTGCCAGAAATTTAAGCTGCATTCAGAAGAGGAAATGGAATGAGAAATATCCTTGTGGATGTCAGATGGTTCTTGACTGAAAGTAGAGAATACTAGAAATGTATTTACTTGTGTTTATTGAAAATGCAAAAGCATTCAACTGTATGGATTATAGCAAATTATGGATAATGTTCTAAAGAATGAGAATTCCAGGAGATTAAGTACGAATGCAACACCTGTGCACAAAGCGAGAGATAGTTCTTCGAACACAATGTATGCTGCAGACTTTAAAGTCAGGAAAGGTGTATGTCAGACCTGTAACGTCTTTCCATACATACTCAGTTTGTTGAATAAGTTGATCATTAAACAAATAATCAGATAATATGGACTGTTAGAAGAATGACCGGGTATATGCTCCTGCAACAGGCGCGGGTCACGCTCTTGCTTGCCCTCTTTCTGCCACCATCTTGGTTCTGCGTTCCCCGCACAAAATGCCCGGTGAAGCCACAGAAACCATCCCTGCTACAGAGCAGGAGTGGCCACAGCCCCAGGCTGAGACAGGGTCAGGAACAGAATCCGACAGTGATGAATCAGTACCAGAGCTTGAGGAAAAGGATTCCATACAGGCAACCACACAAGTGCAGCTGGCAGCAGCAGCTGAAATCGATGAAGAACCAGTCAGTAAAGCAAAACAAAGTCGGAGTGAAAAGAAGGCTAGGAAGATGATGTCCAAACTGGGACTTCGACAAGTCACAGGGGTTACTAGAGTCACTATCCGGAAATCTAAAAATATCCTCTTTGTCATCACAAAACCAGATGTTTATAAGAGCCCGCTTCAGATACCTACATAGTTTTTGGTGAAGCCAAGATTGAGGACTTATCTCAGCAAGCACTGCTAGCAGCTGCTGAGAAATTCAAAGTTCAGGGGGAAGCTGTTTCAAACATTCAAGAAAACACACAAACTCCAACTGTTCAAGAGGAGAGTGAAGAGGAAGAGGTTGATGAAACAGGTGTTCTGTACCTAGGATACGACTCTAGGGAGAAAGCCTCTTCCTCTTTTCTAGAGCTTGACTTTGGACATCCATGCCAGAGGCCGAGGAAAGCACCCACCACTTTGGAATGCAGAGTAAAGGAAAGGATGTATTATAAATCATATTCCTCAGAAATTTAAAGGAGAAAGATCTGTGGTATACTCAGCAATCTCATTGCCTGACTTTGTGAATAGACTGATCCATCACTAATATAGTTTGTTGTTGGTAGGTACTGTTGAGTCAAGTATGACTCACAGTGATCCTATGAGCAACAAATCTGAACCCTGTCCTATCTAATGCAGTCCTCATAATTTCTGATACACTTGAGCTCAGTGCTGCGTTTATTATGCCAATCCATCTGGGAGATCTTCCTCTCTTTCCTCAACTCTATGTTGTTGTTGTTGTTGTTGTATACTTTCAAGTCAGAATCAACCCACAGCTGACCCTCCTGTGGGTTTTCAGAGGCAATTAATTGTACATGAGGGGGTTGCCCATCTTTCTCCCGCAGAGCAGCTGGTGAATTCAAACTGCATGCCTTCAGGGTTCTTGCCACCAGGCCACCAGAGCTCCTTTCTAGTTCTGTGTTTTGTGCAAATCTGTCAAAGAAATGGTACTAAATGTTGCTCTCTGTATGCTTCTAATTGTAAAATTGATTTTGAGGTCTGATCCCTTGAGTTTGGACCATTAAACTGATAGTGTTATTGATCATGTGTATTCTCTATTTTAAAAAAATTAAGTATTTAATCTTCTAATTCTCAAATCTTAAAGGCTCTTCAGATAGTCTAGTTATGTTATTGCTTCAAGTTGTCCGCTGAATTCTATGGTCCTCTGTGTCACAAACCTATTTTGTGGCTTTAAACTAGTACTTTATCTTAAACTCTTTTTTTGTCCTAGTTCTTATATCTTTTTTTTCTATATTTTATTAATTTTCATAAACATTTACAGAGATTTTGGGTTTCCATTCATTCATTGTTGCACTATTCTCTCTACCCTCCTCCCAGTTTGTTCTTGTCCAAATGCCACAGTGCTTGTCAAAGCCAGTTCTGATTAATCTTCTTTGTCAGTGTGTCCTTTGCCATTCCCTATCACTCCTCCCTGAGAGAGACTTCACCCTGAGTCATAAGGAAAAGGGGATGGCGTATTCTCTTAGCTACTTCCTGCTGAAAAGGGACGCTGTGGGTTTCAGGGTGAAGATCTTCTCTCACTACTCTAAAGGGCCCCTTTGGCAGTAGGAAACACATAGACTATTATGGAGATTGATTTTGGAATTTAGATGCACTGTTATTGATTGTGCTTGGTCGTGCATGTTCATATCCTTGAAGATGTATCATGGGGGTGTTGCAACCTAGAAGACACAAATTTGACTAACAAGTTATAAGTACTTGAGTCCAAAAATTATGGAAAAGTAAAAGAAAAGATTCTTTCATTGTTTTACAAACCCTCCCCCAGGTCCCCTCCACCATGTAGCCCTCGCTCTAGTCTCCTGTGATGACAGAAATACCTAGTTATATATCTCTTTTAAACAGTTTTCTCCCTCCTCTGTTTCAGTGCAGTATACATTATTGAACCCATCTTACTCAGTCTCTCCCCAACCCCAAGGACAGTCCCATTCTACAACAGTGGCATCATGTAATATTTGTCCTTTTGTGACTGGGATATTTCACTCAGCATAATGTTCTCCAGAGTCAACCATTTTGAATAATATTGCATGAGTTCCTTATTTTTTTTAATGCAGCATAGTATTCCATTGTGCGAATATACCACAGCTTCTCTAGCCATTCGTTTGTTGATGGGTACTTAGGTTGTTTCCAACTCCTTGCTATTGTGAACAAAGCTGCAATAAACATGGGTGTGCCTATATCTGCTTGGATGTCAGCTATGGTCTCTTCAGGGTATATTCCCAGTAGTGGAATTGCTGGGTCAAATGGTATCTCTAGTTGCAACTTTTTGAGAAAGCGCCATACTGCTTTCCACAGGGGTTGCACCATTTTACACTCCCACCAACAGTGAATCAGGGTTCCAGTTTCTCCACAACCTCGCCAGCATTTGTTGCTTGCTGTTCTGTTAAATTTTGCTATTTTGACTGGGGTGAGATGATATCTCATAGTTGTTTTAATTTGCATCTCTCTTAGGGCTAGGGATTTTGAGCATTTCTTCATGTGTTTGTTAGCCATCTGAATGTCGTCTTCGGTGAAATGCCTGTTCATATCCTGTGCCCATTTTTCTATTGGATTCTTTACCATTATCTTGTTGTGGTATCTTAAACTCTTAATATTTACACATTACTGCTCTTTGAACTGGGGTAGTAATACCACTAGAGAGGAAAAATATTAGTAACTCAGTGGGTCTTTTTCCCTACAAATATCTAGAAGACAAAGTGCCTTCTTACACTTTCTTCTGAATTCTCCTTTGGGACTTTGGCTCAAATGGAGAATTTACCTTCTTGGCAGTATCTCTGGCTGCCAAGGGTAACTTTGCCACCCTGCCTTTTAAGTGGTAAACACCTTACCATTGTGCTGGTAGGCTAAGGTCCTGAAAAACCTAAAGGGCCCCACCCACATCCTCTTTAGAAGGTCTTATCCTAAACTTATATTTAGACTTACAGCATCTCACAAATAAGACAGACTTCCTTCCTACAAAAATCTTAACTCTTCATCCTACAGTTGTAAGAAAGGTGGTAAAGGAGAACTGGGAACTGGGTATAATATTGGCAAATATTTTAGCACTTCAGGTAAAAAGTGTTTGATAAGTATAGAGTTTTGGACTGTTCACTGGAGAATATGGTTTCTTTGGTTGTCTGCTGGCGGGGAAAAAAATGATTAGCCTTTCCCTGAATCTTGGAATATTTCTTTAACCATTTCCTGAATCTAGGATTATCTCTTTAACCAGTTATATTGGTAGATGTGATGTTAGCCTAAAAGTTGGCTTTTTTTTCTGTTATAGTTAGCCCCCTCTGTTTTCCAGTTACCTTAACTGCAGGCACATGGTCTTGCATCAGCATGGTTTTGCAAATCATCAACAGCTGTGAGACTAGGGTGAAAGAAAAGGTGCTTCCCATACTGGACAGCAAGACTTGTGGTAACAAGACTTGAGGGAGACTAGAGCAAAACCTTGGTGGCAGGACCCTGGTGATGGTATTGGAGAGACTGATTGCTAGGAAGAAGCTATGGCAATGTGTGACCTGAGTGAGACTTCTTGAATTTGTACTGGCCACAGTTAAAGGTTTTTACTATTCTTGCCGGATGCTTGAAGGAGAAGCTGACTTAACAACTGCTCTGAAGCAAACCTTGCTGGATGATTTGGATTTGACTGCTGAGCTGAAACCAGAGCCTGGAGTATTTGAGGAATTGTGCCTTGGACCTTGAGCTAAAACCTGCCTTGCATTGGGTGGTATTCTTGGCTCCCTCCATCCCCCACTCTCCACCTTCCTTCCCTAATAAACCCCATTCTCAGTATCACAGATATGAGTCTGAGTCAGCAATGAATGAACGAGCCTCTTGCTTCTGGTGGAGCTCTACAGGCACATGGTGCTGGGCTACTGGCTCTTTATGTGCTTTCTTCTCTGAGGCAGGGAGGGGCTAAGCTATTCTCACTCCCTCTGGCCCTTTCTGAAAGATGCTCACGGCCCTGTTTTCACCTATTTAGACAATAGAACAAGATAGACATCCTCCTAAAATTAAATAAAAATTGAAGCAAGGTGATACTCCTTTCTCCTCACTGCCCTTTCCAGTTCATTGATGGACTGCCACAAACAAGATGAATGTGTGTTTGATAGAGTCCTTTCTCTTTTCCCCTATTGAAAGCTCAAGTACTTTGCATTTCGTTTCCTTGCTCTAATACCCAAGACTTTAAAGAATGTGCCCCCTTCCCACTGCCAGCCTCCACACATTTGTTCCTATTTTAGAGCATCTGATAGGAAATGAGTTTCCATTTAAATGCTTCTATAACATAAGGAGCCTTTAGATTCTCATATTGTGTATCTTTTAGTTTCTCTTTTACCTCAGAATAGTTTTCTTTGAGGGAAAGTGTGGAGATATTTTTTGCCCCTCTCTGAGATTTATTACTTTTAACCCATAATTAAACCATATCCCTTTTCATTGAATAAAGAAAATGGACTGCTATTGCAGTGTGAAGATTATATCTGAGGGACAAATTTATTAAATGTGAGGTTATTCAATATTCCAGACTCCTAAGCAATACTAAAGACTGTCTTTCCCTAAAGTTCTTTGTTTTTGTTTTATTAGAACAGATTCTCATTAGGAGGAGTGGATTTGGTACAGATCTAGACGAAGTCATGAGACAGACAAGTTAACTCTTGAAAATTACATATATGTATTTTTTAAGTGATCTTTTGTTTTTATGGAATTGATTTCATTAAATGAGCCTGAGGCCATTGAAGAGCCCTTTTAGATAGAATTTTTTACTTGGTATGCCAACCTCTAATTCTCACTCACTTATGGTAAGTTTCAAGTGGGGATACTTTTATGATGTGGTTAGTTTCCATGACTACTAAATAAAACATGAATTTCTCATATTACTTGAAGACTGTTTGTGGGAGGTCTTGATTTGGCTCTTTGCATCTTATAAAGAACACATCATCATTTAGATTAGATGTCTCTTTTCTCAACATGATGCTTGGAATAATGATAAAAAGAGGAATACCCTCAATGAGATGGGTTGATGACACAGTAAGCAATGGGCTCAGGTTTGTCAAAGATGATGTGGCTGCCACAGAATAAGCAGAGTTCAGATCTATTACTCATAGTCACTATGAATTGTGTTTGACTTGATAACATCTAACAACAACTTCTGAGCTCTACAAAAATGGTGGGATTCATCTTAGAATAGAAATTGTCTACCACACATACTATGGGCATGTGGCCAGGAGGAACTGGTCCTTGGAGAAGGACATCATACGTGGATGATGTGGATTGATTCAGTAACTGGAGCAATAGGAGTTAGGTGTGTCGGAGTCAGTGAGACTGGCTCAGGATAGGGCAGGCCTCAGAGCTGTTGTATATAGAGTCACTGTGAATTGCAGACAACTCAACAGCACCTAACAACAACAGAAACCACACTATACAGTGTTCTATGTTCTGTAAAGCCATTTGATTGTGAAACAATAACCTTTAGGACAAAAACAAAAAAAGCTAACCATTGCCATTGCACTGAATTCAGACAGAGTGAAACTACCCCTTAATGGTTTTCAAGGCTGTAAATCTTTATAGAAGCAGATTACCACATCTTTCTCCCACAGAATAATGGCTGGTGGCTTTGAACTGCAAACCTTTTGGTTAGTAGCTGAAGCCTTGACAAACTGCACCACCCAAGTTGCTTTTCCTTTAGGACAGTAGTCTGCTTTTCTTTAAAAAAAAAAAAATTAAATTTTTATTTTATACTGGTTTACTTAACAAAGTTCATATACATTGTTTTTTCCACAGCAGATCTTTCCCATTTCCTCAGTTGCTGTACTGAGATGGATCACAGGTTGTTGTGATGTTGGAAGCTATGCCATCAGTGTCTCAGGTAGGGTCACCCATGGTGGACAGATTCCAATGGAGCTTCTAGATTTAAGACAGACTAGAAAGCAGGATTGGCCATCCACTTCTGAAATAGAAGGACTTCGAAAACCCTATAAACAACACTGTTTAGAGCTAGTACCCTAAGATTTGAACAGTGATGAGGAGAAGACTCTGATGATAAGCTCAAGTATGGCACAGATAATCAGATTGGCACGGGGTAGGGCAGAGTTCAGATCTATTGTTCATTGGGTCAGTATGAGTTGTAGCTCACTCAACGGCACTTAGCAGCAACAACAACCCTTTCAATTAAGTTGGACAATGACTTGGGGTCTAGGTAACTAGGAAAAAAGTCTAATAAAATGGCCCCTTAATAGGAATGACATTGAAGGGGGAGGAAATAATGAAAGGTTGAAAAATTACTGCTCTTTTCTAGAGCAGGCATATCGTTGTCAGTTGCGCATGCAGAGTTGTGTTTGGTCCTCAGGACACCAGGCTTGGTAGTGGATCAGTGGAAAAAAAAAAAGACCATCAGGATGGGTTGACACTGTGGCGAAATAACACTGGGCCAAAGAACAACAGTAGTTGTGAGGATGACACAGACCTGGGCATTGATTTATTCTGCTGTATATAAAGTTACTGTGGGTCTGGGCCAAACTCTAGCCCAGGATAGCAACAAAGGAAGCTTAGACTATTAGGCTGAATGCAGATTGTTATTGATTATTCTTTCAATCCTATTGGAACTGACTTCATAGAAAACTTGAAAGAAACGATTCTTACCCCAAGGGGTAATGATTTCAGACAAACAGCTCAAACATATAAAATCTGCTGGTTAGAACCAATACTTTATACTTAAATAAAATGTGGTTAAATCTTTAAGGTAAGAGGTTTCTTTTTTTTCTCCTGCCTCTTTGCATTATAGAAAGGTACATCAAGGGAAGAAGTGATCTTCAAAGTGTTTAAAAAAAAAAAAAAAGATTGGGAGAAGGGAAAGGGTGTGGGCCCTGCAGGCAGGAAGGGAGTAATTATCTAAAAAGGAATGTAAGGTGCACAGAAGCAAAGACAAGAACATCTGTGGGAATTGGTATTTACATATTTAAGAAATTTTAAGTTTGTTTTTAGTGCTAGTATTAATAAAGCATTTACAGATCCAAAATATTACTCCTTCCCTTCCTCATGTGTCTTATAACAGTTTCATACACTTTGGACAACTCAAAATTATGTGCTATGAAATTTGGAAGAGGCTTATGTTCCTTTTGGCTTAGCAGCCTGTGAAGCAATAGAAGGGCCATATTTTTAAAAAGGTTTTTTCTCAGCTCTGGCCCTTCCTTGCTTCCTCTTATTGTGCTTTGATATATATCACCATAACTTAAAGGAAAGAGGAGAATCCATCATCTCTTCCTTCTTACTCATTACACAGTGGTGCTCATAACAATGAATGTAGTCTTTCTCTAAGCCAAGCATTTGATCAGCATTAGTTCCTGTGGACATTTCACAACCTTGCAGAAATTTACTCCAATCCCTTGACTTCATAAGGTCACAGAAGAAAATGAAATGAAGCCAAGAGAAGCATTCGAGCCCTTAGACCCCATGGGACCCGCTCATCTCTGTCCCCTACCCCAGTTCCAAAATGTTACATATTGTCCCTTTCATAGACCTTCAGCTTCTCTTTGTTACCCACTGGGTGGGTGTAACCAAACCTCAGTCACACTGTGGCCCCAGCAGCTGGGCGTCTCTCTCTTCCCCATTACATTGCAGACATTCTTTTCACATCATTTTGTCCTCTCTGCTGCATTCCCTCCATTTGGCTTCATTCCCTCTGTGCAAACTTCTGCTTCAAGGGACAGGAGTCTGCCAAGGAGGTGCTGGCAAAGAGGGTCCAGTTCTCTCCCTTCTATCTGAAGAGCCCAGTGTCACTTATTAGCATATGAGAAGAATGGTTGTAAATAAACATCAAATGAGGTTAACGAGTTGCAGCTCATCAATATTAATGAAATCCACCTCATAGCCTCTGAGGGGGTGCCCATGGCTCTAATCACAAGAAGTAGTTTCATAAGGTCCCCAGTTCCAGGGCAGGAAGGGTGAGATTGAGCCTGTCGGAATGTTTGTCATTTTATGACCCTAGGAATGCTGCAGAGAAGGGCTGGCTGACACCAGATCTGTGTTTGAAAGGCCCCTCTCTGTTCAGATTACTTGTTTATCTCAACAGGTGGAAGCCAGAGAAAGGAAGCTCTATCTGCTAAGCCAAAATCTGGGCTGAGAAACTCTAGAACAATCTACAGTTCCCAAATATAAAATGAGGCCCCAGAGTTTGAGAATTTGATCTCTCATTGCACTTTTATCAGTAATTTCATGGAGCCCAAGTTCTTGGCCCCACTGTATGCAGGGAAGAGCTGGTGACTTTCTAAGCCCCACTTGACAAAGAGATGAAGAAGTTCTATTTATCATCTGGCTTGTGTGCCAACCACCAATTCAGTCCCTCTACAAAACCAGGTTCAATTCCTGTGCCTATGTTTAGAGTTTTCAAAGAAGAGTAAGTACAGCCATCACTGTATATTTACCATGTTCCAGGCATAGGAAACTTTTAAAATGTGTTGTATTTATAATCCTCCTAATAATTGCATTCACAGGTGCAAAATTGAACCGCCCTGATTTTATGTAATGTGTCTAAGATCGCACATCTATCAAGTGGCAGATCTAGATCTGAGTACACACCCTTGCTCCCAATCCCTGTACTTTAAGCATGTCACAGCCCATCAACAAAGCATATAAGCTTCTGATCCGCTTCTGTTTTCTAAGGTGCATGCTTGGGTTTTCTCCCCTTCATTTCAAGAGACAAAACACAGAATATTCTTGAAAATACAGTCAGAAGACTATTAAAAAATATGTTAAGTCACAGTGATTATTTGAAGTTATTTTCAGAAATGGACCTTTAACTAAATGTGTTTTCCTTTGCATATGTATTTTAAGTTAGGGGGGTGTGTGTGTGTGTGTGTGTGTGTGTGTGTGTGTGTGGTGGCAGTGAGAACACTGCTTTTATTGATTTGCCTCATCGTGTCAGTTTCCTTTATGACTGAACACACACCTTATTGAGGTTGTGGCCATGGCACTGTGATGCACAGCCCGGCTCCCATGACTAACTTGAGCCCGTGATTCTAGCCTCAACTAAACTATTTCAGCAATTGAACTTCTTTCTTCTTTTTTTTTTTAAATTTTTATTATTTTTGTGTGAGGGTACCGTCAAATCAGATCTGACTGGTACAGGAGGAGATTGTCCTTCCTTCCCCGGCAGAGCATCTGGTGGAACTTCTTTCTTCTTTTCAACAGTTCATACCATCAGCTTCTTGATCTGTGATTCTCTGGGCCTCAGGAGAACCTTGACACTTCATCAAATGAAGTGTTATCACCAGAAGTTATACCTGACTTTTTTTTTTAAGAACAACTCATAGTGAAAGGATCTGAGAACGAAACACCTACTTCTTTTTCTTGTGCTTCCCTCCTTGAAAACTCAAGAACTTGATAATTCTTATTTAGGCAAAGCGCCCAGGAATATTTCTACAGAATGGTACCCAAAGCCCACCCATGCAGGAGCCCTTCTTGCCACCAAGGTAACCAAGGCTGGGAAGCAATTGAAACTGGGCCTTCCTTTCCCAGGCCTGAGGCTGTCAACTTGGCTCAGAAAGAGGCAGACTGATGACTTTGTCTCCTCACCCAGTCACACTACCACACAGCTCTCATTTGAGCCCACAGTCACATGGCTGTGCCTTCTTATGGCCAAACAAGGATGCGCTGTTTCCTTCTTTGCTCCCTGGGTTCGGCCTGGGCATCCTTAGATGGAACCATCAGGGCCCCCAAGCCCTGAAGCTTTTCCAGGGACAAATTGCATGCAGTGATGGAGAGGAGGAGCTGAGCTGTGCAGCAGAGCAGCGGATGGTGTGCAGTCGGGATGTTTGCAAGAGCCAAGGGGTTAGTTCATAGCTGCTTTGTATACTCAGGCACACCAGAAAACTCAGATTAATAGGCTGTTTATTCTTCAGCATGTTCCTTGAATCAAAGGCTCTGGATGGTATTATTAAAGAGTGTTTGTGAGAGCGCCCTGGAACACTCCTCCTGGGCTCCGCTCACTGAAGAGGAACGATTGAGGCCTTTCATTTCCTGGGCAGCATCCCTCTCGCTCATTGCTCACTCTAGTATAAAGGTCTGCAGAACCTTTGTTGGAAACAGAATCTTTTGTTCTCTTTTTATGAAGTCCCATTACCTCCAGCACCTTGGTCTTTTGGTGTCTAATTATTTAGTATCCTTGTCTTTGAGCTACCTGAACCTCATGAATACAGTCAGCTTTATCTCAGGGAAATTTGTTTTTTGGGTTTTGTTACTTTTTTAGTTGGGGGAGTGACTTTATTTGATAAAAGTTCCTTGTTTAGACTGTATTGTCATAATTTTTCCCCATGGTTGTTTAAAGGGATTTTTGTGGGCAAAAAAGAAATATATACTGGAACCCTATTTCATGAATCAAATGAAAACTTTTTTCCCCCATAAGAAAACTCCACTGAAGTATAATGAGGATTGTTCAGACCTTAGAATTAAAGTGTGTTGAAAGGACTATTTTTCTACTCCTGTTCCTGCAACGTGGGAGAGCTTTATGTTGAGAAATAGGGGGGCTCCTTCTCCACGCTCCCTCCCAACTCCCTTGTTTACAGTAGCATCCCATGAGCTACTCTGTCCCCTCTGGCAATTATACTTTCCCTGTGGCCTGGAAAATATTATATCCCCAGCCTTCTGTAGCTTCTGTACCTGCCTCGCACACATATCATGCACAATCATATCCCCTCGCAGGGTATGCCTTTAACCCAGAGACTTCCAATATTTTGCAAAGGTGTGTTTTGCTCAGTAATCACTATAGCATGTGACACATTGTGGGTGCCCATACCCCTCCAAAAATACCCAGTGCAAATAATAAGCAATGGTGTTTAATTTAGCAAATCACTAATTACCATAACCAGTTTAGCACAACACTAATTACCATAACCAAAGGCCGAAAAGTAACACTGATATCCTGTCCCTGGGATTGGAACTTTAGAAATCATCAATAACCCAAGGTTCCACCAGGAATATGCACCATGGAACAATGGGGTCCTTGCATCCAGGAGAGAATGTCCCCTCCAAGACCAGCACAGCTGTTTGGATGAGGCCTATTTGCCACATATACAACTGAGACCAAGATATATGTACACACCCTGGCATTCCGCCTGATTCCTTCCATGAAGTCCATCTGTTTATTCAGTTTCAAATCCCAGAAGGCAGTCACCAAAAAGCAAATAGTGAGAAGGGACAGTGGTTTTTTTTTCTGTACTGATAAACATGTTCTGATGAACAAAACAGATTTTTGCAAGCACATTTCATCCAGTAAATTGTACCTAACAGCTGTGTGGGAAGGCTGGGAGGGAAGAAGTCATGCAGGGTGTGGGAAGTCCCAGGGTGTGATTGGGAGACTCAGAAAGCTCAGGAGTCCACAGGGCAGGGGCAGTTCAGTACTAGCCACGTCGTAGAAAATAGAAATGTTCTGTTTTTCCTCATCTGAAAACCAGTATTTTGATGTACTTGCCAAAAATAAAGATATGGCAGCCAATACCAGCTTCTTTAACTGAAGAGGCCATGATGGAATCTCTATAGGGGACACGTCCTGCATTTTGTTTGACTGTCCCTTCTTCCTCTTGCTTGGCCCCACTGTCATCCACTCCAACTGCAATGCTTCTCTGATTTCAAACAATGGATTGTTGCCCCCAAGCACCCCACCCGCCTCTCTCTGCTTCCCATTCACCCCTTGGGCTAGGAAAATGAGGGACTTCACTCAGATCGAGAACTTGGATTCTGAAGATCAGAGACAAGCACAAGAAATTGACCTTTTGCCTCAGAGGCGGCTGAATATTTGTGTGTCTCTGTTCTATGTCGAATTGGCTCACTGAACCATTCAGGAGTTGTTTTTTAAAAATGTTCTCCTCACTCCTCATTTGCGGGTCAGATGCTTTGGATAATCCAGTGGAATTCTCTCTGCTTCACTGCTGGTTGCTGCCAGACACAGAGTGCTAAATCCTGTCAGTTGGTGACTTGAAATGATGATGTGTGAAACAGTGCTGCGATTTGGACATCCTGCGCGCATTCACACAGACCACCGTGCCAATTAACCATAGTAGAGAAATGCAGCAGCGAAGGGGAAATGAGCAGTTTCTACAGCTCTCGCCTCTTATCTTTACTCTGGGATCAGAGTACCTGCTTACGCTCTCACCCTTCCTGGTGGCAGAATGTGTCTGCAGTAATTGGTAAGCCTTGGAATTTGGTTTCATTCAACCTTGTTCCTTTCCCAGGCCTCATCGAGCAATTTCTTTAACAGATTGTAACACGTCAGAAAGAACTAGCACTTGTGTACAGAATAAGGAAGCAGGAAGCAAAGCCCTCTGGTGCTGGTTTTCATCTCAGCCTTTGCACTTGCTGTGCTTCCTTCCCCAGGTTGCACGGCTAGCTCCTCTCCTTGAGTAGGTCCCAGCTCAAATGATGCCTTCTAAAAGGAGTTCTCTGGACCACCATCCCTCGGTCACTCTACCAGGCCATCCTGTTTCACTTTCTTCATCAACCTTTTTACTTTCTACAGTATTTATCTACTTGTTTATCTTCCCATCCTTACACATACATACACACACAAAATAATATTAAGTCCTGTGAAAACAAGGGTTTGGGTTAGGTGCTGTGCTTCTAACTAAAAAAAGATCAGTGGTTTGAATCAGCTATTCTCAGGGAAAGGATGGGATGTCTCCTTCTGCGTTGATTTACAGCCTCAGAAACCTGAGTTGGAATTGATTTGATGATGGTGGGTTCTTAAAATTTATCCTTATTTCACTAGATACAAAAATATTTATAGTGTTTGTTGGTTTTTATACATAGGTGATAATATAGCACTAAAATGCCCAAAGCAAATGTATGTACCAGTACTCCCAGGGACTATCAAAGACAGACAGTTAAATAGTCTAAGGAATGGAACAAAAATGGGGGAGAGGGAAGAGAATGGAATAAAAATGTCTTATACTGGTTTTTATAATGTTTCTAGTTAGCAGGTAAATGTTCAGTTGATGATCACATAAACTGAGTTGCTCACTTCTCCTAGTTCAGACTGAGCTGAATGAGGCTCCATAGACAATAGGAGTTGAGCAGGTTAGGACAGTAGGAGTTGTCAGGGTCATGGAGACCAAGTACGACGCTTCCCTGCCAAGTTGGAATCACTGAGGCCACAAGGGACGCCCACTTCCAGATTTCCACTGGACAGTGCCCAGCTATGCTTTCCTTCGGAAAAGTGCCAGAAGAAACTGGCACAACAGTTTTAACAGGTTAAAAGCCTAGCCTGAGTATCTTCATCCCATGCTTGTCTGCGTCCCCTTCCCGGAGAGACATGGTCCTCTGGGCTGCAGTTGGGGACCCTATGGCTCTTTAAGTTAAGGAAACCATTGTGGGAAGAGAGGACAGAGTGTCCCAGCTCCAGCCGGCCAGCTGTGAAACAGAAGGCTTCACAAAGCAGAGTAGTGGACTCTTGCTTCTTAGCCAGACAGAAACATGGCATTCATCTCCTCAGAAGTTCTTCATCCAAACGAAGAGAAGTATTCGCTTCTCAGAAGTTAGCCTCTGTCTTGTTGGGGCAAGATCAGTGCCTAGTGTCAAGAGAGAAAGATATTAAAGATTAAAGAGTCTCCATCAGGAAAGGGGGTAGTTTTGCCTGAATCTCTTCATTTGTTCCCCGCCCCCATACAAGTGCATTCATGTTGCGGGGCTCCCTGGCTTACTCCCCGGCAGTTTGTAGTCATTATTATCATGACTTTGTGGTCTCGTTGATATTAGAATGGTTTTCACCTGCTGTAGGTGACGCTTGCATGCTTCACTGCTTTCTTGTCTCGTTGCTAACGACTCTCCTGTTGGCTTCAGCCCACCCATTCCACACCCTAGTCTTGCCCTGACTTTTATTGAAGCCGTGTTGACTTTGCATGTCTCTGTTAGTTCAGTTTTCTGAGCACCTGCAGTGAATTAACCAACTCTCCTTGTTGCTGGGGATTGCCCAAGCCTTTGATCTGTTTGATTTCTGTGCTTTGGAGATGGTGAAGGACTCCATAACCCCCACCAAAGTATGTAACAGTTGCTACAGCTCCTGTAAAGATTGCCGCCTAGGAATCCTGACAAGGTCGTCCTAGCCTGTTGTGTAGGGTCTTTATTGGGCAGGACTGACTACATGGTACACAATAACTGCATAGTCTTTGGGGCTTGACATTTCAGACTAGCTGTACTGACTGAGCCAGAAAGCATTCATGTAAATACAGGTAGAGATAACAGGGAAACCTATGAAAACCAGAACTTGGTCGACCACTCTTTTTTTCCCCCTGAGTATTGAAAATTCTCCACTTTTGATATGGTACAGCCACCACTTTTCTATTACTCTCTAGTTAGTGGAAAAGGTTTGAGGTTTCCTTTTCTGACAGGTTTCCACCTCACACAGGTTCTAGCTATTAATATATTTATTCAATGTTTACTGTGCACCCTATTAGACAATGTTTTGTTTTTCATAAGGTTTTCACCGGTTAATTATCTTTTAGAAGTAGATCACCAGCTCATCCAAGTTCTTAATCTGGAAGCATCACTGAAACCTGTCCACCCTCAGTGATCCTGCTGGGTTTTGCAATACAAGTGGCATGATCTACCCTCCAGCAAGATCAAAGCTAATAGCATTCAGAATGAATTACACCCCAACACAAAGAAAATAAAATTCTCACAACTGGACCAAGCAAAGCATGATAGAGGAAAGACTGAAGTTGTCATTTTCTTGCCTCTTTGATTAATGGCCTTTGAATCAGAAGTTAAGAAATTAAACCACATATTGTGTTGGGTAACTGCTGCAGACGACCTTCTTAAAGTGTTAAAAAGCAAAGTTATCCATTCGAGGACTGAAGTGTACATGAATCAAGCCATGGTATTTTCAGTCACCTCATAAGCATGCAAAAGTTGGACGGTGAATAAGGAAAATGAAAGAATTGATGCCTTTGAATTATGGTGTTGGCAAAGAATGGTAAATATACCATGAACGGTGTCAAGAATGAATCAGTCTGTTTCAAATGACGTATAGCCAGAATGTTCCGTAGAAGTGAGGATCGTGAGACTTTGTCTCTCCTACTTTAGACACGTTATCAGGAGGTCCAGTCCCTGGAAAAGGACTTGATGTTTGGCAAAGTAGAGATGACCCTTATTAAGACAGATGATCCAGTGACTGCAACAGTGATCTCAAAAGTGGAAACTGTTGTGAGGATCTGTTGTGCATGAGGTCCCTTTGAGTTGGAACCAATGTCATGGCACCTAACGGAAACAACCTTGCTTGCTAAATGTGAGGATGACTTGAAGCACTTTCTACAGAAGTTTAAATACTGCAGCCTTCAACATGGATTGAATCTCAACATCAAGAAGACAAAAATCCTCACCATTGGACTAATAGGCAACGTCATGATGGTTGGAGGAAAGATTAAGACTGTCGGCGACAGTCTTATTTGGATTCACAATCAATACACTTGATACCAGCAGTCAGGAGATCAGGAGACATATCGCACTGGGAAAGTCTGTAGTCAGGGACTTCTCTAAATTCTTGAGGAACAATGATAGCAGGTTGAAGACTAAGGTACACCTGAGTCAGGCCATGGTCTTTCAGTCACTTGCTATGCATCTGAGAGCAGGTCGGTCATTGACCATGAATGACAGAAAAATAATTGATGCTTTTGAGTTGTGGTGTTGTGGAGAAGGGTACTGGATATCCCATTGACTGGCAAAAGAACAAAGAGGTATGTTTGAGAGATGGTGCAGCCAAAGTGCTTCTTGGAGGCAAGGATGATACAGCTTTGTCTCACATTCTTTGGGCATGTTTCTAGGAGAGACTAGTCTTTGGAGAGGGACGTCATGCTTGGAGAGGTGGAGAAAGAGTGAATGAGAGGAAGACCCTCAACCAGGTGGATTGACACAGTGACTGCAGCAATGGCCTTGAGTGTGTCAGAGATTGTGAAGATGGCGCAGGACAGGACAGGGTTCAGAGCTGTTGTTCATAGGGTCGCTATGAGTCATACTTGACTCAATGGCACCGAACAACAACAACAACAACTGTACATTATGCTAAGCATTTATCATGAATATCTCATATAATCCTTACTTGTAGGCCCCAGTTATTTCTGTAGTCCTTTCTCATTCATTCTCTTGAGTCCATTCAAGATGCTGTTCCTGTTACCCAGTAGCCACACTTAAAGTCGTCTTCCTGTCTTTTCCTGTCACCTGGAATGTTCTTTCCTCAGATAGCTACATAGGTTACTCCTTAACCTACTTCAAGCCTTTGCTGAAGTGTTACCTTTTCAGTGGAATCTACCTAGACTACTTCGTTATAAACTTTCAAAACCACCAAGCCTTATATTCTTATCTTACTTTCTCTATTCTATTTCTTACATCACTAACTTACTCTAGAGTTTATTATTTATCGCCTGTGTCCCTGCTGTAAAGTAAACTCTGTGATGACAAAGAACATTGTATCTTTGTTCCCCAGCATATCCTAAGCACCCACCTGAAAAACAGTGTCTGGCACATAATTGTTATCTGTTGCAATCTAAATCCACCTCATCTTGACACCGTGTGTACAGAGTGGAGCTGCACCAGAGTGCTTTCAAGGCCATGACCTTTCAGAAGCAGGTCACCAGGCCCCTGTCCTGAAATGCTTCTGAGTGAATTTGAACCACCTTTCAGTTAAGTGTTTACACCACCTAAATATGCTCTATAATTATCTGATGAATGAATTAATTTAGTCCCTTTAAAAGTCCTGGGAAATTGGTACTTTGTTAACTTCCGCCTCTCATTTTATAGATGATGGAATTAAGGTTAGAAGAACTCAAATAAGTAACTTACCCCTAGATCATTCAGTTGTATGTAGTGGAGCTAGAATATGTACTCCGACTTGCCTCCAAAGAATGTGCTTTCAGTCACTAAGGTTTGGGTAGTTCTCAAACCTTAGTACAGAGAAGAATCACTTGGAATATTTTTTTAAATTTTTATTAAATTTTATGAATTTTAATGAACATTTACAGAGATTTTGGATTTCCATCCATTCATTGTTGCACTATTTTCTCTACCCCCCTAGTTTGTTCCTCTTTTTTTCCCCCTTGAAAGTCTGTTTTAATTGTCCCATTGCCACAGTGCTTGTCAAAGCCAGTTCTGATTAATCTCCTTTGTCAGTGTAAACTTTGCCATTCCCTGTCACTCCTCCCTGAGAAAGACTTCACCCTGATTGATAAGGAAAAGGGTATTCTCTTAGCTATATCCTGCTGAAAAGGGATGCTGTAGGTTTCAGGGTGAAGATCTTCTCTCACTACTCTAAAGGGCCCCTTTGGCAATAGGAAATACGTAGATTATTGTGGAGATTGATTTTGGAATTTAGATGCACTTTTATCAATTGTGCTTAGTCATACATGTTCATATCCTTGAAGATGTATCATGGAACTGTTGCAGCCTAGAAGACACAAATTTAACTAACAAATTAAAAGTGCATGAGTCAAAAATTAAAAGCAATAATATTCCAAGTAGAGGTTCTAACAGTGGCACAAATCAAGTTACAGAGGGAAGGTAGTTCTTAAAATAAAAGGCTTATTGACTAGCACTTTGTCTATTATAGTATAAAGGTTAGGAACCACAAGGTGTAGAGGCTCAACTATGTCATTTATTGTTCTTAAGTCCTGGACCAAATTCCATCTACACTGGGTTGTTTTACAGCTTGAAAGTCCGCATGCAAGGCAGAGGTGAAGTAAGGAAGTGCTTATGAGGTTTTCCATCAATTCCAACAACTAAGAAATAATGAGAAGAGTTGGGACCTCAGAAGGCTTTTAGGACCAAATAATAGGCTCTTATGTCCAGGAGAAAATGAATATACTTACCAGTAATGTTAATGCTCACCCACAGCTCTTCTGGGAGGATCTAAATCGTTAAAACGTCCTCCTTTGTTTCCAGCTGGGAGCTGGGGCCTGTCAGTCCTGTCAGCCATGAGGACCTGATGTGGGCCACCCTTGGCCATGTGTCCTTCAAATCCACACTTAAAGCGAGTGGGAGCTTCCTCTCTACTCCCTTGCCTCTCTGTGGCTCTTGTCTGTGACACTGTCTACTGAAGTGGCCCAGCTTTCCACAGTGGAAGCAATTCTGACCTCCTTTATTACCTTTGGGTGGCACTGTTTATGAGTAAGACTTCCTTTTCCTGACACAGGCCCTAAACTGGCAGCAATAGCTGCCCCAATAATTTTGGCCATTCTCTGGTCTTTTCTCTTTCCTCTAGATCCCAGTTGTTAAAAGAGGGGAAAATTTAAACAAATATATAACAAATAATTTTGAACAATATAATATTTTAAGTTTAAGGCTAGAAATATTAACAATATGATCATTTCCATTCCAGAGATACAGATACATGTTCCACTGCAGTTCCTATTTTCCATAAATGGCTTTGGTAAGAAGAATATTGTAAATGTGGATACAGTTCCACTATTCCTCCTCCATGCCATGATATAGTATTATTAGCATGAGCAGTTATAAATCCATTGCCTTCCTTACTCTAACTTAATTTTTTTTAATTTAAATTTATCATTAATTTCAGTAAAAATTTACAGAGGTTTTGGATTTCCCTTCATTTATTGTTGCACATTTGGAATATTTTTTTAAATGCAGATTCCCACTCCCCAAACTCAAAGGTTCTGATTCCATAGGCCATGGATGTAGATGGCCCATGAACAAAACTTAAAAAAACATGCACTGGGCTTTGCTTACATTGCCATCTAGAAGATGAGATCTGTATGTGGAGGCATATAGGTAAAATTGGTG
Organism: Elephantulus edwardii; assembly: GCF_000299155.1. Classification (NCBI taxonomy): domain Eukaryota; kingdom Metazoa; phylum Chordata; class Mammalia; order Macroscelidea; family Macroscelididae; genus Elephantulus; species Elephantulus edwardii. Next base: position 1,313,714 of record NW_006399939.1, on the reverse strand, counting down.
GGACAGTTTTTTAGTACTAACTGCCCATGTACGGGACCAAATACCAAAACCCTCTGTGCTCTAATGCTGTACATATTAATGGACAATAACTCCCTCATCTTTTCCCTTGAGCAATTGATGGGTTCAGACTGCCACCCTTTTAGTTAGCAGCTCACCACTTAACCTACTGTACCATCAGCACTATATACCACTCCCTGTGAAAGATGAAAGTGATCAGGAGCCCTTGCCCTTGGAGTCATTCTAATGGTGATGATGGAGCAGGCAGACAAGACAGTTACTAATTGGTGGCCATGATGCTCAGTGCTGTTCAGTTATGATTGACTCATACTCATAGCTACCTTATAAATGACAGATTGGAACCCTATCTATCCTGTTCCATCCTTATCCTCCTGGGCACACTTGAGCCCATTGCTGTAGACACTGTATTGTTCTATCTTCTCTCTTCTCTTTCGCTGACCTTCTACCTGTCCAAGCATGATGTCCCTCTCCATAGAATAACCTCTCCTAAAAATACCCCCAGAGTATGGAGTCAAAGCTTCACCATCCTTGCCTCCAAGGAGCACTCTGGTTGCACTTTCTCCAGGACTTCTTTATTTGTTCTTTTGGCAGTCCAAGGGTTAGTAAACACTCTTCTCCAACACCACAACTCAAAGACATTCATTATTCTTCTGTCATCCTTATTCATTCATTGTCCAGCTCTCAGATTCAGAGCAAGTAATTGATACTACCTAAAAAAAAAAAATCAAGAATAGGTTTGAGGTATTGAACACTAATGATCGAAGACTAGATGAGTTGTGAATTTACATCAAAGGTATTATCTAGGAATAGAACAAAAGATCATTAGAGATAGAAAAAAGACCAAAATGGATGTTGGAAGAGACTGAACTGAATCAGTAGACCATCAGTAAAAAGTAAAGTGCTTAATAACATATCCTTTTACTTTGTAAGTAAACCAGTATAAAATAAAAAATTTATATTAAATTAAAAAAGGGGAAAAACATATCCTTTTGATTCCTAAGATCCATGGTTCAAAGTCTGAAAGTGCTACTTTGTAGTTGTGTAAATGGGCAGATTACTTAACTACTTTGTGTCTATAATAAATATGAGGACAGCATACTTTTGAAACTAGTGCAATTAATTTAATGAAACATGGATGTTACATGGATGTAACATTGCTTAAAAACATTACATTATGAGGCAGTATTTAAGAAATGATAAATATCAAATGTGGATAAAGTCTGTTCCATAGGAGAAAGATGATGCCCACAGAGTCAGTGGCTTGTTTAGTCAGAAGCCTGGCAAAGCTCGAAGGGTTCTCCATTTCCTGAGTTTGCCTGTAAAACAATGTTCCGAGAGGAAAGAGGGAAGCATCTGAGGCTGTGGAAAGGAAAGCAAGCCATCAATAAACATGATCAAAGGTTAGAAAAATGAAATCTATGGGCGTCTCAGCAACGCAGGTCAGCGGTCGCCTGATTCAGCCCATAGTCTTTGCAGTTACCTATTATTCATCAGAGAGCTGGACAGTGACCAGAGAGGACAGAAGAAGAATTGATGCCTTTGAGTTTTGGTGGGGGGAAGAGTATTGAACATACCATGAACCACCAAGAGAACTAACAGGTCTGTCCTGGAGAGGGTGAAGCCAAGCTGTTCCTTGGAGGCTAGGATTTTGAGACTCTGTCTCATATACTTTAAGCATATTGCCAAAAGGGATCAGTTTTTGGAGAATGATACTGTGCTTGGAAGGTTGGAGGAACAATGCAGGAAAGAAAGGCCCTGGATGAGACGGGTTGACGCAGTGACTGGGGTAGTATGGGTAGGTGTGTCAGAGACAGTGACATTGGCCCAGGATAGAATAGGGTTCAGAGCAATTGTGCATGGTGTCGCTATGAGTTGTGGTTGACTCAGTGGCATGTAACAACAATAATTGGAGTCTCATAACTATTCCATTTTATACCCTGATTTTGATGGGTGTTCTGTTTACCACTACTAGCCACATTTAAAGGTGAGCAGAACCTTACTGGGACACCATGAGCCTGAACTGTGATCCTTACACGAGAGGAGCAAGAAGCATTGTCAAGAAGCAGCACTGCAATCATAAAGACATGGTTCACATCCACCAGCTGCTCCACAGGAGAAGGACAGGCATTCTCCT
>NW_006399939.1:1305340-1309757 GCF_000299155.1 Elephantulus edwardii | reverse complement strand
CCTTCTAGTCAGAACTGAATCATAGCTGCCCCTTAGTGGGTTTTCAGAGGCTGTAGATAATATGGGAGGAAATTACCCATCTAGCTCTTGTAGACCAGCTCGTGGGTTTCCACCACACACCTTGGGGCTGGCAATGCAACTTCCTACCACCTAGGCCATCAGAGCTCCCTTCTTATTGACAGTTCCCATCGAATAGTTTCCAACTCGTGATGACCTTGTATGTAAGTAGTACAACTCCTCCAAAGAATGTTCAAGATGTGACCTTTCAAAAACAAAGTGCCTGACCTGTCTTCTGAGGCACCTTTGGGTAGATTTGAACCACCAATCTAGTAGTGCAGCACTTAATGATTTACACTACCTAGAGACTCCTAAATTATGTGCTCCATTAGTACAGATTATATCTACCCATTCTTTTTGCCTCAGTCACAAGTATTACAATTAAAATATCCTCAATTTGACCCAAGTAGAACCATGGGGATCATTGAGTCAAAATGTACATACTTTTAATGATTTTTAGTGGTCTTGCTTTTCCTTTGATGTCTTCTCACTGATCATAGTTTTGTTTTCTTAATTTTTGAAATAAATTGTATGTGAATATAGCAAAATTTCACAGGTTAGAGAGGTATATATATGCTTGTATACTTGGCAATGTGTTTTAACTCTGTCTGAACAGTCTCGATTATTCTGTGTAAGATATAACAGAGGAAGAAACTGAGACACAAAGAGATGGTACCTATTTGAAGACTACCCGTTATATGTGAAACCAGGTACCTAATCTAAACTCCACTGAGTAAACGAGACTGTCTTTTAGAATGCTCTTGCTGTTGTTGGATGGCATTGATTCTGTTTCAATTAATGACAGCCCACATGACAGAGCTGCCCCCATCAGCTTTTCTAGGCTGTAATGATCACAAGAGCAGATTGTAGGTCTTTCTTCCACTTAGCCACTTCTTTGTGTTAGCAGCCTAGCGCTTAAAATCTCACAACCAGGGCTCCTCTTTGAGGATATTTTTACATAAAGTAAGTGGGTTACCCTTTGATTCCACTGTATTAATTTCCTTAGCTCAGGGGTATTTCCCTTTTCCTTTTCTTTTTGTAAGGCCGCGAGCCCAAGTGAAGGATAAGGATCAGAGTTCAGAAAGCCTAAATATTGTTTCATTTCCCAGAATGGAAAGAACTATCATTCAATTCACATTTTTATTAAAATAAGATGAGTGGTTCACACACGTTATGGGCAGTCACTTACCAGGAAAACCATACTTGGAAAAACACAGTTGGTGCCTTTAAGGAACAGAATCTGCTAATATCAATTTCCTTTCCCATCCAGTCAGTCCCATAAGAGTCAGTCAGACACTCTTCTTTCCCTGGCTGTGTCTTTCTCATACCCACATATATACATACAATTACAGATGTGGTACATTATATATACTCCCAGATGACTGAAAACAGCAGGGAAGACAAAGTTGTGTTCAATCTGAAGCGATGTGGGTGTTATCAGTAGCCAACCCTTTTTCTGGTTCCTGCTCATTTTTGTTTCATAAGTCTTGTTTTTTGGTTGTTTGGGTTTTTTGGTGGTTGGCACCTCCTCCACCCCCCTAGTTGATGGATAGCCATAAAGCCATCATCATTTGTGGAAGTTAGTGGATTCTGACTTAAAAACAGACCATGATCTTTATAAATACGCCCACGTTCTGGCATGAGCCTTCCTATCTTCTCACTCATCGAGAAACAGAGAACCTAGATGGCTGGGGGTTTTATTTTTAGTTTGCCTTGGTTCAACTCACCCTCTGTGAGTAACCCTGTTAGCCACTGCTTTTGTTTATATTTATTTTAAGGAAAATTAATTTAAGCAAATCAAATGCATAATCAGTTCCGCTTTTATTTATCCTTTGGCTGCTTTAGACAGTGGAAAGCTCAGTAAAAGAATAGCCTTTGTTCATTTTTGTTTTCTGTGGCTTGCTTCCTGAAATAAGTCATTATTGGATGATTTTGCTTAACGCTGATAAAATATCATCCTGAGTATCAGCCTGATTTCTAAGAGAGGAAGAAGGTGGTTGGAAAGATTTCTTTTTTTTTTATCAATTAAAAATGCTTTCATCTCACTAATCAGTATCTAATCCTGTTAGCACTGCACATACATGTTATGGTTGCTTAAAATATTTATTATTTTTGTTCTCTCTTTTATTTTCTTAACAGAGATTAGCAGCAAATCATTTAAAATAGAAAGGACCTGTGGTTTTGTTTTGACGACAACAAAGAAGCTGGGAGCTGGGGTGGATTACCAGTTCGCAGGGTGAGCGTGGGTTTACTTGAGCTTATTTAGTACTCAGTAGTGTGCAGGTTCACATGACTCTCGCCAGAACTGCCCACTACATATTAAGTAAGCACAAATCAGCCTGTGCTTACCTTGTTTATTAGGTACTCTGCCATTGTCAGAGATTGTAAATTTAAAAAGAAGTTTTTATCCTGGAAGAAGGTGCTGTAGGATTTGGAGAGAGATAGATTGCAGCCAAGCCTAGAAGCAGAGACCTTGATCATGATGAAACACATTGTAAACAAATTATTGCTTAATAATAAAAGAAAAATATATTTAAATATTTGTTTATATCTATTTCTATATTGTTTAATAATTGTATACTTGGCAATGTGTTTTAACTCTGTCTGAACAGTCTTGATTATTAGTTCTAACTCAACAGTACATAACAACAAAATCTATAATGGATTCTGTAGGTGGTTATCTGCAACGTACCTGTTTTTCACCATCCTAATAAAGCTACAAGAAAGGAAATAAATGGCAGTTGAGGTGATTTAGATGGGCAAGGTAGGGCCTTCACGAATGGAGGACAAGGAGATAGATGTCTGAAGGGACATGTCACTGCTTTATTGACATAAGTTACATGCCATGTTTCTGGATAGGTTTTTTTTTTTCTGGGTAGCTTTTAAACATAGATTTTAGTCTTCTGGTTATAGAAAATGTAGAAAATACGATAGTAAGAAAGAAAACACAAACCCCATAGATTTCCAGACCCAAAGTTACTGCTATTAGCCTTTAGGTGTACTGGCTTCCTTTCTTTTTCCTCTATAAATTTTTATCTATTGCTCCCCCCTCTTAAAACAAAGGTCTCATTTTTTTCCTTTACTATAATGAGGTCATCCAGTTTATTTCTTTGCATCTTAAACTCATTGAGTCAGAGGAGTTAAGGTCTCTATTTTAAAAGCTTTCAGAGAGAAAGTCCGCATCTGGCATTTAACATCCAGATGCCTGCAGCAGCAAGCAGGTAATGCTAGAAGCACAGATGTTATCCAGTGGGACTCAGTAGGGACCATGGCACCCTGTACAAAGAGCATCCTCTATCCCGGCCCTGCAAAAATACTAGCCCACCATCACTAGGCCTTTTTTAAGAAAAAGATCTGAAATCTAGATTATGTTGTGAAAATCTCTTAGTGGATGTTTTTTTAAAATATTTTGGCTCAAATTTAAAAAAAACACAGTTCAAGCCAAGCAAAATCTGTCTCCCAGCCATAGTCTCTGTCTCTCAGCCATATTCTGTGTCTGCCAGCCATATTCTCTGTCTACCAGCCATACTTGGTGTCTTCTAGCCATATTCTCTACTGCCAGCTATAGTCTTTCTCCTACCCATATCTCCTGCCTGCCAGCCATGTTCTTTGTCTGCCAGCCATGTTCTTTGTGTATCGGTCATTATCTCTGTGTCCCAGCCGTACTCTCTGCATCCCGGCCATGGTCTTTGGCTCTGCCATGCTCTCTGTCCTGGATAGTAGTCCTAAGCACTTGCAAGCATTATCTTAGCTAATCCTCACAGCAACCTTACTCCTCTCACAACTATTTACTGAGAACCATCAGTGAATATTCAAATTTCTTGCCCTTTTGAGATTCAAACTCTAGAGAAAAGATAGTACAGTAAAAATTTTACACTAGATCATAATCATAAGTACTGTGGAAAAAACAAGACAGGTGAATGCGATAAAAGTGGCAGAAGCTATTTTAAGTAGTCTGTTCAGGGAAGTCCTTACTGATGGCATTTGAGTAGATACTTGCAGGAGGTAAAGGGCTGTGCTGGCTTTTTGGGGGAGGCAATCGTGAGTACCACTGACTAAGGTAGCAGCCTGCTTGGCATGTTTAGGGCACAGCAAAGCCAGTGCAGCTGGAGCAGTCTAAGCAATAGCAGAGTCCTGTAGTACGTAGGAGGTGGATGAGAGAAATTCTCCTCTCATTTTACAAATGAGAAGACAGACTCAGAGAGGTGTGCCCCAGCCTACACAGGTAAGAAGTGTTAGATGCATTCCAGACTCCATGTTCACTACTATGTGATGCTACACTTTGAAGTGATGACTCTCACTGGATTCCCCTCTTCTGGAGTTGTATTGCTGCTGTTATTGTTCTCACTCACAGTTCATT
>NW_006399939.1:1296909-1302750 GCF_000299155.1 Elephantulus edwardii | reverse complement strand
ATTTGTTGTTACTGTGTATAGTAGAGCCAGAACTGATTAATAGCTGACCCTCGGGTGGCTTTTCAGAGTCAGTAAATCACACAGGACTTGATTGTTCATCTTTCTCCCCCAGAGTAGTTGGTGGGTTCAACCCATGTTCCTTTGTGTTGGCAGTACAGTTCCTTACCAGTCACCAGAGCTCCAAATACACGTATGAGAATGTTCACTACAAGAGAGCTCTGGTGACGCAGTCCATAAGGAACTGTGCTGCTAACCCGAAGGTGATGCCTCTCTCAAGGTTCAAATCCAGCAACAGCTCCACTGGGGAAAGATGGAAAGTCTGCTCCTGTGCAATTTACCCCTCTTCAAACCTGCTGTAGGGTCAGGTAGGAGTTGATTCCAACTATACAGCAATGAGTTTGTTTTTTTAGTTTGTTCACTACAATTAGTAAATAAACCCATAGTTCCCTTATTAGGTAAGCTGACACTGGCTAGAGTCAAATAGATTGCACCTGACTCTAGAGCCATCCTAAGAGAAGGAAGACAGAAATGGATGGGAAAAGCTGGTGGAAATTTTAAATGTTAACAGAGAGAATACAACAGCAGCCCAGCTAAAATGTACTGAGTTCGTACGATGGTAATACACCATGTTAGGTGTATTTTCTATACAGAGGCAGAGTCCCAGGGCTGTAAGGCAAGAAAGGACATGACATGTGAAGAAAGCAGGGAGTCACTGTGCAGTAGAAAGAGGCCAGGCCCCAGAATGAGGCTTGAGTTGATCCTGGCTCCACCACTTACAACCTTGAGAGTTTGGACCTTTGCTGAGCTGCATTTTCCTCATCAATAAAAATTATAAGCAGCCGTAGATGACTGAATACAGAAGGTTGGGAAGTGAACACATTAGGGAGCTGAGGACCAGAGGGATCGCCCTTCCCCCTAAACTCTGTTAAGAGCTTACTTAAATTTGTCCCATCAGTGATTTCCTCTTAACTTTAATTCTCACAACCCCATCACATTTGACTTTTCTTGTATATGGAGTATACTTCTCTACTACTGAATACATACTGGCAACTGGTTGACACTGGTCTCCAGGCCCTCAGAATGGGGGACTGGAGCTCAGCCCATGCTGGCTTATATCCAATATTAGTTTGCCAATCTAGGGAGGGCTTGAATACTGACCTGCAACAAGCTTCTGTGACTGATTGGAGTACTTTACAAGCACCATTAAATGCTGTTGGACTCTGAAAAAAATGTGGTGCACAACATCATGATAGAAGGGGAAAAGGCATTGTCAAGAATTTCATTTTAATTGGATCCACAATTAAGGCACATGGAAATAGCAGCCAGGAAAGCAAAAGATGTGTTGCATTGGGCAAATGCACTGTCAAGGATCATTTAAAGTGTGAAAGGGTGTCAATTTAAAGACTAAAGTGCACCTGATCCAAACCATGGTGTTCTCAACTGCTTATATCCATGTGAAAGTTGAACAGTGAATAAGGAAGACAGGAGAAGAATTGATGCCTTTGAATTGTGCTGTTGGCAAAGGGTATTGAATGGATTGCCAAAAGAACAAACAAATCTGTCTTGGAAGAAGTGCACCACAGTGCCCTGTAAAGACAAGTGCGGTGAGAATTCATCTCACAGACTTTGGGCTTGGTACCAGAAGAGGCCAGTCCCCAGGAAAAAAGATCATATTTGTAAAGGTTGAGAGTAGAGAAGGAGAGAAAGGTTCTCAGTAGACTGAAACAGTGATTGCAACAATAGTCTCAAATCCAGTGGAGAATGTAAAAATAGCTCAGGATTGGACAAGATTTAGATCTGTTGTATGTCACTAGGAGTTGGAATTGACTTGATGGCACCTAACAACAACAACATAAAAATGAAGATTTTAAAAAATTTCTGTGCCGTAAGCTTATGAGGCTCAAAAGTGGTAATACATTGAAAGAATTTGCATAATTATGCACCCAATCCCAAATGGGACTTGTTAGCACCATTAAAATTGAGAACCACGAGATTGCAGTTTGGTGGGTGGAGGGAAGGGGGAAGTAAATGGGAAGGATTGGGGGGCAGACAGAGGATGGGGGTGCAGACAGAGAGAGTAATGATGGGCAAGGTCCAATGGTGATTAATTTTATAAAACATAATGCATGGGAATGATTGGATATGAATGAAGAGTAGTGTGAAATACAATATATACAGACTTCGTAAGCAAACCAATTTTAAAAAAAAAAAGTGAGAAGCACATTGACTGTCAAAGAAAGTGGAGTGCACCTCTCCCCCATGCAGGAAGTCCATTATTCATTCATCAATAAAGAATGAAGACAAGATAAAACAGTCATGAGATAAGGAGTAAGATTGTTCCAGCCACCCACTGGTTTAAACTGGAAAAGAAGTTGGATGAATTGTCCTTTGTTATGCAAGTCCCATCCCATTTGTGCTCAGATTCAGACAGTTATTAACCAAGAGCAGGTACCACCTATTCAATGTGCCGTAGACTGGCCCTTTATACCATCTTGCTCCTACTTTTCTCCTTCTTTCATTTTTAAATGTTTTTCTCCCTCTCTTTTTAAAAATAATTTCGGTTAAGTCTCTCAAAAACTCTCTATTATCTACATCCAGGAAAAGATAAAATAGATGAATGGGACCTTCTAAGAATCAAATCCCTATGCACATCCAAAAACTTCTCCAACAGGGTAAAAAGGGAAGCCATAGATTGGGGAAAAATACTTGGTAATGGCATGCCAGACAAGGAACTTATATCTAGAATTTATAAAATACTTGAGCACCACAAGATATAAGTAAATAACCCAATTTAAAAATGGGCACAGGATATGAACAGACACTTCACCAAAGAAGACATTCAGATGGCAAACAAACACATGAAGAAATGTTCAAAATCCCTAGCTCTAAGAGAGATGCAAATCAAAACAATTATGAGATATCATCTCACCCCAGTAAGAATAGCAACATTTAGCAGAACAGCAAACATCAAATGTTGGTGAGGTTGTGGAGAAACTGGAACCCGTATTCATTGTTGGTGAGAGTGTAAAATGGTGCAACCACTGTGAAAGGCTGTATGATGCTTTCTCAAAAAATTGCAAATAGAAATACCATTTGACCCAGCAATTCCACTACAGGGAATAGGCCCTAAAGAAACCATCACTGCCACCCAAGCAGATATATGCACACCCATGTTAATTGTGGCTTTGTTCACAATAGCAAAGAGCTAGAAACAACCCAAGTGCCCATCAACAAACGAATGGATAAAGAAGCTGTGGTACAAGGAACTCGTGAAATATTATGCAAAATGGATGGCCCTGGAGGACATTATGCTGAGTGAAATATCTCAGTTACAAAAAGACAAATATTAACATAGGGCCATTGTTGTAAAATGGGACTGATATTGGGGTTGAGGGAAGACAGAAAAGGAGGGGAGGAATGATGTATATTGCATTGAAACAGATGGAGAGAACTGTTTAAAAGGGACATATAAATGGGTATTCTTGTCATTACAGAAGTCCAGAGTGGAGGCTGCATAGTGGAGTGGACTTGAGGGGGGAGGGATTGCATAACAATGAAAGAGTTTTTCTTTCTTTTCAAGGAGAAGAGTGAATGGGGGAGAGGGAGGGAGGGAGAGAAGTGCAACAATGAATGACTAGAATCCTGAGTCTCTGTAAATTTTCTTTAAAATTAATTTTTTTAAAAAACCTCTCTATTACAATTACTATGGTTTATCATCATTACAATATATTGTCATTATTAGCCCTGTTACTATTTTTTTATAGGTCAGTGTCATATTTATTTGATTTGCCCAGTGTTCCATGGCTAGTTAACTGAAGAACCAGAATGTGGACTCTGGTTGGCTGATGCTGGAATCTGCACTCTTATTCACAGCTCTGTAAAGAGCCAATGTCTCTTTATTGTCTTCTGATGAGTCCTCAGATGATTCAAAATGTTTACACATTTTACTGCTATCCAAGACTCCTCCCAAAGGCACCTTGGAAAAAAGTCCTGGCAATCTTCTTTCTAAAAACTCAGTCATGAAAGACCCTTTGAAGTAAATGGGGTTTCCATGAGTCAGAGTCAACACAATGGCAACTGTCTTCTGTGGAATCCCACAGTTTTAAAGCAGGGCCTCCAGCCTACTCCCCACCACCACCTTATCTCTCAGACCTTTAGTCACAGCGAGAGCTATAGTGAGTAGAAAGCTGGAGAAGAAAGATTTCTTTATTTCTATGCTGTAATTTGAGGTTCTTTATAGGATTTCCATTGGAGGAAAAATGAGTGTGTATTTAACATTTTTTCAACACTACACTTCCTTATTTTACAGATGGGAAGAAGTGGGGTCCAGAAAAATTATATCCACAGTAATGCTGTTAGTTCTTTGCATTTCATAGCAAGTTCTTTTCTCGATATTATCATGTCTCTGTGGTAGGATTGACTTCTCTTCAACACTGAGATGGAACCATGGAAACCTCACTCTGACCATAAAATCTCTTGTAAGGAAATTAAAAATATTGCCTCTTTTCCATAGGTCGAGTGGTTTTAATTCTTTTTGTCACCATTGGAAGGGCGGTATGTTTCCCTTCATCTGCCTACATTTTTTCTCTAAGTTTAGTTCCTTTTAGGAAAGAACAAGGAGGCTTGGGAGCATGGTACTAAAGCATTCAGGCGTGAACTGAAAGGTATACAATTCAAACTCAGCAGCCACTCTGTGGCAGAATGATATAAAAATACACGACCGTAAACATCTACAGCCTTGGAAAGCCTGTGGGGCAAGTCTTCTCTGTCCCGTATGGTGACCGAGTCTCAGTTCACTTGACAGCAACAGCTTGGGAGGGATAGAAGTTCCCCCCAACTTATTTAGCTCTTTCTGTTCAGTTTTGAATGAGAGTGTATCACAGGTCTACACCCCAACTTGTTTAACTCCAGTTCAGTTAAGAACAGGAATGCATCGTAGGTCTGCAATAGCACCTGCTTCTTCCTGGATGAGAATTGCACCTTGGCTGTAAGGTCTCTGTTGTAAAGGACACATCTCACCCTCCTCTCAAAAATCAAACTCAAGATGAAAAAAAAAAAATCAAACTCAAAAGTGGAAACATCTGATGGCGTGGACATGTTGGTCTCTGGGTTAGAATGTGAATAGTGGTTGCAAATGCTATGTTTGTAATAACTTCCTTGATGGGTGGATGGACCTTAGGGAGCTTAATGGCACCAAGATCCTGTTCTAGATCTTAGCATCCAAAGCACCCTCTTATTTCCTTAAGAAATGGACTATCCCTTGCCAATGTAAATATCTCCATTCCTACTGTAGAGTCACCTTTTCTTATGACACCGATGCCTCCTTCCACAAATGCCCTGTGGCTACATGTTTCATGTCATCAAAGCTTTCTAAACAGTGTCCCACCCCAAAAACAAAACCATGACTTGTTCCTCCAGCTTCCAACAACAGCCCCATCGAGATGGGCATAAAATGCAGCACCCAGGAGCAATGATTGTGGAGAGAACTAAGCTAGGAGAACGAACTCGGTCCCATAAGGACAAATGCTGTATAAGACCCTTGTTGTAGAATGTGTATGAGGATCCAAGGGGAGGAGGGTGGGAGTAGAATGGTGAGGATGGGTGGGGGAAGAGGGATGGTAATCATTGGGTCATACAAGTTAATGGGTGAAGGGAGGAGTGGGTAAAGAAAATGGGAAAGATCTGGTGTGAAAAACTTACTTTTAAAGTTGTTATTGTTATGTGCCATCGAGTCACTTGCGACTCATAGCGACCCTATATACAACAGCTCTAAACCCTGCTCTATCCTGTGCCAATCTCACTGTCTCTGACACATCCATCCCGATTACCCCAGTCACTGAA
>NW_006399939.1:1277189-1296249 GCF_000299155.1 Elephantulus edwardii | reverse complement strand
CCTCCTCAGTTTCGGCAAGCAGGGTTGTGTCATCTGCATAACGCAGATTGTTATTAGATCTTCCACCAATCCTGATGCCACACTTCTCCTCATAGTGCCCAGCCTCTTGGATAATCTGTTCTGCATACAGGTTGAAAAGATATGGAGATAGGACACATTCCTGGCGTGTGCCTTTTCCAATTTTGAACCATGCAGTGTTTCCTTGCTCTGTTCTGACGACTGCCCCTTGGTTCAAGTACAGGTTAAGCCAATATAAAATAAAAATTTTATTTAAAAAAAGATGGGCAGAAAAGAGATCAACACCCTAAAAGTCTCACAGTAGAGGAGGTTCTTGGATCAGGGCTCTGGTTCAGTCCCCCCATGGATGGTCATGTGGTGGTTTTTGTTAAATGCTGTTGGGTCAACTCCAGTTCCTATCAACTCTAAGTATGTTAGAGGAAAATTCTGACCAAGCCTGCACCATCCTCACAATCTGCTGTACTTAAACCTGCTGTTGTAGACACTGTGTCACTAGATCTCCTTTTGCTGATTTTTCTAGGCATGATGTCCTTTCCCAGGTATATTTGTCCTTCCTGACAGTATGACTAAAGTGAGACAGTCTCACCATCCTTGCTTCTGAGAAGTGCTATGGCTGCATTTCTTTCAGCAGCTTTCTTTGTTCTTTTGGCAGGTCACTATTCTTCGCATCAGTTTCAAAGGCATCAGTTCTTCTGTCTTCCTTATTAGTTGTGAAACTTCCACTTGTACATGACATAATTAAAAATTCCATAGTTTGGATCAAGGGCATGTTAATCTTCATGCTGAAATTATTGCTCGTTAGCATCTGGGTGCGGTTCATGACAGCAGATTTTCCCAGTGCAACACATCTTTTGATTCCTTGACTGCTGTTACCGTGGGTGTTGATTGTGGATTGAAGTAAAAGGAGAATCATTGACAGCTTCAATCTGTTTTCTACCTATCATGATGTGGCTGATTGGTACAGTTGTGAGGAATTTTGTTTTCCTTATGTAGAAATATAATCTATACTAAAGACTTTGCTCTTCATCAGTAAATGTTCCAAGGCCTCTTCACTTTCAGCAAACAAGGTTGAATCTTCTGTATAATGCAGATTGTTGATGAGTCTTGCTCTAATTCTGATGCCACGTTACCCCTTCATATAGTCCAGCTACCCAAATTGTTTGTTCAACATGCAGAATAAATAGGTATGGTGAAAGAAGGCAACCCTGATGCTCTCTTTCCTGATGTTAAAACAAACAGTACCCTCTTGTTCTGTTTGAATAGCTGCATTTTGGTTTTTATACCAGTATGGCAAGAACACAAGGAAGTGATCAGGAATACCCATTCTTTGAAATGTTACCCATAGTTTATTATGATCCACACATTGGAATATCTTTTCCTAATAAAATGAAACACAAGTAAACATCTTTCTGTTATTCTTTGCTGTTAGCCACGACCCATCTGACCTCAACAATGATATCCCTTGTTCCACAACCTTTCAGAATTTGTAGGCTGACCCTCTGTCAACATTCTCCTCCAGCAAGATTTTACTTGCATATGCTATTAATGATAATTTTCAGTAATTTCTTCATTCTGTTAGATTACCTTTTATGAAATATGCACAAATAGAGATGGCCGTGGTTAGCCTGAAAACTCAAATGGATTGCCATCAAGTGCCCCACAAAATTTTTTTTAATTTTTTATTATTATTATTCATTTTAATGAGAATTTTCAGAGATTTTGGATTTCCATTCATTTATTGTTGCCTTTTTCTCCCTGCCTACCTCTCCCCTCCAGTTTGTTCTTTCTCTTTGAAAAGTAAAAAAAAAAATATTTCATTGTTATACATTCCCTCCCCAAATCCACTCCACTATGCAGCCTTCGTTCTGGACTCATGTCATGACAATAATACCTAATCATATACCTTCCAAACAGTTCTCTCTCTCATCTACTTCAATGCAGTATACTTAATTTATCTCATCTTTCTCAGTCTCCTCCCACCCGCAATCCCTATGTCAGTTCCATTTTACAACAGTGTGGCACTATGCAGTATTTGTCATTTTGTGACTGAGATATTTCATTCAGCATAATGTCTTCCAGGGTCATCCATTTTGCATAATACTTCATGAGTTCCTTGTTTTTCAGTGCAGCGTAGTAGTCCATTATGTGAATATACCACAGCTTCTCTATCCATTCGTTTGTTGATGGGCACTTCGGTTGTTTCCAGCTCTTTGCTATTGTGAACAAAGCCGCGAAAAACATGGGTGTGTATATATCTGCTTGGGTGGCAGTTATGGTTTCTTTAGGGTATATTCCCAGTAGTGGAATTGCTGGGTCAAATGATATCTCTATTTGCAATTTTTTGAGAAAGTGCCATACAGCCTTCCATAGTGGCTGCACCATTTTACACTCCCACCAACAGTGAATAAGGGTTCCAGTTTCTCCACAACCTCGCCAGCATTTGTTGTTTGCTGTTCTGTTAAATTTTGCTATTCTGACTGGGGTGAGATATCTCATAGTTGTTTTGATTTGCATCTCTCTTAGAGCTAGGGATTTTGAACATTTCTTCATTTGTTTGTTTGCCATCTGAATGTCTTCTTTGGTGAAGTGTTTATTCATATCCTGTGCCCATTTTGCAGTTGGGTTGTTTACCTTTATCTTGTTGTGGCGTTCTAGTAGTCTATAAATTCTAGATATAAGTCCCTTATCAGAAATGTCATTACCAAATATTTTTTCCCAGTCTGTGGCTTCCCCTTCTACCCTCTTGGCAAAGTTTTTGGATGTGCATAGTGATTTGATTCTTAGAAGGTCACATTCATCTATTTTGTCCTCTCCTGGTTGTAGATTTTCAGGATGCTTGGAAGACTGTTTGATGTTGTGGATGAGGACATCCAGAGTTCTTCCAAGCTTTTCTTTAATGAATTTTATATTCCTTCATTTTAGTCCTACATCCATGATCCACCTTGAGTTGTTTTTTGTGTATGGAGTGAGATTAGGATCCTGCTTGAGTTTTCTGCAGATAGTTTTGCAGTTCACAAAATTCTTAAGAAGAATTTTAGATCCTGGTTGAAAGTGCTCACATTTCTTCGAATCTTTGTATGATATAATAAAGTAGCACTTAGTTCCTGGGGCATTACTTTTGTGTATTCCAAATGTTGCCTTATATCTTGTATGTACAATATCGTATTTAATTATTTGCTTTACACTGGTCAAAAGAAAATAACTCAAAATTCAAACTTATTGCCATAAAGTTGCAACCAACTCATAGCTGACACTTGAACAGTTTTTCTGAAGCTGTAAATCACACGAGTGGATACTCCTCATCTTTGTCCCTTGGAACACCTGGTAGATTTGAAACAGCAGGGAGGTTAGAGAACCTTCAGGTTAGCGTTGCAGCTCCCTATGGACTATCCCCCCAGATCTCCCAAAGAGAAATGGACTAAATGTACTTGTCACTTGCTCTTGGGCCTGTTGTTCAGGCTCATAGCTGCCCTGAACGCAACACGAAAAAAACACACTCCCCAGTCGTGCACTGTTCTCAGTCATCTCTATGTTACAGCCACTGTGCCAGTCTATCCTGTTGTTTTGTGGGGTTTTTTTTAAGATCATCCATTGAACTTTAATGTACAAAGTCTGAAACATGCACTGGTAAGACTTCTAATTTCACATTTACAAATATTAAAACAACCCTATCAGTTGTGTTAAAGAATATGCACAATTAGATGAAAAGGTTATTAAAATACTTCTCCCTTTTCCAACTGCATATGTTCTTTTCAGAAACTTATGTTACTTATGTTACCATGGACAATAGATTTTTTTGGTTCTTTTTTAAATTTTTTTTAAATGAAAGTTTATAAAGAACTTGGATTTCCATTCATTCATTGTTGCACATTTTCCTCCCTGTCCTCCCCCCCCCCAGTTCACTTTTTTCTTAGGAAAAAAGTCCTTTTATTGTTATACAGTTCCCCTTCCAACCTCAGGCCACTTTGCTATGCTGCTCTTATTCTGGACCTTGTCATACCAATAATACCTAATAATATGTTCCTTTTATACAGTTCTCTCCATCTATTTCAATACTGTGTACATGATTTATCCCGTCTTTTCTTAGTTTTCCCCCAACCCCCGTATCAGTCCTGTTTTATAACAGTGTTATTATGCAGTGTTTGTCTTTTTGTGACTGAGATATTTCACTCAGCATAATGTCCTCCATGGTCACCCATTTTGTATAATAGTCCATGAGTTCTTTTGTTTTTCAATGCTGCATAATCGTCCATTGTATGAGTATACCACAGCTTCTCTATCCATTCGTTTGCTGAGGGGCACTTGGGCAGTTTCCAACTTTTTGCTGTTGTGAACAAAGCAGCAATAAAAATGGGGTGCATACATCTGCTTGGGTGGCAGTTATGGTTTCTTTCGGGTATATTCCCAGTAATGGAATTGCTAGGTAAATAGAAATGGTATTTCTATTTGCAACGTTTTGAGAAAATGCCATACAGCCTTCCATAGTGGCTGCACCATTTTACGCCCCCACCAACAGTGAATAAGGAAGGGTTCCAGTTCCTCCACAACCTTGCCAACATTCGTTGTTTGCTGCTGTTGAATTTTGCTATTCTGACTGGGGTGAAATGATGTCTCATACTTGTTTTGATTTCTATCTCTCTTAGAACTAGGGATTTTGAACATTTCTTCATTTGTTTGCCGTCTGAATGTCTTCTTTGGTGAAGTGTTCATATCCTGTGCCCATTTTGCAGTTGGGTTGTGTATCTTGTTGTGGCATTCTAGTAGTCTATAAATTCTAGATATAAGTCCCTTATCAGAAATGTCATTACCAAATATTTTTTCCCAGTCTGTGACTTCCCTTTTTACCCTGTTGGAGAAGTTTTGGATGTGCATAGGGATTTGACTCTTAGCAGACTATCTTGTTGAGAGTAATTTATTTTTGCATTTATAAAGCATGATGTTCTTCTCCAGGGAGTGGGCCAAAATGCATGACACCTGCCCCAAGTTCATGAGACAAAGTCTCACTTCTTTTTTTAAATTTTCTTTTATTTCATTATTTTTGTGTATGTACCGTCAAATCAGATCTGACTGGTACAGGAGGAGATTGTCCCTCCTTCTCCAGCAGAGCAGCTGATGGATTTGAACCATGGACCTCTTGAGATTGCAGTGCAGCTTCTTGCCACTAGGCCACCAGAGCTCGCCTAGACAAAGTCTCATTTCTAAGGAACAATCTAGCTCTTCTTCCAAGACATTTGCTCGTTCTCCTGGCAGTCCACGGTATAATCCACATTCTCCTCAAATTCCATAGTTCAAGGGCATCGATTCTTCTTTGGTTTTTTTACTGCCCAGCTTTTGCATGCATAAGAGGTGATTTAAAATACCTTGGCTTGGGCAGGAGCACATTAACTGGGCATAATCTTATTAAAATATAAAACCAAGGAGTCAGGCCTCCTGCCACTCTTTGAATACACCACATGCTCTGGGCAATGATGAGTTGACAAAAGATAATGTTAATAATGGAGCAAGTACTTTGCCCCCCAGGTATCCTTGGAAACCATTGCTCCTTGTGCTTATGTAAAATTATTTCCCTTCCAGTATGCTAATTCTCATTTTTCTCCATTTATAATATAAAACAGTAGTTGTTGTTGTTAAGTGTCGTCGAGTTGCAGACAACTCATAGCGACCCTGTAAAGGAGGTTGGGTGTCCTCAACGCTTGGGTGTCTCTCATCCTCTCTCCAGGTTCATAGGGTTTCCAGAGGCAAGCTGTTATGGAAGTGAATGCCACTCCTCCTTCCAAAAACAGTAGTAGAGTTCTGATAAAGAAGGTAAAATTAAAGAGCACATCTTGCTCTTTCATTTGGAGCTTCGTTTAACAGGAACATGGTCATAGGTTCTCGGCAGGCTTCCTGGGAGTTGTGGAGCAATGTAGAATAGAACAAAGCTGTCGGGTATCTTCCCCTCACCCCACTCCCACCCATCATAGTGTAGTGCTAAGATGTATTTACTCAGCTGGGGCCTGGTAACAAAATTGTAGTGCCCTGGAGATGGGAAGGAGCAGTGTGGTCATGCCCCAAACTACCCATATCCTTCCGAGCATCTGTTGGCAGAGCAGCCTGGCGAGGGCAAGTGCTGTTAACAAGGAGCCTTCATCAGCCCTGCACAGAAGACCAGAAAAACAACTGCAGCCGAAAATTGGAGAGTCCACTCAGAGGCTGTGGTATTCTCTGGGCTCTGTGGTGGTTCCTACTGAGATCATACAGCCAGCCAATTAGAGATTGTTCAGTCCTCTGAGATTCCCGTGGCTTTGTAGTATTTCATTATCTCCCTCTCTTAACCTCCAGCCAGCCACCTACCCAGCAGTATGCAGGCACTCACACAAATGACTTCGGCCAAGCTCCATTTCATTCCACATACTTTTGGGCTGAGAGGAAAAAAAGGACCTTGATTTCAGACTTTGAGTCAGGCTTTCTCTGAATAAGAGACAAAGATGGACCTGGCCCACTTCTTCACTGGTCTCATTTCGTGACACCACTCTGACCCTGGAGGAGAGTGCACCATTTCCCAGGAAGAGCAGAGGCATCTGAGCCTAAAGCACACACCGCCTTCGTTCTTTTGAAAAGACACACATGATGGTCTCATGGAGGATGTAGAGATGACTAAGCTTCAGAGGCAGGAATTTCCACAAGAAGAAGGCAGGCCAGATGTAGAAAGCACAAGAAAGGATCTTCATCCTTCGTTTTCACTTTCCTTGAAAATTCATTCAAACTCAAGCTCCTTGGGGTTGAGTTAGAACCAATTTGTAGCTGACCCTATAAATCATATGGGAGGACATTGCCTGTCTTTCTCTCTCAGTGCCACTGGTGGACTCAGTCAGAGGGCCATGGCCTTTGAGCAGCATAGCTCCCCATGGACCAGGCCATGAGTGTATCAGGCATTGGTTATTTCTGACTAGATTCATTTTCTTAGATAATGTTGTTATTGTTCTGTGCCATTGAGTCAATTACAATTCATAGTGACCCTATGATAGACCACCTACTAAATATTTTTCAGCACTTTGTTTCCTGATCTGAGTTCACAGACATGTCTCCTGTGCCTGGACATTTCTCATCTCCATGTTCACACACTGACAGGAGTTTGTCCCTCTCTTTTTATCTGAATCATTAGGCAATGCATGTTTTTATTAACTCTTTCTTTCAACAGATACTTACTGCCATGTGCCTACTTCATGCCACACATACTCAGTGCTTTAATTACATCCCAAATGCCTTAAGTTCAGGACTCTAAATTAGTTAATAATGATTATTAAGTAATATTACATGTACCGATTACTGTGCTAATTTTTCACAAAAGGCCTTGTATACAGAGTATTTAATTTTATTTTTACAACGGTTCTATTAGGTATATGTTATATGCTTACTTGCATTTTTAGATTAAAAAACTAAGACTCTGAATAGTTGTATAGCTTGTCCAAAGCCTTTCTGGTAGTATTTGAGCCAGGTTTGCAAGTCAAATAATCTGATTGAAAATCCTGGGCTCAACACTAATGCACCTGCCCTGTTTGCTTTGGTCCCCCTGAAGGGTAGCTACGTGCTTAACTTAGAGATACAGTCTGTTGGTCACCTGGCTGTGGACAGTCCTCCCACCAGAAGTCAAGTCCTCCACACTCCAGTTGGCTCTCACCTGCTACAGTGCAACGCAAAGGCCCTTCAGTCTGATTCTTCTCACTTGTTATTTCCTTGAGAAGGTAATTAACCTCCCTGGGCCCCTTTCCAAAGTAATACTAAATGCCAACAGAGCACTTAATTTGGGGCCACACACTGTTCTAATTCACTCATAACAACCCTATGATGTTGGTACTATCATTATTCCATTTTATAAATGGAGGAGCTGAGGCTTTGAGTCAGATCACTTGACCTTAAAGCAAAGCAAGGATTTGGACCCATGCAACCTACATGGAACATCCACACTATTTGCTACTGTCTACACTGCATTGCTTCTAGAGAGGATGGAAGCAACCCTTAGTCCAAGATCAGTCACGTAGTTAAACCTCTTAAAAGGTTGAGGGAGCAAAAAGTCATGCACAAAAAGACACACTGATTTGTGAAGAGGTTTTTGTTTTTGTTTTATTCTTATCTCAAAGGCTTCTAGGTAAAGACCTCTTTGTTCTTAAACCTCCAGGCTGACCTGCTGTCTGAAGCTTTCTTAATTATAGGGGATTCCCTGGGAGAGGCTGTCCGTTGATGTACAACACTTATGTTCCCTGCACCTGCTAGGATTGCAGAGCAGTGAGGGGAGTGGTGAGAGAGATGGCGATAGAGCCCCAGCACAGGTGGACTTGTTCTGTCAGGTCCTCCAGCTCAGCTCAGTCTGTTGGCATTGGAACGACAGTCTTTGCTGTTGACATAATTATACCCTTTCGGGCTCAATTTCTTACATGAAAAAAAAATCTAATTCGCTTGTCTCCTTGATCCGGTTCACCTGGAGCTGTTTTGTTCCTGCAGTTTGTAGGAGCAGTGAATATGGGGTCAAACTCTTAAGCCTTCGCACATTATGGATGATAAAATCAAGGTGCTGATAATGTTAGTGGAGTAAGCTTTGGAGTCAGACTGCCTATATCTGAGTTCCGTTTGTACCTCTTAAGTATGCACAATCTGAGTTTCTATAGCTATGAAATGAGGATGACAGTAGTGAGTATCAGACAAGGTAAACGTGTAAGACCCTTGAAGTGCTCAGTGAATGTCAGCTGTTGGTATCACTATTATTGAGCTCCTGGCCCTCAGCCCCTTCCTCCCTCCCTGAGATCTTGCTCTGAAAAGAGAAATTCCCTTCTTATCCCTCCGGCTCCAGACCCTCCTCTCTTCACACACCAGGGTATTTCATCTCTCAAAGCCTTCATGTCATTAGCTGGGAAAAAATTGGGCTGGGATAAAGGGATAAACTTCCTACACTTGTGAAGGTGCAGAGGGGATTCAAGTCAAATGTAAGCACAGAGCTCAATGACCATTTACTCCCATCAGTGTTGTTCTGAAGCACCAAAGAATTGCCTGGGGAAAGGCCTTGAAGAAATGTCAGAGCCAAAGGCCTGAAGTAGACAGGATCCTTTCTGTTAGTGGCTGAGTCTATGCTCCAACTGCTGGCTTGTCCATCAGTGTCACTGCTGTCCCTTGGTCAGAGGGAGCACACAGTAACACTGAATAGGCTGACTAGATGGGTGGATGAACGGATATTGCAGCAAGGTTTCAGAAACGAGTTTGGCTCTGGTAACATGACAGAATTTTCAAGACTGAACACTTCTAGGTCTTTCCAACAACCAAAACCCCCTTCCTCCTCTTCTCTCTTTACCATCAGGATTTGAAACCCGACCACTCCCATTGTTTGGAGTCAGTGTGTTTTAGGCGTTCATTTGACTACTTTACACTGACTCCTATGCCCACAAAGTACCTCAGGGAAAAGAATGTTTTTGATCTTGACCTCAACCCTAAAAAGTAAATATTTTAGTTCCATTTTACAGACAAGAAACTGATATTTCAAGAAATTGAACGATTTGCCTAATGTTGTGAGGTGCTGTTGAGTCGAGTATGATTCATAGGCACCCTGTGAACAGCAGATCTGAACCCTGGCCTAGCCTGTGCCAGCCTCACACTCTCTTGGCACACTCGAGTCCATTGCTGCAGTTACTGTGGCAGTCCACCTGGGTGAGGGTCTTGCCCTCCTTCACTGACCCTCCACCTTTCCAAACATGATGTCCTTCGTCAAGGAGTAGCCTCTCCTAGCAACATGCCCAAAGTATGCAAGATGAAGCTTTGCCTTCTTTGCCTCCAAGAAGTACTGTGACTTCATCTTCTCCAAATTATACCTTTTTGTTCTTTTGGCAGTCCATGAGCTACTCAGTACTCTGCTCCAGCACCACAATTCAAAGGCATCTATTTTTCTTCTGTCATCCTTATTTATTATCCAGCTCTCAGATGCATAGCAAGTGATTGAAAAGACCGTGGCCTGAGTCAGATGCATCTTAGTCCTCAAGCTAACATCATCGCTCCTCAGTAATTTGGAGAGGTCCCTGACTACAGACTCCCAGGGCAATACATCTCCTGATTTCCTGACTACTGGTACCAAATGTATTGATTGTGGATCCAAGTAGGAAGAAATTGACAATTTCAGTCTTTTCTCTAGCTGTCATAATGTTGTCTTTTGGTCCAGTGGTGAGAATCTTTGTCTCACCTGAAGTTACATACCTAGTGAAATGCAGAGCCAAGATTTGAACTCTGATCTTGGAGGTAGGGAAAAGCTCCCATTTGTTCATTATTGTTCTGGATGTTGAAACAAGTCTTCCCATTTGCTTTTCTCCCAAATAACCCTCTGTACACCACACAAGGAGAGTCTCCAAGTGCCACTCCCTGGAAATCACTATTCATATTATCTGACCACTACTTTAGTAGAATTGCTATTGTGCATAATTAAGGTAGTACAAATTCTTTCTTTGCCTGCACTCTCATTAGGGAGCTCTGGTGGCCTGCTGGCAAGAAGCTGAACAGCAATCCTGAAGCCACATGGTTCGAGGCTACCAGCTGCTCCAAGGTAGAAGGACGGACAGTCTCCTCCCTTGTGGTTAACTGCCCCTGAATACCTACCAGAGGGTCAGCTATGAGTCAGCTCCGGTTCAGTGGGACTCAGCAAGAACAACAGCACTCACATTAGTCTTCTTCTCTGACCCCCTTCTCACTTTATACTTTGAAGAATCAAGTTTCAGAAGTGGTGGGCGAGATACCTTCTGTTTTCAGCATTTTTGTGTTGCAGAGAATACAAGATGATCATTGTAAAGTACTTTCTTGGGATACAAGTATTTAGGACTCAGGCTAATATCCAAAACCCAAAAAGGGACTGGGAGCTGAGCACCAGAAGGGCTAATTTGAGTCCCAGCCATTTGTTTCTTGAGTGCACGAGGGGTTACTCAATTCTCGAGATTGTTCATCTTCCTCCACTCCATTCTCCCCCAGAGTACATGTGAGTAATGTGAGAGATGAGTGTGAATTCCTGTGAGACATTATGAATAATGGTAAGAGGTATCTCCACCAAAGTTTAATCTTGAAAAGACTGACAATTCAAAGACAGGACTATTCATCCTGGTCATTTTCCCTTCTCTTGATATTTGGGAACTTCTGAAGTGAGGTTGAGGTGAGAACGTGCTAGGTTAACTTCTTTCTTTCGCGTCACTATCCCTCACCCCACATCTGTGAGACCATGAGTAGCTGTGACTCCTTTCGTTGAAGAACAGAACCTTCTGCCAAGCTATCCAAGGTCAGGCAAGTAAGGATAGGAAAGTGCACACCCCACTGTGGCCAAGACAAAGGCCACAAAAACCATCTTGATCCTTTGACCTGTGTTGATGCTAAGTCTGTTCCTTTGGTGTCCCTGACTTTGGCAGTGCGGTTAGTCTAACTCTCTGCCCCCACCTTGAATTGGGCTTTGATGAAAAAGCAGTAGAAACACAGGCCTGCGCCTTGGGATTTGGGGTTTTTGTCTTGGAAAAGCATCAACCAAACTAGCAGGGCCAAGAGATCTGGATTCCTGTGGCATGGGTTAACTTAGGTCCAAAGACACCACGTGCTTCTGATCACCATCTTCATTCTCTAAGTGTGGCCATGCCCTCTGGATCCCCTTCTCTCAACCGTCTCCTCCCAGTTAGGATGGCTTCGAGGTTTCTTATAGTTGCTTTATGATCACCGTGTCTTTCCATGTTTGAAAAACTATGGTATATAGAACGCTACTGCTGGGGTGATCCGGAATCCTTCGTCTTTTAATATTTGGAATAACAAAACAACTTTTAACCATCAGTGTATTTCCTCTCCCTTGGGATACTTTAAACAGCCCTGAGATTGGAGTCTCTGCATTTTCTGCTGGGCCCCAGAGCCTTGTTCTAGCTTGTTTCTCCCAAAGCACAGCTTCTATACATCAGGAATGGTTTAGTTGTCTTGATTGTACACTCTGGACCTTTGCCCTTGGCTTCCTATCAAAAAATGGCCAGATTTGTTTTCTGGCATCTGGAAGAAGGCAGGCTATTGCAGTACTGGATGATAGAAGAATAAGGCCTTTGAGTTGCTGCTCTAGACTCTGCTCTGTACATTACAAGACTGAGTCTGCCCAGGTAACAGCACTAGATTACCCAAAACCCCAAGGTGAGCATGGGCTTACTTTGTGCTTACTTATTAGTCTATAGTGAACAGTGTTACATGTTTTTTACCGCATCATATGGTCAACCCCACGTGGAACTCTTCACCACAGATTAACAAGTAAGCACAGGTAAGCCTGTGTTTACCAGGAGCAACAGTGTCTCTCTGGAGACTAAGGTGCGCCTGATACAGGCCATGGTATTTGCAATCGCTTGTTATGCATCAGAGAGTTGGACAATGACTAGGGAGGACAGAAGGAGAGTGGATGCTTTTGAGCTATGGTGCTGGAGAAGGGTACTGAATGTACCCTGGACTGCCAGGAAAACAAACGGATTTATCTTGGAGAGGATTAAACCAAGCTACTCCTTGGAGGCAAGGATTCTGGGGCTTCGTCTGACATAATTTGGACATGTTGCCAGGAGGGACGGGTCCTTGGAGAGGGACATCATGCTTGGGAGGGTTGAGGGACAATGCAGGAGGGGAAGACCCTCTATGAGATGGATTGATTCAGTGACTGGGGTAATCGGGATGGGTGTGTCAGAGGCGGTGCGTTTGGCGCAGGACAGAGCAGGGTTTAGGGCTGTTGTGCATAGGGTCGCTATGAGTCGGAAACGACTAGACGGCACATAACAACAACAACAACAACAACTGGGTACTCCATCCATCAGGAATCAAAGAGGCTTTGATTCTATATAGGGGATACTAGAGGATTGGGAGAGACACAAATGCCTACCACACCTTGAAGCAGAATCTTTGATATGGTGAAAAATGTGAGATTCAGTAGCTGTGCTTGGCTTGCTTATTGGCTAATCCAACACTCAACTACTTCTCATGTCAGTGGAACAGTTGGCCAAACTGTTGCAGGCTGGGTTCTTCCCACCTAGGAAAAGCTTCATAAAAATACTGATGTTAAACTCTCCTCCTAGGAGCTTTGGCTGGTATACCTTAAATACTGAACTGTTAATTATAGAGGCCACGTTTTAAACCCATGAGATCATCAGAAAGAGAAAATCAACTTGATATGCAGAGACCTTACCTGTTCTCTCCATTTCCACCTCAGATTTGCTGACCATGAAAGAATATCACTGTTTGCTGCAGTTGCTGTGCCCGGACTTCCCGCTGGAGCTCACACA
Source organism: Elephantulus edwardii (assembly GCF_000299155.1). Classification (NCBI taxonomy): domain Eukaryota; kingdom Metazoa; phylum Chordata; class Mammalia; order Macroscelidea; family Macroscelididae; genus Elephantulus; species Elephantulus edwardii. Next base: position 1,282,948 of record NW_006399939.1, on the reverse strand, counting down.
GAAAGCAGCCAGGTACGTCCTGGGGCTCTGAAAGCCAGCTCAGCCCGCTGTGAACCACAGTTTCTCAGTGAGATCTGACTCGCAGACAATAAAACCATTAGGGAGGAAGAAAACCAAGAGGAAAGAAGTTGGCATTTGGAGAAGGGTCTATTTGGGATTTGTCCAAAAATACAATACTTTCTGTTTCCAAAGGGAAACCAAGTGATCCTTTGTGGGTTTTGTGGGGAGCCTAAAGGTCTGAAGATAGGGGGTTGGTGAAATGAAGGGGCAAAAAAAATCCACACACAAAAATCCTAGAGGATATTCTGAGAAAATGAGGGAGAAGGCAAGGACTGGCAGTGATTTGTGAAGAAGGGTTAACATTGGGGTGGCATGGTGTGAAGGTGGTGAAGATTGAGCATCTTCTACTATTTCTGATAAAAGAAGGTTTTTATTATTAATCAAAACCAAGGAGACTTGGCAGGAAAAAATTAGAAGCCCCTAAGTTCTGTGTTTGGTTTCACTCTGCCTTATATTTTTTAATTGAATGGGGCATCTTGTTTTCATACTACATACTTCAAAACCCAAGCTGGGTTACAAATAGAAGTACAGTACAGCTGTAGCAAAAATATTGCGTTTTGAAAAAAAATCTCATGTTCCCTAAGTCATATTGAATGCATTTACTACCTTCATTGTCTCATTTAAATGAATTTAACTTAATTATAACATTTAATCCTTACAAGTACATTACTGCCCCTGTTTGTGTATTCTTAATTGTGACTGACAGTTTATTTATACCATCAATAATGATCCCGAAGTTCACCCCTATTTCCTTCTTTGATGATCTTTCTGTAAGTTAAAACTTTTAAGTTTTAGATCTTACATTTAGGCCTTTGATCCATCTTTGGTTAGTTTTTTTGTATAGTGTGAGGTGTCATGATCTTGGTTTCTTTTTATGCAAATAGATTCCCAGTTTTACTAGCACCATTTATCAAAGAGACTGTCTCTTCCCCATTTAGCATTTTAGCCCTTTGTCAAAGATTAGCTGCCCACAAGTGGATGAGATGTCCCATCTGGTTTCCAGTTCTGTTTCATTGGTCCATGTCTGTCATTGTACTGAGTTATTTCTACTCCCATGGATATAGCATAGGTCTTGAAATCAGGGAGTGTGAGAACTACTTTATTCTGCTATTCTAATCAGGGGTCCCTTGCCATGTAAAGTTAGCAGTCAGTTATTCCATCTCCTTATCAAGTGTTGAAGGAAATCTGGACCAAACAGTAGAAGTTATTTTAGACCAATGGGACCTTCTAAAAATTAAATTCTTATATGCATCAACCACCTCTCCTCTATCTGTTTGTTGTATTGTGTTAGCTCTGTATGTTGCTGTGTGCAGGAGCAATATCATTGATATTTTAAATACCAACAGTTACCCATGGTAGTCCATACCTATTTAATATGTATCAAAAAACCCCTCAAATTTTTGCCATCGACTTAGAAATTGTCCATCTCTCTCCTGAAGAACAGATGATGTATTCAAACCTCCAGTGAGATGTGCCCTTTGGGTTAGCCATTCAACTCCCTACAGACTACATGACCAGAACTCCCTTTATATGTATACTGAACAGATAATCGAAGAATCTTGACTTTATAAGAAGAATGTGTCATCAGGATTGGAAAGAACTCATCAACAACACAGATGATACAGCCTTGCTGGTAGAAAACAAAGAAAGAAAACTGAAGCATTTACTAATGAACCTCAAAGTCTCTAGAGTTCAATATGTATTACACTACAACATAAAGAAAACAAATCCTCACAACTGAATCAATAAATAACATCAGGATGTTGTTGTTGTTGTTAAGTGCCATCAAGTCATAGACAACTCATAGTGACCCTATGATAACTTTCCTCGTTTCTCAAGTTCATAGGGTTTCTGGAGGCAAGCTATTTTGGAAGTGGATGCCACTCCTGCTTCCAAGCTTGTTTTAATTGGGGAGCTCCACCAAACACTGTCCACCATGGGTAATCATTAATGCATTTGACACATCAGTGTCACAGTGTTCAGCATCACAGCAACCATGAGTTATCTCTGTACAACAAATGGACAGACCGGTGCTATGTCACTTAGAAGAAGGTTTGACCAAAAACAATTAAAACCAGGCCTGAGGGCCGCAGATTAAAATCACCCACCTAGGGCCTGGTAGCATAACTTTCTGTCCACTAGGCCAACTTAGCTCTCTCTGTGTTGTTGTTGTTGTTATTGTTGTTCCTAAGTGCCGTCGAGTCGCAGATGACTCATAGTGACCCTGTGAACGAAAAACCTAAAAACTTGTATAACATTAGGATAGAAGGAGAAAATACTGAAGTTGTCAAGGATTTCACTTTACTTTGGCCTAAATCAACACCCAAAGATGCAACCATCAAGAAACTAAGCAGCAAACAATAAATGATGGCAAGGTTGTGGAGAGGTAGGAAACTTATTCACTGCAGGTGGAAAGATAACATGGTATAACCACTATGGAAGGCAGTCTGGCACTTTCTCATAAAGCTGGAAATAGAAATACCACTTGAGCCAGTAATTTCATACTGGGAATATACCCTAAAGAAATCGTAGACATAACTCAAATAGATGTATGCACACCCATGTTTATTGCTGCATTTCACAGTAGCAAAGAGATAGAAGCAACCCAAGCGCCCATCAATAAACGGATGCATAGAAAAACTATGGTGCATCCACACAATGAAATACTACACAGCATAGAAAAACAATGAAATAGTAAAACATTACACACATGGGGGAACTTTGAGGACATCAGACTGAGTATCAGTCACAAAAGGACAAATACTGCATAACATCGCTGTTATAAAATAGAACAGGCAAGGGAGGGTTGGTGGAGGGAACGAGAAAAGAGAGGACAGATAATGAACACTGCTTTAGAACAGGTGAGAGAAGAATGCAGGGTGACGTGGAGGAGGGAAGGGGGAAGTAGATGTGTAACAAATAAAAGAAAAATAAGAGGAGATAAGATTGGCAAATTAATAGAGCACTCTGAAAGTTTAGAGTCTTCAATACCATCCAATAAATGTCATGAAATTAAAGTAAGTACTACACACAAAAAAAGAAACCAGCTCTCTGATCCACACCATGACATTTTCAGTTGCTTCATATTCATGTGAAAGTTGAACAGTGATTAAAGGAGACCAAAGAAGAATCAATGCCTCTTAATTGTGCTGTTGGTGAAGACTATTGAATCAAGCAAATCTGTCTTAGAAGTTCACACACAGTGCTGAACTTCAGGAGCAAAGATGGTGAGATTTCATCTCACTTGCTTTTGACATGTTATCAGAAGGGGCCAGTTCCTGGCATGCTTGGAAAAGTAAAATGTCAGTGAAAAAGAAGACTTTGAATGAGACTGACACAGTGGATTCAACAGTGTGCTTACACACAGCAGAGATCGTGAGGATGCTGTAGGACTGGGTGCGGGTTGGTTCTGTTGTACATAAAGTTGCTATGAGTGGGAGCTGCTCCGATGACATCTGATAATAACAATATGCATCAAAAGACTCCTGCATAAGAGTAAAAGGAGAACTCAGAGATTAGGAAAGGTCTTTCGCAACGACATAACAAAGGACTAATCTTTAGAATGTTTAGAAAGCTTCGGTACCAAGCAACAGTAAGACAGACAGTTCAATTGAAATTAGGCAGAGGCATAAAAAGGCATTTCACCATATATATTTAGGCAACCAATACGTCCATGAAGAAATGCTCTCTGTGGCTTTCTATGAAGATGGCGCCGAAAGCGAAGAAGAAAGCCCCTGCCCCTCCCAAAACTGAAGCCAAAGCAAAGGCATTGAAGGCCAAAAAGGCAGTCCTGAAGGGCATCCACAGCCAAAAAAAAAAGAAGATCTGCATGTCACCCACGTTCCTGCGGCGTAAGACGCTGAGACTCCGACGGCAGCCCAAATACCCCCGGAAGAGCGCTCCCAGGAGAAACAAGCTTGACCACTATGCCATCATCAAATTTCCCCTGACCACTGAGTCAGCTATGAAGAAGATAGAAGATAACAACACACTTGTGTTCATTGTGGATGTCAAGGCCAATAAGCACCAAATTAAACAAGCTGTAAAGAAGCTCTATGACATTGATGTGGATAAGGTCAACACTTTGATTAGGCCTGATGGAGAGAAGAAGGCCTATGTTTGACTTGCTCCTGATTATGATGCTTTGGATGTTGCCAACAAAATTGGGACCATCTAAACTGAGTCCAGCAGGCTAATTTTAAATGTAATAAATTTTTCTCACCAAAAGAAAAGAAATGCTCTCTGTCATTAGCCATTGTTGTTGTTATTGTTGTTTGTTGTTGTTCAGTACCATTGAGTCGAGTATAACCCATAGCAATCCTGTGATCAACCGATCTGAACCCTGTCCTGTCCTGTGCCATCTTCATCATCTGTCATACTTGAGCCCGTTGCCACAGTCACTGTGTCACTCCATCGTGTTAAGGATCTGTTTTTAGCTGACCCTCCACTTTTCCCAGCATGATGTCCTCCTCCAAGGAATTCAGCCTCTCCTAACAAAATGCCCAAAATGTGTGAGAGGAAGCTTTGTCATCTGTCCCTCTAAGAAGCACACTGGCTGCACTTTCTCCAGGACATACTTACTTGTTCTTTTGGCAGTCCATGGGATTTTCAGTTCAAAGGAATCAATTCTTATTCTATCATCCATTGTCCACCTCTCAGATACACAGAAAGTGATTGGAAAGACCATGACTTGAATCAGGTGCACCTGACTTCGTTGTTCCTCAGAGCTTTGGCGTGGTCCCTGACGGCAGACTTGACCAAAGCAGTGTCTTTTGATTACTTAATTGCTGGCACCAAGGGTGTTGATTGCCATCCAAATAAGATGAAATCACTGACAATTTCATTCTTTTCTCCATCTATCATGATGTTGCCTATCATCCCATTGTTAGCCATTGGTGGTATTGTTAAGTGCTGTTGAGTCTGACTCATAGTGACCCTATGAACAATAATAGATCTAACTCTGGCCTGTCTTGTGCCATCTTTATCATCCTCAGCACATTTGAGTCCATGGCCACAAACACTGGTAGCAATCCATCTTGTTGAAGGTCCTCCTCTCCTCAAAACAACCATGAGATGCCATCTTACTCTAGCAATAATAACAGAGTTCAGTAAGACAGAAAACAGCAGATGCTGGTGAGGCTGTGATGAGATTGGAACTCTCTTACACTACTGGTAATACTGTAGTATGGTACTGTATGTAGTATATATAGTATAGTACTGTAATATATGCTAGGTACTACAGCCACTGCAAAGCACCTCCTTTAAAAGTATGGAGTAGAAACACCATTTGATCAGATGATCTCACTTCTAGGTATAAACCCCAAAGAAATAAGAGCAAGAAAGGGAACAGATTATTTGCACACCCACATTTACCATGTTGTTATATGATAATAATGGGTGACTGGAACACAAAAGTTGACAGAGAAGAATCAGTACTTAGAAAACATGGGCTTGGTGACAGAAATGAAGCTGGAGATAGAATGATTGAATTTTGTACAATCAATGACTGATTCATTGCAAATACATTTTATAAGAAACATAAATGCAGGTTATACACATGGATTTCACCTGATGGTATGCATAGGAATCAGATTGATTACATCTGTGGAAAAAAACGCTGGAGAAGCTCAATATCAGCTGTGAAAACTAGGCCAGGAGCTGATTGTGGAACAAACCACCAATTACTCATATGCAAGGTC